>NW_027100972.1:5000-354245 GCF_029633855.1 Hoplias malabaricus
GTGTGTGTGAGAGTGAGTGAGTGAGTGATAGTGTGAGAGTGTGAAACTGTCTGTGTGTGTGTGTGTGTGTGTGTGTGTGTGAGAGAGAGAGAGAGTGAGTGAATGATTGAGTGAGAGTGTGAAACAGTCTGTGTGTGTGTGTGTGTGTGTGTGTGTGTGTGTGTGTGTGTGAGGGAGAGAGAGAGAGAGAGAGAGAGAGTGACTGGGTGAGGTTGTGACGCCTGTAATGGACTGGTGCCCTGTCCAGTGTGTAATAGTGATACAGAAACTCGAGAAACAAATGAATTAATAAATCTCTGTCTAATTAATACTTTCAAAATGACCTCTGCTGTGAACGGAGCCGATACCGTCTCTGACCTGTGAAATAAACTCAGGATGACGGGAACCTGAGGTGTGTGTAAAAAACAACACCCACTGAATGCTGTCCCCCGATCAGGACACGTTTAGACTGAGAAGTTTGTTGCTTTAGTTTTGCACCGGGGCTATGATTCTATCAGATGATGGAAGAGTGTAGATCACACAGATGTTCTGTGCCTAAATCATCACACACTCCCCTCGAACCCCAGACCCTGGTCAGCTGGCCAATCCATGACTCAGAATGAGCTCATGAAAATAGAGGTGTGTCCAGTTTTGTTTTTTAAAAACCATGTCATCCACTCACTCAATCAGTCACCCGCATACACTAACACACACTCGTCCAGTCACTCACACACACCTGTGGCCAGTCTCAGCAGTGTGTGCTGCAGTAGGTCGTCTCTGGGATCGAAGCAGATGGACTCGCCTTCACTCCCTCTGTACATTAACGAGGCACAGAGGAAATGTCTGGGCTACTGTTCAGGTTCAGAACATCTGTAATTGCTCGATAACGACATTTCAGCGAAGGCCTTTCTAGTGAGGTTTCATTACCTTCAAGTTTCTGGACAGCTTTCCCTGAGCATGTTTCTGGTGCACGCCTGCAGAAAGTCACTTTTTATTTAAAGCACATCTTCTGTCAAATGTAAAAGCTTCACTGAGGTTTCATTTCCCTGGCCTTTCTTTTTTCAGTCTGAAAAAACGAGTCGTTCTGATTCTGCTCCGCTTCTGACGTCGTTTGTAGAGACCTTAGAATGGCCCCGCCCCCTTGTCTGAGTCTGTCCAATCACAGTGCTGCACCCTTGTTTATGTGAAAGAGCAAAGACGAGGTTAAACACAACAAAACAGACACAACGAGCGCGGAGAAATTAAAGCACTGAGTAAAAACGGAGAAATCGAGAATGGTGAAGAAAGAGAACTGAGCAAAAACAGCTTAAAACCAGAGCTTCTGTTTTTAGGAGAACTCCTGAGACATCAACGAGCAACCTGTGAGCAAGATATGGGTGAAAAGCTGGGTAGTGTTGCATTGTGTTTGTTTGTGTTTGTTTTTTATAATTCTCTATGACCCCAAGGTCGAAAACTTTATTTGCGCCTTTTTAAACTCTGGCTCAGTCTTTAACTCACATGTATTTAACAGCCAACACACACACACATACACACACACTTCAGCTCAGGCTAATTAAACCTTGCACGCACCAAGCTGAGGAAAGAACAGGGAAATCCAGCCAGGACTTTACTGAGGCTATCAGTCATTTTTAACACTAAAATGAGGCAAACAATTACCATGACAGTGATTATTTATTAATCTTTCATCGTCTGTTACATCTTCATATTGTTCAGGGTCACAGTGGAATCACTGGGCACGCTCTGGACCCACCAGCTCACACCAGACTAACAGACAAATTGACATCCTGAATGAACCAGCTTATACTGCATAGAGTGGGTCACCATATTGTTACAGCCGTGTTCAGCACAGATCGATAAGCCTTTATATAATATAATATATATAAAAGAATCTCTGATTAGCGGTGGGATTCCTGCTCCGGGTGACTGTTTGTGAGGAGTGTGGTGTGTTCTCCTTGTGTCTGTGTGGGTTTCCTCCGGGTGACTGTCTGTGAGGAGTGTGGTGTGTTCTCCCTGTGTCTGCGTGGGTTTCCTCCGGGTGACTGTTTGTGAGGAGTGTGGTGTGTTCTCCTTGTGTCTGTGTGGGTTTCCTCCGGGTGACTGTCTGTGAGGAGTGTGGTGTGTTCTCTCTGTGTCTGCGTGGGTTTCCTCCGGGTGACTGTCTGTGAGGAGTGTGGTGTGTTCTCCCTGTGTCTGCGTGGGTTTCCTCCGGGTGACTGTCTGTGAGGAGTGTGGTTTGTTCTCCCTGTGTCTGTGTGGGTTTCCTCCGGGTGCTCCGGTTTCCTCCCACATTTCAAAAACACTTCAAAAAAGTGTCTGTAGGTGTGAATGTGTGAGTGTGTTGCCCTGTGAAGGACTGGCGCCCCCTCCAGGATGTATTCCCACCTTGTGCCCAATGATTCCATGTAGGGTTACAGACAATGAATGAATGAATGAATTATTATTATCTACACCAAATTATTAAATAGAAATAGGTAGCAATGGACTGCGTGTACAATATGTAGATCGTGTAGTTACAGTAGTTACAGACTGCAGTCTGTCTGTTGTTCTGAATACTTATTAGCCATGTTTCAGCCTGGACCCCCATAAGACAATCACAGAGCAGGAATGATTAGGGTTACCCTCTAGTATCTGTAAATTATTTTACAGTGTTGTTATTATAGTATAAAATTTAATAGTGTGTGTTAGGTTTCAGTCACATTATGGGGACAAAAATCTGTTTACACACTCTCATTGTGGGGACTCATCTTGCGCCCAGTGATTCCTAGTAGGCACTGAACTGGATAAGCGGATACTGGCAATAAATGAATTTTGGGGACTTGTGGGAAGCACAAAGTGTGTGTGCTTGACTGACCTCCCTGTGGTTCACATCTGGTTCCTATGGTACATCATGAAGATGACTGTGGGCTAAGTGTAAAGTGAGAATGGTTAAAATTTCCATTTAAAAAAGTGCAACCATTGTTATCCTCAGTTCCCAAACACTTAAACAGTGTCATTAAAAGGAAAGGTGACGTAACACAGTGGGAAACTCACCTTTGTCCCAGCGCTTTTGGAATGTGTTTAGAATTTGTCATAGTTCCACAGGCCCAGCATCATCTTTCTCTACCCCTTCTCCCTCCCTCCATCCCCCCTGTCTCTCTTGTTGACCATGGGGATTAACCTTTAAGCTATCGCTCCGTCTGAGCCTGAAGCTTTGTTTACCAGTTGATTGTTTATCTGGAATCAACTTGGAGCTCATTTCAGGGAAAAAGAAACAACGCTGGCAGAGTGTTAGAGTGAGTGGGCCCCAGTGGTGAGGCTTTGCGTGATGTGTATTGTGAATTGTGTATTGGGGAGGGATTGTTGTGTGTTAGATAAGGCCTGGGGCTGAGATAAACAGGCATCAGCAATAATGGTGGACTCTGCAGAGTCACTGGGTGAACACACTGAGCTTCTGTGGCTTTGCCTGTTTACCCTGCACTAATTACAGTGTTTACTGGGGTCTGCCGTCTCAGGATTTGCAAAAACATTTCACCCCCACAACATTTGCTCAGTCATTAACGCTGCAGGCATGAGGCTAAACCAGAGCAACCTGAATTTTAAAGAAGTGGAGGCTTTAAATCATGGTCAATGGTGCACTATATGTCCATATGTCTGTTTATATTGAACTCAGCTGCTTTAAGGTGTGGACACAGGTGTTCAACTACCCACAGTTTGTATATGATCTACATAGAAATCATGGAACAGCTGCACATTAGACTAGGGTCACCATACTCAGTGCCAAGTACTGGCAGGAGGCCCTTCAGCACTGAGCTGTGTAGCAGTAGAACTATGCTCTGTGGAGTGTAGGAGGTTCTAGGGTAGTCTTAGCCACAAGCTGATGATAGCCTCACTGTCAGGATTCTGCCAGTTGCATTCTGATTGACTCTCTGTACATCCACATATACACACTTCCTCTTGTCGTGGCTCTCACTGTTCCCACGTGTATCGTAAAGACTGCTTCTTTCTACACGTCCTGCCAAAATTGTCAAATTGTCTTCCCCTGCAGTAGTGTGCAGTTCTAATTCTAGGGTGACCATACATCCTCTTTTCTTTGACACTTTGATAATGTTTGATGGGTGAGCAAAAGGGATCATTGAGGGGGGTCAAGAGTTTAAGTGTTCAAGGGGTCGGAGAGTTGAGAGCAGCACTGGGATGCACTTTGCCTCAGGCTCTTTCAGCTGTGTATATCACTACGGCTTAAACAGCAGTCACTGAGGTCAAACTGGGAACCACTTTAGTGTTTTACTGGAGTCTTGAACCAAAAATGTGTTGAATCTTGTTGAGAAAATTGATCTTAATCCATTATTCATACGTTGTTTCTGTGACCCACAAAGCTTTCATTTTTACTGCTCTATGTTTTACAAAACTGTTCTCTTTAGACAACCAAAACATGGTCACCCCAGTCTGTTCTACCTCTGGGATGAGTTGGTGTGGTGTTTGTGATCCCGAATGAATCATCCAACATCAGAACAAGGCACTACACTCATAAGACTATTAAATGCTATTAAATTCTCAGAGCACTGGTCCCAAAAAAGAGTAGCAGCTGTTATTGCAGCAAAAGAAGAACAAAATCCTGGTTAATACCCTTTCCAAAGAAAACTTGGATGAGCCGAACCGTATTTTACTATAGCTCTATGTGGTCAGATATTACCCGTTTATCTCAATAATGGGGGCTAATAAATGTCATAACTGGACATTATACCAGAAGAAGAGGAAACAGTACACCCCTTTATCCCCTAAACACCACACACTACTGTTCACGAGGACGTTTACAGCCGCAGAACACAACTCCGAGTTTACTGCAGTGCGGAAATTTACAGCTGAAGTAGCCCACTCTGAGCTTAATGTTCGCATGCAGCTTTACAGCCTTTTTAAACTGCGGCTGCGAGTCAAGCACCTGTCAGAGGAAAATCATTAGGATTGCTAGAAGGCCCTTGCGGGAGAAGGTACTGAAACGTATAAACAGGAGCTGCCTGGGCCTTCCCTCTGCTGTTGCCCAGCATTTTTTCAGCTCCTTTCTGACATTTAAACCAGTAGTTTAGCCCTAAATGTTCCCTCTTTACCCAAATATAGTCAATCACCTGTGACAATCCTGCTAATAAAAACAGCACAGACAAGCTTCAAGGAAAACGAGCATGTGTTGTGATTTGCATAGTGGTATTTTGGTCAACCAGCAGGGCCATGTTCCCTGACTAGCTAAAACAACAACAGACCAGCATAAACCAGCCTAAAACTACTTAGACCACTATAAACCATAAACCAGTTTAGACCAATGTAAACGAGCATAAATCAAATTACACCAGCATAAACCGGTTTATACCCATGTAAACGAGCATATACCAACGTGCACCAGCATAAACCAGTTTAGACCCATGTAAACTAGCATATACCAACTTACACCAGCATAAACCAATTTATACCCATGTAAACGAGCATATACCAACGTACACCAGCATAAACCAGTTTATACCCATGTAAACAAGCATATACCAACTTACACCAGCATAAACCAATTTATACCCATGTAAACGAGCATATACCAACTTACACCAGCATAAACCAATTTATACCCATGTAAACGAGCATATACCAACGTACACCAGCATAAACCAGTTTATACCCATGTAAACGAGCATATACCAACGTACACCAGCATAAACCAGTTTATACCCATGTAAACGAGCATAAATCAAATTACACCAGCATAAACCGGTTTATACCCATGTAAACTAGCATATACCAACTTACACCAGCATAAACCGGTTTATACCCATGTAAACTAGCATATACCAACTTACACCAGCATAAACCAGTTTATACCCATGTAAACAAGTATATACCAACTTACACCAGCATATACCAGTTTATACCCATGTAAACTAGCATATACCAACTTACACCAGCATAAACCAGTTTATACCCATGTAAACTAGCATATACCAACTTACACCAGCATAAACCAGTTTATACCCATGTAAACTAGCATATACCAACTTACACCAGCATAAACCGGTTTATACCCATGTAAACTAGCATATACCAACTTACATCAGCATAAACCGGTTTATACCCATGTAAACTAGCATATACCAACTTACACCAGCATAAACCGGTTTATACCCATGTAAACTAGCATATACCAACTTACACCAGCATAAACCAGTTTATACCCATGTAAACAAGTATATACCAACTTACACCAGCATATACCAGTTTATACCCATGTAAACGAGCATATACCACCATACACCAGCATAAACCAGTTTATACCCATGTAAACTAGCATATACCAACTTACACCAGCATAAACCGGTTTATACCCATGTAAACAAGCATATACCAACTTACACCAGCATAAACCAGTTTATACCCATGTAAACTATCATATACCAACTTACACCAGCATAAACCGGTTTATACCCATGTAAACAAGCATATACCAACTTACACCAGCATAAACCAATTTATACCCATGTAAACGAGCATATACCAACTTACACCAGCATAAACCGGTTTATACCCATGTAAACTAGCATATATCAACTTACACCAGCATAAACCAGATTATACCCATGTAAACTATCATATACCAAATTACACTAGCATAAACCAGTTTATACCCATGTAAACAAGCATATACCAACTTACACCAGCTTAAACCAGTTTATACCCATGTAAACTAGCATATACCAACTTACACCAGCATAAACCAGTTTATACCCATGTAAACTAGCATATACCAACTTACACCAGCATAAACCAGTTTATACCCATGTAAACGAGCATATACCAACTTACACCAGCATAAACCGGTTTATACCCATGTAAACAAGCATATACCAACTTACACCAGCATATACCAGTTTATACCCATGTAAACTATCATATACCAATTTACACCAGCATAAACCAATTTATACCCATGTAAACGAGCATATACCAACTTACACCAGCATAAACCGGTTTATACCCATGTAAACTAGCATATACCAACTTACACCAGCATAAACCAGATTATACCCATGTAAACTATCATATACCAAATTACACTAGCATAAACCAGTTTATACCCATGTAAACAAGCATATACCAACTTACACCAGCTTAAACCAGTTTATACCCATGTAAACTAGCATATACCAACTTACACCAGCATAAACCAGTTTATACCCATGTAAACTAGCATATACCAACTTACACCAGCATAAACCAGTTTATACCCATGTAAACGAGCATATACCAACTTACACCAGCATAAACCGGTTTATACCCATGTAAACAAGCATATACCAACTTACACCAGCATATACCAGTTTATACCCATGTAAACTATCATATACCAACTTACACCAGCATAAACCAATTTATACCCATGTAAACGAGCATATACCAACTTACACCAGCATAAACCGGTTTATACCCATGTAAACTAGCATATACCAACTTACACCAGCATAAACCAGATTATACCCATGTAAACTATCATATACCAAATTACACTAGCATAAACCAGTTTATACCCATGTAAACAAGCATATACCAACTTACACCAGCTTAAACCAGTTTATACCCATGTAAACTAGCATATACCAACTTACACCAGCATAAACCAGTTTATACCCATGTAAACTAGCATATACCAACTTACACCAGCATAAACCAGTTTATACCCATGTAAACGAGCATATACCAACTTACACCAGCATAAACCGGTTTATACCCATGTAAACAAGCATATACCAACTTACACCAGCATATACCAGTTTATACCCATGTAAACTATCATATACCAACTTACACCAGCATAAACCAATTTATACCCATGTAAACGAGCATATACCAACTTACACCAGCATAAACCAATTTATACCCATGTAAACTATCATATACCAACTTACACCAGCATAAACCAATTTATACCCATGTAAACGAGCATATACCAACGTACACCAGCATAAACCAATTTATACCCATGTAAACAAGCATATACCAACTTACACCAGCATAAACCAATTTATACCCATGTAAACGAGCATATACCAACTTACACCATCCATCCATCCATCCATTATCTGTAACCGCTTATCCAATTTAGGGTCGCGGGGGGTCCAGAGCCTACCTGGAATCATCGGGCGCAAGGCGGGAATACACCCTGGAGGGGACCAACTTACACCAGCATAAACCAATTTATACCCATGTAAACGAGCATATACCAACTTACACCAGCATAAACCGGTTTATACCCATGTAAACGAGCATATGCCAACTTACACCAGCATAAACCGGTTTATACCCATGTAAACGAGCATATACCAACTTACACCAGCATAAACCAGTTTATACCCATGTAAACGAGCATATACCAACTTACACCAGCATAAACCGGTTTATACCCATGTAAACTATCATATACCAACTTACACCAGCATAAACCAATTTATACCCATGTAAACGAGCATATACCAACTTACACCAGCATAAACCAATTTATAACCATGTAAACGAGCATATACCAACTTACACCAGCATAAACCAGTTTATACCCATGTAAACTATCATATACCAACTTACACCAGCATAAACCAATTTATACCCATGTAAACGAGCATATACCAACTTACACCAGCATAAACCAATTTATACCCATGTAAACGAGCATATACCAACTTACACCAGCATAAACCGGTTTATACCCATGTAAACGAGCATATACCAACTTACACCAGCATAAACCGGTTTATACCCATGTAAACGAGCATATACCACCATACACCAGCATAAACCAATTTATACCCATGTAAACGAGCATATACCACCATACACCAGCATAAACCAGTTTATACCCATGTAAACGAGCATATACCACCATACACCAGCATAAACCAGTTTATACCCATGTAAATGAGCATATACCAACTTACACCAGCATAAACCAGTTTATACCCATGTAAATGAGCATATACCAACTTACACCAGCATAAACCAGTTTATACCCATGTAAACGAGCATATACCAACTTACACCAGCATAAACCAGTTTATACCCATGTAAACTAGCATATACCAACTTACACCAGCATAAACCAGTTTATACCCATGTAAACTAGCATATACCAACTTACACCAGCATAAACCAGTTTATACCCATGTAAACTATCATATACCAACTTACACCAGCATAAACCAGTTTATACCCATGTAAACGAGCATATACCAACTTACACCAGCATAAACCAGTTTAGACACTTTAGTGGCATTGGACAAAGACACACTAGTGCACTAGGGGCAGTGAGCACACACACCCCCTGAGCAGCGGGCAGCCATCCCAGCGCCGGGTGAGCAGTTGGGGGTCAGGTGCCTTGCTCTGATTGTGGACATTGAGGGAGGAGAACAACACTGTTAACATTTTTCCTTCTGGTCGTGTGGATTGTACCGTTGCCCCTTCTGGTCCCAAGCCAGCTTCTCTAATCAGCCTCAGCTGCCCCGCTGTGCCATAAATGTACCACCTTATCAGATTCGCTGGAGCAACTGCCCATGATATTAAACAATGGCTTTAATATGAGCAGCTTGTTTTCCACAAACACAGCAGTAAACTCCCCAATCAAACGTGGAATAAAAACAGAATCCCTTGTCCAGCGTGTTAATAAAAAAAGTATAAAACTTTAATCACAACATTAAATTTCAGAACTGCCCTTTTACGACTGTTTCAAATGACGTGCGCTTTTTAAAAGTATATTGTGTGTTTTCCGTGAACTCTAGTGTTCCCCTCGTAAAAAGCCGCAGGGTGGTTACAAGGTGTTACAGGCCGCTGACGCCAGACCTGGACGATGGGCAGGAAAATAAACACACACCAATCCCTCAGTGCCCCCTGAAGACCGCCATGACCAGGGAACCACAGCTACTGGAGCCCGGCCACTCGTACACACGCCATATACTCCTCCTGATGCCCGTCCAGGCCTCTCCACAGCTCAGAATGACCCAGAACGCTTATTGGCCAGTGGGGGTGTAATTTGGAGAGCTCTGGAGTGTGTGGCTAGCGTTCAGGTGGTCAGAGCTGGCCCATGAGGTGCAGTGAGGTCATCCTCACTGAGGGATCCCTTAGGCAAGAAAACACAAGTAAGAGATCACCTTAACATGTCCAGGCCTGTGGAAGTTAGTGGGAAGACAAAGTAAACCTTCTTTTTTCTCTCAGTAAAGTAATGACCGAGTGGTGACCCGCTCTGTGGAGCATAAACTGTGTCATCAAATTACTACAAAGTGGTATATAACTAGTTAATACCCTCCTGTGTGTGTGAGATGCTGTTAAAGCTCTTGTCCTGTCTAGGAACCCCGGGGTCATCCCTGAGGCTATGGGGTGTGTCCAGTTCCAGCGCTGAGGCCAGGACACACACTGAGCGTGTGTGAAGCGCTCATGTGAAGCGGAGGATGAGGGGAAAAAAGAGAGAGATCAGAGAGAGTCTGATCTCCTGCCACAAAGCTCTCAAAGCAGCTTGGCTTTTTCCAGCATCTCTGTGTGAGAGCACTGGGAACTAGAAACACCAAGGAGAACCAAAACACATCACCATCTCCTCTCTACTGCTTTTTATCTGTCACTTATCTTCTCTTCTCTCTCTGAACCCTTCTGTTCACTTCCTTTACCACCGTCTGTCTTCTGTCCTCTGTTACACATTTCTTATATTCATTAACACAAGTAAAAGAGTGGTGAAGTCTCTGATTAGCTGATGCTCCTCGACTGCCACCTAGAGTTCATCTGGAGAAACCACAACATGCTGAAATTCAGACACTTTAAAAGGAAGTGCCTTGTAAAGAACTGTGCAAAAGTCTTGAGCACTGTTATTATTTCAAATAATTTTTATTTCTAATATACAAGGGTATATAAGGCTTATATATATATATATATATATATATATATATATATATATATATATATATATATATATATATATATATATAATTACATTCATTCATTATCTGTAACCCTTATCCAGTTCAGGGTCGCGGTGGGTCCAGAGCCTACCTGGAATCATTGGGCACAAGGCGGGAACACACCCCGGAGGGGGCGCCAGTCCTTCACAGGGCAACACACACACACACACATTCACTCACACACTCACACCTACGGACACTTTTGAGTTGCTAGTCCACCTACTAACGTGTGTTTTTGGACTGTGGAAGAAAAACTGAGCACCCGGAGGAAACCCACACGGACACAGGGAGAACACACCACACTCCTCACAGACAGTCACCCAGAGGAAACCCACGCAGACACAGAGAGAACACACCACACTCCTCACAGACAGTCACCCGGAGGAAACCCACGCAGACACAGGGAGAACACACCACACTCCTCACAGACACCCGGAAGAAACCCACGCAGACACAGGGAGAACACACCACACTCCTCTCAGACAGTCACCCGGAGGAAACCCACGCAGACACAGGGAGAACACACCACACTCCTCACAGTCACCCGGAAGAAACCCACGCAGACACAGGGAGAACACACCACACTCCTCTCAGACAGTCACCCGGAGGAAACCCACGCAGACACAGGGAGAACACACCACACTCCTCACAGACAGTCACCCGGAGGAAGCCCACGCAGACACAGGGAGAACACACCACACTCCTCACAGACAGTCACCCGGAGGAAACCCACACAGACACAGGGAGAACACACCACACTCCTCACAGACAGTCACCCGGAGCAGTACTCAAACCCACAACCTACAGGACCCTGGAGCGGTGTGATTGAGACACTAACTGTAGCAGCACACTTGATTTAACATAAAGAACAGTTTATTAACCACTAAAATAGGAACTGAATGATTACCTCAAATAAACTGACAAAAGGAAAGATGCGGAAAGCTTTAAAATAATACATTCAAACACAAATATCACACACTTAAATACAGCTATTTATTTCTGCTCAGAATAGCTTTTTATTCAATTGGATTTTCTTAGGTGTCTTAGACTTTTACCCAGCACCGTACGTCCACAGTGTGTTCCCTCATCGCTGAAGATACAGCTTCTGCTCTTCTCTGGGAAGGCTTTACACTAGACTCTGAACATTGCTGTGAGAATATGGCTGCAGCTGCAAGAGCGTTACTGCCTCCAGGTGCTGATGTTGGACAATTTCTTTTGGATCAGAAAAGACGCTCCAGTTCATCCGTAAGGAAATGAGTGAAACTGCATTGGTCCAGCGACAGGGGCTCACACCGAGCACTGAGTATGAGGTCTGTAGGGTATCTGTTATTGCATCAGTGCTTTATTTTATATACCACCTTAAAGCAACACTATGTAATATTTGTACCTTTAAATTACATCTTCAAAACTGCTGTGTTGCTTCTGAGTAGCAAAACGAAGAACAGGGCTTCTGTCGTTTTTACTCTGGGCTCAGCACAGAAGAAACAGCACTATGCAACTTCTGGAGGAGGGTAGCAAACCACCACCAACTCCCACTGCTCTTCCTGTTGATTTCAATACAGTGCTGTGAAAATTATTTACACTAGGGGGAGCCCCAAGAGCAAAAAAATAACCCTAATCCTGCTTAGTGTTCCTTTAAAGCAGCTGAATTCAATGGATCAACATCAGCAAAAGGACATTTCTAAAAAAAGGTTTTATTTTACAACGTGTGTCTGTGCAAATCAGCTCTTAACCGGCGACTGACGAGGGTCTGAAAAGATGAAATAAAAAAACAGATCCTAAAACATCCCAGCTACAGATACTCAAATCTTACAAATAAAACGGTCCCCAAAAAAAGGTTCCTCAACTGAAACTACAGAGAAGAAACACATCTGGTCCCGTGTGGACCTTAAAACACTGGTTGTTTGAAACAAGACGTGATCGAGTGAAGGTTCTTAATAACCTCTGCATTAGTAGTAAATTCTCCACACATTAAATGTTTGTCCTAGAACTAGATTTCCAAGCGAAGAACCCTTAAGGAACCTTTACATGAAGAGGCTGATGATCCCGAATCAAAAACCATAAATGAGCAGTTTATTATACACTTGGTCGTCAGTTCCTTTATAACCTAAGGCATTATTACAATATGTAATACCACAGAAACTGCACTGCACTCAAACACTTACAGCGCTTCTTAGAAACACCCGACACAAACGTGTCAAAATACAGAAAAGTCACTGTCTCCACGTGACGAATAAACTCCATTTCCATTGGACAGTGGAGGGGGAGTTTACGGGAGGAAAAGAGCAGTAGAATTGTGCATGGAGCATTGCTGCATCAGTCAAAGACACAGTGTGAATACAGCCTGTACACAGCAAACTGTACAAATCAGTACATTCATCATCAGGAAAATCACAAACAGATTCAGTAACGCTTTCACTGGAGGTGCTTAGAGAGAGTCCAGGACGCTGTCCATCCAGACGTCCTCGTCTTGACACGAAGTGAAGGTTAAAATGCTTGGAAAACGTTTGCACGGTGGCAGCAAACCTCCGTCCAAGTCAGTCTTTATATTCCTCTGTGCGAGAGTTCATCCAGCCCCTCGCCTCATTAACAACGGGCCGAAGATTCAGTGGAGATTTGCGTTCGAAGTAAAGCGAAGGTTTACAGTTCATCCTAAAAAACATGAAACAAACACTGTGATTGTTGTCATTTTAAATCGCAGTAACAGTTGTGTTTAAAGGTCAGTGTGTGTGTGAGAAAGAGCGCACCCTGTGTTAGTGTGTGGAAGCGAACGTGTGAATGAGTAGGTGACTGTGTGTGTGTGGTGGGTCAAATTCCTGTTCTGTCTTTAAGAACAAGGCTAAAGAGTTCATTCATGTGCGTTTAGCAGAGCCACAGGGAGGGGGTGCTGTGGAGGTGGGAGCTCACTGACTGCTGATGTCACACTGAACAAATGGGTGGGGGAGGGGGGGAACACAAGCCCAGTAGCCCACTGCAGTTGTGAGTTAAGCGCCAAGTTTGTGTTAAAAGACAGAAATGAAGCTGATCTGTACCTTAGGTGTAGATTTGTTCTTGAGATTGAGCTGTTGGAGCCTCTGACGGATGATGTCAGTGATGACACTGGAGTCTCGACTGTTAATGTACTCCCCGCTCTGTGGTCTCTGAGAAATCGAGAACAATTAAATAAGTATAAAATCCAGAACAGTTTTACACAAATCATTTCTGCATTATGTTTATACCTTACTGGGTTTCCTAAGAGTATATCTTCACCTGTGTGGTCTGTACAAGTACATTTTAAAATCCACATACTGTAACAGTAGCTGTCTTTCATGATCCGAGTGTGTGTTTTCTTTTTCTTACCCGTGGTGTGGTCAGGTGTGCGTAGAAGCGGACCGTGGGGTACGCATTGATGCCTGCGCTCTGACAGATCTGATAATGAGTTTGACAGTCCACCTTCCCTGCCCTCACCTCTCCCTTCAGCATCTGGAGGACACGGCACAGAGGTGAACAACACACTCAACAGCATGGTATCGGTCAGAAACACTTGCAGACTGTGACTTGACATGACTACACATAGAAGAATAAAAGTAACACCGGTGGGGCGCACTTGTAAGTCTTAATATGGTGGAATTACTTTAAATTATTAAAACACATTTTTAAAAAAAATATATAGTAAACAAGTTTTTGTGGAGTCTTTTTTACATTAATTCATTCATTGTCTGTAACCCTTATCCAGTTCAGGGTCGCGGTGGGTCCAGATCCTACCCGGAATCACTGTGTGCAAGGCAGGAACTCACCCTGGAGGGGGCGCCAGTCCTTCACAGGGAGACACACACTCACACACACACCTACGAACACTTTTGAGTCTCCAATCCACCTACCAACGTGTGTTTTTGGAGCATGGGAGGAAACTGGAGCACCCAGAGGAAACCCACGCAGACACAGGGAGAACACACCACACTCCTCACAGACAGTCACCCGGAGGAAACCCACGCAGACACAGACAGAACACACCACACTCCTCACAGACAGTCACCCGGAGGAAACCCACGCAGACACAGGGAGAACACACCACACTCCTCACCCGGAGGAAACCCACGCAGACACAGGGAGAACACACCACACTCCTCACAGACAGTCACCCGGAGGAAACCCACGCAGACACAGAGAAAACACACCACATTCCTCCCAGACAGTCACCCGGAGGAAACCCACGCAGACACAGGGAGAACACACCACACTCCTCACAGACAGTCACCCGGAGGAAACCCACGCAGACACAGGGAGAACACGCCACACTCCTCACAGACAGTCACCCGGAGGAAACCCACGCAGACACAGAGAGAACACACCACACTCCTCACAGACAGTCACCCGGAGGAAACCCACGCAGACACAGAGAACACACCACACTCCTCACAGACAGTCACCCGGATTTGGTGCAAGTGTATACCGACTTATCTGGTAAAACTAAAAGCCACAGTCTGACGACATAAGTGTGCTCTGAGCGCAGGTCAGCAGTGGAGCGTGGAGGGGACAATCGTGCTCAGGCACAGTAAGAGGCAACCGGGCCAAGTGTGAGTACCCCTAAGAGTAGAGGGCGCCAGTGTAATACAAAATGGCAAATCTAAGTCTAAGGGACAGCAGACAAGTCTGTCAGAGCTTCCTTAACAACAGTTTGTGGTAAACCACATCGTCTGTGTTTACAGACACCTGTTCCTCCCACAGCTCTTTGGAAAATAGTCATAATCTACAGATTTAAAACCTCAGAAAAGGTTAATTTCAAATCATATTCATATATCACCTGGCACTGAGCTTTGTATCCTTAGGCCTTATTAAGAAGCTCCAGAGCTCTATGCCTTTTATGCTTTTCTATATATGTTTTAAAAACCGGGAATACGGTGAAACGTCCACAATGGCTGTGCACTCATTATAAAAGGGGTTACGACCATTTTTAAATTTGATTTACAATCCACCCACAAGGAAGCCGCATACAATGAAATTTCTTTAAAAAACAGTGTACTGAGTTAGTGATTATCACTCAAACATCAGAGGTCAGTTTCCTGCACTGCTGCGCTGACAGTTAGTGAAGAAAGGGGAAGCCTCGATACACACTTATAAAAGCGCACTGTCACTGTGGGTCCGTGTGGAAAGAAGAAAAGCAGCTTCATCATCGCCGTCACAATGACAAGCACTTGCTCAATCAAACGGTCACAGAACAGTTGTTCAAAGATTATATCTGGTGACTGGACAAAGGAACATGGGACTATTTCACAAACCTGATGCAGGTCTTAAACACCTAGACATGTTTGGTGTCTGAATTTGGCCTGTGCCTACTGTTCAGACAGGATCAGATCAAACAGCTTCAGTACAAATCTAGAGAAGCATCTTTAAAAGCAGATGCACTGTGAAAATCGGTGTTTGTGGGCAGTCAGAAAACATGACATAAAACGAGCCGTTCCGCTTCTGCTCCGCTTCTGACGTCAAGTCCAGAGACTTTAGGATTGCCCCACAGCCACATCTGCGTCTGTCTGATCACAGCGCCGGACCCTTGTTAACGTGAGAGCGCAAAGACGTGGTTAAATGCAGCAAAACAGACAGATAAGAGCACTAAGTAAAAACGGAGAGGAAAGAGAACAGAGCGAAAACGGCTAAAAACCAGAGCTTCTGCTCCTCGCTCCTCACTGCTGTGCGCTCGGGGTCGGGGTGAACAGCGAGCGGCTCATTATCATTTAAAGGAACAGGCGCTGAAACCCGGCTGAACATGTCTGTTGAGACAGTGGGTGGGGTTTGTTCCTTTTGGTAGTTTGACTTAAGCAGAACCTAAGTTTCATAACTGAATATTTCACCTTAAAGATCCCAAGATGCTTTGGTTTGCGACGGACTAGCACAAAGTCCAGGGTGTGTTTCTGTCCTATCAATCCTGTCCTTTATTAATATGGCATTTTAAACGACTGCTGTGGACCCAAAAGTTTTCCAGCTGAAGCAGGAACTTAACAATAAAGCCATACACGAACATTTAAATAGATATTAAAACAGAAAAACAAACAGAGACTTGAATGGTAAATAAAGACAGTTGTACCCGAGCGAGAATTTCAAACTCTGGAGCAAAGTGCTGGCAGGGTCCGCACCATGGAGCGTAGAAATCCAGCACCCAGTGCTCCTTCCCTTCCAGAACTTTCCTCTTAAAATCTTCAGGCGTCAGATCCACAGAGGCACGTGGCAGAGAGCTGAGGAAAACAAGAATAGAGCTGAGAACACAATCACCGCACACTTTCTGCCTAAACATACACTAATAAGCCACTTCTTTGTTTTTACATTCACTCTCCATTTGGTCCATTGACCCTAGAGGAGAACTTTGTAGTTCTACAGTTACAGACTGTAGTCTATCTGTTGCTCTGCGTACTTTGCTAGCCCCCTTTCCCCCTGTTCTTCAGCGCTCAGGACCCCCACAGAGCAGGTATGATGTGGTGGTGGATCATTCTCAGCGCTGCAGTGACACTGACGTGGTGGTGGTGTGTTAGTGTGTGTTGTGCTGGTGTAGAGTGGATCAGACACAGCAGTGCTGCTGGAGTTTTCAAACCCCTCAGTGTCTGGACTGAGAACAGTCCACCGACCAAAAACATCCAGCCGACAGCGTCCTGTGTCACTGATGAAGGACTAGAGGACGAGCGACACACACTGTGCAGCGACAGATGAGCTACTGTCTCTGACTTTACATCTACAAGGTGGACCAACGAGGGAGGAGTGTCTCAGAGTGGACAGAGAGTGGACACAGGGTTTAAAAACTCCAGCAGCACCTGCTGTGTCTGATCCGCTAGTACTAGTAGCTTTAATGTGATGGCTGATTGTTGTAGACATGCTTTATATGAAGCTTGCAGTATTAGGGATAGGAAATATGGAGTTTTTGCTGAAAACATCCCTGTACGACACTTACCTGAGGGCCCAGGTCCTGAGGGAGTAAGCGTCCCTGTTCCAGCCGTTAAAGCTACTGTGGGACAAAAACAAAAATAAGAATCACTTGAGATGCACTTAAATGGAGTGATATTCCAGTATTATTAGCATTAGAAGAGAATGTGTCTAGTATTAAAGGAGCACGCAGTCATTTTCTCCAGCGATTCTACTTCAAGTTATGAAACAAACATAATAGTGACACCCAATGGTCTGGAGGTATCAGCAGCTGGATACTGAGCCTGTTTTTAACAGAGCTGTCTGTATGTGGAGGGCCCAATCTATGTAGAATTATCTGGTTAAAGTTAGGAATGGAAAAGCTGTTTGTTTCTTTACATGTGAGTTGCACTCAAAAGAAAGGAAGTACAAAATAAATAACCACTTTTATTTAAAAAAAAAAAGGTTTTGCAATGTTTTGGCAGCAGAAATCACAGATTGCTCCTTTAAGGGCTGTGATGACATTTCTACACGAAGGTTGCATGTGTAGAAATGTGTAGATTGTGTAACATGACACGAGGAGAGTGGTGTTGCAAGAGAAACATGAATGTGAAACGGTGTTATGGTGTTAAAGAGTCATGGAGAAAGGCTCATGTTGGAACCTGAATTTCTCTGCGCACACTTCTAACCTGTCCATGTGTCAACAACTGTTCTGATCTCTGGTGATCATTTTAACACGGTGTTAACTGGACATTAAAGTGAACATGTTCTACCCCTTTTCCACAAAGGAACACAGTTCTGAGGTCTTTGTGACGTATCTTTGACCTGCTTTGGTCAAAATATCAACAGCCGTGTTCTCCCTTTGCCTCAGCAGCTCTGTTCAGTTTAAATTTGTTTTTGCGCGCTCACATAGACGTGACAACAATCATGTTGTAATAGCATGTTTCTAAATGTTCATGTGGGTCTTTGATGCAGAATAAAATGAATATAAATAAAAGGGTGAGGGAGAAAATGTTGGTAATGATGCTGCTGTTTGAGGATTGAAGGTTTTTCCCCCAGTGTTGTACTTGTCTGTGCAGCGGACTGTTGTGTGAAAACATCATTCATTCATCATGTAACCCTTATCCAGTTCAGGGTCGTGGTGGGTCCAGAGCATACATGGAATCATTGGGCGCAAGGAGGGAATACACCCTGGAGGGGGCGCTAGTCCTTCACAGGGCAACACACACATTCACTCACACCTACGGACAGTTTTGAGTTACCAATCCACCTACCAACGTGTGTTTTTGGAGCGTGGAAGGAAACCGGAGCACCCGGAGGAAACCCACACAGACACAGGGAGAACACACCACACTCCCCACAAACAGTCACCCAGAGGAAACCCACGCAGACACAAAGAGAACACACCACACTCCTCACAGACAGTCACCCGGAGGAAACCCATGCAGACACAGAAAGAACACACCACACTCCTCACAGACAGTCACCCAGAGGAAACCCACGCAGACACAGGGAGAACACACCACACTCCTCACAGACAGTCACCCGGAGGTAACCCACGCAGACACAGAGAGAACACACCACACTCCTCACAGACAGTCACCCGGAGGAAACCCACGCAGACACAGAGAGAACACATCACACTCCTCACAGACAGTCACCCGGAGGAAACCCATACAGACACAGGGAGAACACACCACACTCCTCACAGACACAGGAAGAACACACCACACTCCTCACAGAGAGTCACCCGGAGGAAACCCACGCAGACACGGGGAGAATACACCACACTCCTCACAGACAGTCACCCGGAGCAGGAATCAAACCCACAACCTCAAGGTCCCTGGAGCTGTGTGACTGCGACACTAACCTGCTGCACCACTGTGCCGCCCATGTGAAAACATAATAATAACAACAATAATGATAAAGCATTTATGAATCGTCGTACTGTTACTGGTTGTTATGGGTAAAATTGTCATGGGAAGGTCGTGGTTAAAGTGTTACAGTGCGTGTATGAATGCTCGTACTGGAACTGGTCTTTCCGGTTGCTGTTCTGGGGGAAGAGGCGGATCTCAGGATACGCTCTCACGCTCTCACCCTGACAGAAGGAGTGATATTTCTGACAGTCCACCGATCCCACGTTTATCATCCCAGTCAGCATCTGCACACAGTGGACAAGACCGATGAGAACACAGCCCTGGAAGACAACGACGAAACACTATCCGCAGAAATCGTCAGTACGGTCATGTTAACGTTTCTAAAACAGTTTAACCACCGCTTCTCAATCCTAGTGAAACAGTGCGGGGTGAAAAGAGAACGACGTATTACTAGTTATTAAGGAAAATATGTACTGGGCCTAAAACCATGGACACTGTTTGGAGCCTGGATGGTGTTGTGTGTTACCCGAGCCATTCTCCTCCACTCGGGCAGCAGGGCCTGGCACGGGCCGCACCACGGAGCGTAAAAATCCACCATCCACACCTCGTCCTGCCTCCTCTTCTTCACCAGCTGTTGAAACGTGTCTGGGGTCAGAGTCACCACAGCTGGATTCACCAGGTCCTGAAACATAAATATGGGCAAAACATTGTACGCAGGTAGAGAGGAGTTTGCGTTCATTTCTACACAATTCTATGGGGTTGTACCCTCCATTCCATTAGCTACATTAGCCTTGTAACTCATTACTGGTGACTGATGTTAGTGCTTCAAACACCATCTTAGCCATATATTTGCAATCATTCATTCCCTGTGTGTTGCGTGTGCCCTCTGCCTGCATATTCCCCCTTTAATAAAGAGCCTCAAACAGGGGCCTACATCCTGGGCGTCCTCTGTACTGTCCCCTGACAAGTTTGACTCTAAAGAAGGACCAGTCTTTTCAACAAACGTGGCTTTGAAAGTCTGTTTCTTCACAAGTCAACATTTTAGAAGCTCATTTCCGACCCATAGACCCCATTAACACCTGGCATTAATGTGTGCCTCGAGGGAATCAGTTCACAAACGACTGCCAAAGTGCATAGCAGTTCACACCTGGCATTTAAATGCTTCTCCTGTGACCGCTTGTGATCAGATTCCTCACATTTCCATTGGTGTAGGTGCGAGGAGCACGTTAACTCCAGGAGGCTGTGCTCCTGAGGGTGGGATGAAATCTAAATTATGCCAAAACACAGATAACTCTTTGGGTTTTGCCCCAAAAACCTAATAAACACACCCCCTGAAACGTGAACCCTTCTGCTTTTCAAATGTATGGCGTGTGAAATGAAATGCATTTTCAGATCCTCGTGAGTGAGGCACATTTCTGTCTGAGAGTCAGTGCGCAAGCCGTGTGGACCCACTAACACACACACACACACACACACACACACACACACACACACACACACTCACACCTCCGGTTCATTACTGAGGTTCTTGGGTCATTCTCATGTCACAGAAGTGAAAATAACATAAATTGCAGATCTCACAGCAGTGATAAACGAACCATGGCCTTTAATTGTGATCATGTGACAGAGATGCTATCATTTTCAGTGGTGAAACAGAAGTGGCTGATTTTTGCAGAACGGGAGAAGGCCAGATTTGGAGATCTACAGAATGAGCCACGATTAATGAGATAATTGTGAAATGAAGGAAACTGAAGTAGTGAGGTGTTGATATCTCATTCATTACACTGTGATGTGCACGTATTTAGGATGGCGCTGATCTGTTAGCCCCCCGCCCCCCGACCCCCTGACACAGAGAGGCCTGGGTGTATATTGTGATTTAGTGCTAAGCCCATTTTAAACAGAGCTGCCCCCATGTGAGGGACCCACTCTATGGAGCAAAAATGGGTTCATTCAGGGACTAAAAAAATTGCATCCTTCATTGTCTCATGAGCTGCACATTGAGGAAAAACACACAAACTATTCTTACTTTTATTTTTGGTTAAAAAAAAATAACGTATTTCACAGGAATACTATGTAAATAAGTTTTTTGTCTCCTGAGCTCCCCCTAACTGTTGCTGAGTGTAATTCACATTTACAGTAATGTCATGAAACCAATCTCTCTCTCTCACACACACATACACACACTTTACAATGCTTTTTAAGCTGTAATTTTTAGGTAAAAATGCTGTAAAAGTGTTCCTTTAACTAACAAAGAACCAGAAGCTGTGGAAACAAGAAAAAGTCCATAAACCCCTCTCTAAGAGGCCCTGGATTTGCCACAAACGTACCTGGATAAACTCCAGAATACCATCAGCAGAGTGGTGTCCCTCATACTCGTGGATGCTGGACTTGTTGAAGATGACAGTGGTTGGGTAGGCGTTAATGTTGTACTGCGAAAAAAAACAAAACGAGATGCATTAACTGTCAACAGTGGACCTTCACTTTCAAAAACCAGCCATATCCACAGAGAACAGTCTCCAACCGTCAGTTTAAACGGAACGCAAACTGAGATAATGTCATTAAAAGGATAAAAAACAGAGGAATTATCAGATGATTGCTTCAGTTTCCTTTAGAAAGTGGCTGAGATAGACATCAGCTTTAAATTAGCACACAGTTCAAACTCAACAGGAAGCAGCTGGTGCCAAAAAGCCTCATCTTTATCTGCTCAACACATGAGGGGAGCTCTCATTAATGAGCGGTAAGAAGAAGCACACACACTAATGCATTAATAAATATGATAGTAATAAATATAGAGATTTTTTCACATAAAATATTCAGAAACATTCAACTGGAGAATAATTTAGAAGCGTTTTAAAAACTCAGTTAAAAGCAGGGGAAAAAATGTACATTCATGAGAATGCCTCATTCTGATTGGTCAGAAGCAGTAGTTGCCAAACAGAGCTTGAACCCCGAGAACCCCTGATCTATAGGATGAAATGTGTAAAGAGCAGCCTCTACCACAGCCTACAGTCCTCTGTAAAAGTGTGAGTGTTCCTTCTCAGTAGATGTCCCCCACTCAATCATCCCCCACAATAAGAAAAAAATGAAGGCATTTTTCTGCCAGTGTGAAAGTCATAAAGCATAAATTGTGCAATTAAATGTTGCATAGGCCACATTTTACATTCTACAGGCAATACACATACAGAGAGGCAAATGAGAAAGTGTGTGTGTGTGTGTGTTTGAGAGAGAGAGAGACTGATTAGTGCAGAGTAAAATCAGAAATCATGGTAGAAATCAGAGTTTCCTGTGTCGTGTGGGTTGTGCTGATGGAGGTGTAGAAACTGTGGCTCTGAGCTGGGCTGCAGATCTAAGAAAACAAACAAGGTTAAGCTCCGTTTTAATATTCCACCAATCAAACACAATGCCACAAACTGCGAACGCGTGCTTCCCCTAAGATACCAGCCACTGTTTCTTTTTGAACGGATGCTAATGCACCATTACTGGACAGTTTAACACACTGGAGGAGAGCACCATCTGATCCGACCCTACACATCAGCCGACACACACCTGTTTCTGCTTGCACTGTGTGAAATATGACGGGTGTAGAGGCATGTGCCATCCAACCCATCTAGAAATCAAAGGCAGCTGGGCTCTATAGGTCTCTCAGCCTTGGACAGCTGCTCGGAAATTGTAATACATTACCTGTAACTTGTAAGCATCTTTGGGTTCTTGAAAAGCGCTGTATAAATGTAATGTATTATTATTATTATTATTATTAAATACAGATTTATGTTTTAATTGTAGACTAAAATAAAAAGACAATATTGTTTCTATCCTGATATTATTTTTAACCATGAAATGTTAATGTTAATAAATGTGTGTGTGTGTGTGTGTGGGTGTGTGTGTGTCTCACCATGCTGCAGAGACCCTCATGTATGGTGCAGTCCAGAGTGCCAAACTTCAGCTGTCCATGCAGCTGAATAGAGGCTTTTCTCAGTTCAGGCAAAAGAGCACGACATGGAGGACACCACTAAACACAGCAACAGAAAACACACACACACTTAATATAAGGCACACCTATTACACACCTGTGATCAGTGTTAAAGCAGCACTGTGAGAAAAGATCAGGTTTAAGGTGCATTTGAGGGGAAAAATTAGCTGAAGTGTAACTGATCTGTAAGATTTTATTCAACGTGTGAATTCCCACAGAGACTCATTTGTAACTGGAGTTGTTTAGGTTTGTAGCACTGTCGCTAATGCAGCAAGCCGTCTCCCGAATTTGGAGATATTTCCACCTTAAGTGACGTGAAACAGCAGAAATAAGCCAATATTACTCACATAACGTGAAAAGAGTTCTCTCCTTTGTCTAAAATAACAACAGATGCCTTTCCTCTCCCATGAACAGAGAGAGAAAGCCTATCATTCCGGACTGAGAGAGTTTGTTTTTTTACAGACACTGGGGGTTCGTAAACACATCAGACTGGTTCCCAGTGCAAATCGACTGGAGATCAGCAAATGGTGAGGAAACATCTGAATTACAGTCGTGAACGTCGCCTTCAACACTGAATGTAATCACCAATAAATATAATGTTAAAAAGCATACACAAGCACATCTAGATCTATCAAAAATCATTTTCTAAAGGCAACAAACACTCCTCCCCCATGTTAACAAAATGCCCCACAAGGGGCACCATTCAGATCTTCGCATCAATGACTCCACGTGTTCTTGTTTCACACGACACAATCATACTGTTGAGTCTGGAGTGGGGTGTAATTTCTCACAGGAGCGAAGAAGTCCACCAGCCAGGGCTCCTTCTCGTCTCGGGGGAAATTCTCCGGTCGTAGAGTCGTAACATGAGCGCTCACACTCTCCTTGGCAAATGCCACAATGTTGTACAGGGCGTCTTTACCTGAGGATAAAGGAGAGCAGCTATAAAAGAACATCAAACTACAGCATCCTCTCCTGCCAAGTGCTAGATCTGGTTTGACAGAAGACTGATGAGGACCTCGGACTATTTCTAAATTATTTTTTGTTAACACATAGTTAATGCATCACTGATTTCTCAACCTTCAGTACATAGCTTACACTTCCATTTATGGTTTTTACAAGTGTTCCCCACCCACGTTTTCCACCGAAAGAGGGAGGAATCGGTTGTAAGGAAAGACCTGTTTCAGCTCCTTACTGGATGGAAGCAGTGGCTAGAGACAGATGTGAGCATGAGGGAGAATTCTGTACTGAAGGAAAACCACATGGCCGATCTTCATTAGAATCCTAAAACACTGTTTAACACTGCACCTCCTTGACCTCCTGATACAAGCGCAGAGAGCCGCTGTGAGCTCCAGCTCCTACAGAGCACCTACAGCCTGTTAAACACGCGACTGATACTGAATTTACCTGTCTCTCCCTTTTAATTCTTTAAAAACGTTTAATACCATGGCCAAAAAAACGCATTTCATAAATGTTTGTATTTATTTTACAACGCTTTTGTGTAAAGAACGCAGTAAAAAGGCAACAGAAACAGGCAAACATTTAAACCAAGACTTTGCCTTATGCCCCACTTATATGGTTTGATAAGGGGTAGTACTCTGAAAAGTGTGAGCTCCACTGATGTAGATAATACACTGTGCAGATTGCGAGAACCCACCGTGATGAATCTCAAAGTCGTGAATCCCCAGGCCTTTAAACACAGCCACGCAGGGCTTCTGGATGTAGAGAGAGGTACACAGTTCTGCCTCTGACACACAGTCCACCTTCCCTACCTGCGCGCACACACACACACACACACACACACACACACGGCGGAAACAGAAACACACTGCAGTAAAAAACAGGAAACACATATGGAATCATAGATTGATCAGCCACAAGATTAAAACCACGGCCAGTGGTTATAGTGAACGTCTACAATTGTGGGCAATCTCACTTCTCTCTGGTTGTTTACATCCCGAAGCTAAGTGTATTTTAAAGAGGAACGGTGTGTTTGAGGGGAAGAAAAACTGACTGTTGTTTGTAACTGGAGTTGCTTAGTTCTGTAGCAGCAGTAGTCTGTAATGCAGTTAGTTGTCTCCTGAGTTTAGAGACATTTCCACTTTAGGTGGAATATAATAAGCCAAAAGAAATAAGTCCTAATTTGAGTTCGTGCTTTTCACCGTTTGGAGTTCTCTCTGTTGTCTAAAAAAAACTCCAGATGCTTCTGCCATGAGCAGAGAAAGAAAAACTAGCATACCCAACTGAGCCAGGCTGTTTTTAATAATCTAAGTGGACAGAGAGTGGACACAGGGTTTAAAAACTCCAGCAGCACTGCTGTGTCTGATCCATTCGCACCAGTGCAGCACACACTAACACACCACCACCACCACGTCAGTGTCACTGCAGCACTGTGGAGGTGACAAGGAAGTGGTCCTAATGTTATGCTTGATCTCTCTTGATATATATCTATAACCTTTCTAAAAAAATGTTTTGACATGTTTTATTGTATTTATCTTCAGTTGTAGTTATTCAAGTTTCATCCCCTGGTAAAAATAAGACTATATCAGGTTAAACTCAGATGTTCTGTGACTCCTAAGATGTTTGTGTGTTACATGAGACGACTGTAAAATAAAGGACCAACCTGTATGTGTGAACCTTTGAGAAGTGCGCTGAGCTTTTTGTACTCGTCAGTGACCGCACTGTTCTCCCCGAAGCTGAAACTGACCAGCCAACGGTGCCGAGCCAACTTATCCTGAAAAGAAATATTTTATTATTATTAATCCAGTTATCAGAAGTCTAGAAATACAAAATACATGATGCCCTGTGATGGACTGATACCCAGGACGCGTTCCTGCCTAGCAACCAATAATTCAAGGTAGGCCTCGGACCCACAATGACCCTCACCTGTGGTTACAGACGACAAATGAATGAAAGGAATCGATTCTTAGACACATTGCACGTCTCTCTTTAATTGTTGTTTATTTCCTGTTTTCTCCTCAAATATAATTCATCTCCAACTCCCCAATGAGACACTCTTTCTTTCTTTTCAAACTGATGCTAACGCTTCAACAGTGAACGTCTTAATGCAGAGGTTGAGAAAGCAAACGGCCCAGATCTATCACATTAGCTGACAGACACCCAGGCAAGCTAACAATACAGGCAGAAAGATGTGGCGAGAGCTGGAGCCATCCTACCCACCCAGAAACGAGGCTAAACACATCACTGTGCAACTGGCTGCTTGACTTCCTGACTGGAAGACCACAGGCAGTACGGGTTTGGCAGTAACTCGTCTACCATAATCACTCTGAACACGGGGGCTCCCCAAGGATGTGTGCTGAGCCCCCTTCTGTTCACTCTGCTAACCCACGACTGCTCTCCACTTCACTGCGTGGTACGGAGCCTGCACAGCATCCTGCTGCAGAACCTTCCCACTTCTGCCCCCCCCACACACACTACTCAGCAACCTCATCAATTACCACCAATACCCAACTGTGACTTTGA
Source organism: Hoplias malabaricus (assembly GCF_029633855.1). Lineage (NCBI taxonomy): Eukaryota > Metazoa > Chordata > Actinopteri > Characiformes > Erythrinidae > Hoplias > Hoplias malabaricus. The sequence continues at coordinate 32,117 of NW_027100972.1, forward strand.
AAATCAGGCAGGCACTCAACCACTTTAACCAGCCTCCACGCTTCATATCCCTGTATTTGCACTACTGTTGACACCGGTTGTGTTTATATTGGTACTGTCACTTAAGCTCCCCATCAGACCTAACTGTGACTTTTTCAATAGAATCGGTTTGCACTTGTTCACTTTATTTAGTTGTTATACGATTATCTTGCACTATTGTCTACTCTGCCTTGTACAGCCAGTATCCTACCCCCTCCTATTACAACTATTTTGCACTACTGTTTACTCTGCCCTGTACATCCAGTATCCTATCTCCTTCTCTTACGATTATCTTGCACTATTGTTTACTCTGCCCTGTACATCCAGTATCCTACCTCCTCCTATCACAATTATCTTGCACTATTGTTTACTCTGCCCTGTACATCCAGTATCCTACCTCCTCCTATTATGACTATCTTGCACTATTGTTTATTCTGCCCTGTACATCCAGTATCCTACCTCCTTCTATTACGATTATCTTGCACTATTGTTTACTCTGCCCTGTACATATAGTATCCTACCTCCTCCTATCACAATTATCTTGCACTATTGTTTACTCTGCCCTGTACATCCAGTATCCTACCTCCTTCTATTACAATTATCTTGCACTATTGTTTACTCTGCCTTGTACATCCAGTATCCTACCTCCTCCTATTATGATTATCTTGCACTACTGTTTACTCTGCCCTGTACATACAGTATCCTACCTCCTTCTATTACAATTATCTTGCACTATTGTTTACTCTGCCTTGTACATCCAGTATCCTACCTCCTCCTATTATGATTATCTTGCACTATTGTTTACTCTTCCTTGTACATCCAGTATCCTACCTCCTTCTATTACAATTATCTTGCACTACTGTTTACTCTGCCCTGTACATCCAGTATCCTACCTCCTCCTATCACAATTATCTTGCACTATTGTTTACTCTGCCCTGTACATCCAGTATCCTACCTCCTCCTATTATGACTATTTTGCACTACTGTTTACTCTGCCCTGTACATCCAGTATCCTACCTCCTTCTATTACGATTATCTTGCACTATTGTTTACTCTGCCTTGTACATCCAGTATCCTACCTCCTCCTATTATGATTATCTTGCACTACTGTTTACTCTGCCCTGTACATCCAGTATCCTACCTCCTCCTATCACAATTATCTTGCACTACTGTTTACTCTGCCCTGTACATCCAGTATCCTACCTCCTCCTATCACAATTATCTTGCACTATTGTTTACTCTGCCCTGTACATCCAGTATCCTACCTCCTTCTATTACGATTATCTTGCACTACTGTTTACTCTGCCCTGTACATCCAGTATCCTACCTCCTTCTATTACGATTATCTTGCACTATTGTTTACTCTGCCTTGTACATCCAGTATCCTACCTCCTCCTATTATGATTATCTTGCACTACTGTTTACTCTGCCCTGTACATCCAGTATCCTACCTCCTCCTATCACAATTATCTTGCACTATTGTTTACTCTGCCCTGTACATCCAGTATCCTACCTCCTCCTATTACGATAATCTTGCACTATTGTTTACTCTGCCCTGTACATCCAGTATCCTACCTCCTTCTATTACGATTATCTTGCACTACTGTTTACTCTGTCCTGTACATCCAGTATCCTACCTCCTCCTATTATGATTATCTTGCACTATTGTTTATTCTGCCCTGTACATCCAGTATCCTACCTCCTCCTATTATGATTATCTTGCACTATTGTTTATTCTGCCTTGCACATCCAGTATCCTACCTCCTCCTATTATGATTATCTTGCACTATTGTTTATTCTGCCCTGTACATCCAGTATCCTACCTCCTCCTATTATGATTATCTTGCACTATTGTTTATTCTGCCCTGTACATCCAGTATCCTACCTCCTTCTATTACGATTATCTTGCACTATTGTTTACTCTGCCCTGTACATATAGTATCCTACCTCCTCTTATTATGATTATCTTGCACTACTGTTTACTCTGCCCTGTACCTCCAGTATCCTACCTCCAAATCAGGTTATTGTCTTCAGTCAGTGTCCCATTGACTCATGTATGTCTATCAGTGAGCTGCTGGTATCGTATGTCCTGCACTTGTCTTCTGTTTGTTCACTTTCATATATTTATAAACTTAGCTTAGTTGAATTTAGTCTATTTTTGTTAAATGGTACTGCATCTTGCAGAGGAGAGTAACGTAATTTCAATCCTTTTTATGTCCTGTACATATGTAGAGTTGACAATAAAACTCTCTTGACTTGATTAAATGTGTTCTCTGCACATCACAGTTGACAAAACAAGAACTGCAACAGTTACCTGGTATATTCATACTGAACGTAATCGTCATTAAAGATGTTCACCATTACGTTCAAACAGAAAAACCTCTATGTTCCCATCACTCTGCTTGTTTCTGTCCTGCATTAGTCACAAATGTAACACTGAGCAAACACCACCGCGTTAGCACTGAGCTGACAGACTGATATGATTATCTTGCACTACTGTTTAATCTGCCCTGTACATCCAGTATCCTACCTCCTCCTATTATGATTATCTTGCACTATTGTTTACTCTGCCCTGTACATCCAGTATCCTACCTCCTCCTATTATGATTATCTTGCACTACTGTTTAATCTGCCCTGTACATCCAGTATCCTACCTCCTATTATGATTATCTTGCACTATTGTTTATTCTGCCCTGTACATCCAGTATCCTACCTCCTCCTATTATGATTATCTTGCACTACTGTTTAATCTGCCCTGTACATACAGTATCCTACCTCCTCCTATTATGATTATCTTGCACTACTGTTTAATCTGCCCTGTACATACAGTATCCTACCTCCTCCTATTATGATTATCTTGCACTATTGTTTATTCTGCCCTGTACATCCAGTATCCTACCTCCTCCTATTATGATTATCTTGCACTACTGTTTACTCTGCCCTGTACATCCAGTATCCTACCTCCTCCTATTATGATTATTTTGCACTACTGTTTAATCTGCCCTGTACATCCAGTATCCTACCTCCTCCTATTATGATTATCTTGCACTATTGTTTATTCTGCCCTGTACATCCAGTATCCTACCTCCTCCTATTATGATTATCTTGCACTACTGTTTACTCTGCCCTGTACATACAGTATCCTACCTCCTCCTATCACAATTATCTTGCACTACTGTTTACTCTGCCCAGTACATCCAATATCCTACCTCCTCCTATCACAATTATCTTGCACTACTGTTTACTCTGCCCAGTACATCCAATATCCTACCTCCTCCTATCACAATTATCTTGCACTTTTGTTTATTCTGCCCTGTACATACAGTATCCTACTTTCTCCTATCACAATTATCTTGCACTACTGTTTACACTGCCCTGTACATACAGTATCCTACCTCCTCCTATTATGATTATCTTGCACTATTGTTTACTCTGCCCAGTACATCCAGTATCCTACCTCCTCCTATCACAATTATCTTGCACTACTGTTTACTCTGCCCTGTACATACAGTATCCTACCTCCTCCTATCACAATTATCTTGCACTACTGTTTACTCTGCCCAGTACATCCAATATCCTACCTCCTCCTATCACAATTATCTTGCACTATTGTTTATTCTGCCCTGTACATACAGTATCCTACTTTCTCCTATCACAATTATCTTGCACTACTGTTTACACTGCCCTGTACATCCAGTATCCTACCTCCTTCTATTACGATTATTTTGCACAACTGTTTACTCTGCCCTGTACATACAGTATCCTACCTCCAAATCAGGTTATTGTCTTCAGTCAGTGTCCCATTGACTCATGTATGTCTATCAGTGAGCTGCTGGTATCGTATGTCCTGCACTTGTCTTCTGTTTGTTCACTTTCATATATTTATATACTTAGCTTAGTTGAATTTAGTCTATTTTTTGTTAAATGTTACTGCATCTTTCAGAGGAGAGTAACGTAATTTCAATCCTTTTTATGTCCTGTACATATGTAGAGTTGACAATAAAACTCTCTTGACTTGACTAAATGTGCTCTCTGCACATCACAGTTGACAAAACAAGAACTGCAACAGTTACCTGGTATATTCATACTGAACGTAATCGTCATTAAAGATGTTCACCATTACGTTCAAACAGAAAAACCTCTATGTTCCCATCATTCTGCTTGTTTCTGTCCTGCATTAGTCACAAATGTAACACTGAGCAAACACCGCCGCGTTAGCACTGAGCTGACAGACTGTAGGAGGGTGTTAATTTCAAAAATGCAGACACACTTCCTCCACATACAGGTTACAGCACATTCCTCACATCATTACCTCAAAGCTGAACTTGGTGAGGCTCTCCAGGTCAGGCATGCGCCGCATCACCAGGCCGTAAATCTCTCGGGCGTCCAGAGTCTTCAGAAACTGCAACAGCAATTAACACGAATGCATTCAGAGACGGGGAAAACATGTCCAGAAGGAGAAAGATGCACTGACATAACTGCATTTCTTAAAGGTTTAAGGAATAAATTAAAATGAATTAAAAATATTACTTTGCAAAACTGCATTTAATGTTAGCAACATTTTCACTGGGTTTTGATTGGTTTCATTCCACATACGGCTTCAAATCCTTGGAGAACACTGATATAAATGATAGTTACTATAATAGTGAATGTAATAATACATCTGTCCCTGACATCAACAAAGCACCATCCTGTATCTCACCAGAACACTGCCCTCCTGAGCCAGGGAGCTGCCGGGGGGAAACAGGGCCGTGACGCTGCTGGTCACTTCAAAGCTCTCACACAGCTCAGAATGCATTGTACAGTCCATCCAGCCCACCTTCACCACACCTTCCTGCCGAGAGATACACACACACAGCCTTAACAAGAAGTGCAACAGCACCTACCGCTATAAATCTCAGACTATGTAGAAGTATCAAAAAAAGAGAATTTCCCACCAACATCCCAGCGAGCTTCTGTCTTGTCTGAGACTCCAGACAGTCTGTGGGAAACAACATAAACATCCCTTACATTCTTTACTTGTGAAATATACTGACTAAGGCCTGGTAAACACAGAGGGCCCACAGCAGTCTTTATAAGATTACTTTCTATCGCAGAGTACGAGCTGCACCTGAAAATCTGCCTGAATCCTCAGACACATTTGGAGAGAGAAAGGGAGCATGAGAGGGTGAAGAGAGCGAGAGCAAGAGAGAGATAAAGATAAAAGGGAAATTAAAGAGATGAATAAAAGAGGATAAGAGTCAGAGTGTCTCTCTCTCTGTAAATATATCATTCAGTGTTTCCTGTTTATCTACAGCAAGTCAGAAAATCAAACTTTGTGTTTATCTCACCTCCAGTGTCAGCGCAGAAGGTGATGAGCCATCCGACTCTGTTCGCAAAGGCCCGCTCGATCTCTGTGAACACATTTCCTAAAATAAAAGTGTAAAAAAAGCAGTGTATTTTATAAATGCACTTAAATCCTGATTTGTATTATAGGCAGGTTAACCCACAGAGTGCCAGGTCCTATTTAATTTATAATGAAATACAATAAAAACACAGTGAACAACATGTTCAACAATTATTTCTATTAACTTAGGTGTAGGTTTAAAAAATTAGATAAAGATTCACAGCAAATGAAAAGTTATTATTTAAGATTTTATGCCAGTGTCCTTTTATAATGATCTCTACTGCTCTTTTTTTTGGTGTTTTAAAAACTAGCTGGAGACACAAATGCGGTCCGGGTGTTGTGTTTAACTTCCTGTTTTTGGTACATTAGTATATGGGAGGGGGGAAACTTTTAAAGATGGGTGGTGACCGTGGCGGCCATTTTGAAGTCGGCCATTTTGGATCCAACTTCTGTTTTTTCAATGGGAAGAGGGTCATGTGACACATCAAACTTATTGGGAATTTATTTCCTTTCATTAGTTATTTACAAGTTTCTGGTCACCATGGTCACCACCCATCTTGAAAACTTTCCCCCCCTCCCATATACTAATGTGCCACAAACAGGAAGTTAATATCACCAACCATTCCCATTTTATTAAGGTGTATCCGTATAAATGTCCCACCCTGTAGTTGTATATTACAGTATGATTTTCTGTTTTTGATTAATGATTTTTAATTTATTATTTTGATGAAACACTAATCTGTTTCATTCCAGGGAATCTCCGCTGTGCTACGTTTGGTATCTCAGCATCATGTGACATAAAATACTCGCACTAATTATTATTATTACTGAAGATGTTATTGAATTAATGAAGAAGGAACCAGAAATACAGATCTATTCCTCTTCCAGGATGTAGCACTGCTCCACAGCCCTGTCCACCAGGAGGACACACCTGCTCACTGATATTAATCAGTATCAGAGGGGTGAGCTGACCACACACACACACATACACGCACACACACACACACACACACAGTCTTAATACCCTTTCCACAGACTGTTTGGACATGTCTCTGAAGCAGAGGACATTTTTTTAGAATGTGGTGGAGACACGGCCCCAGGATCCCTAGCATAAATGATGCCTATAATAACGTCATGAAGTATCCACAAGTGTAAAGGGCTGCTGCTGATTTCATCAACTGTGAGGAAATAAATCTCTAATTGTTTTAAAACCATTGAATTTGAAACCATTTATATTTTGTCCAAACATAAGCGAGGTGTTAGTGATGTTCCGATGGAGGACCGTACCTTGCCACAGCTCTGTCACTTTACTCGTCACAAATCGCATGGCGAACTTGGTGAGACCAGCCTTGGACCTGTCTCCATAATATTTCTCTGGATTCTGACAGAGAGAGAAAGACGCAGTCACACGTCGTTAGAGCATCTTTACTATGACCTGCACAGGGCCAGCAGAAAACACTCCACCAACATAAAAACGACTGATAACAAAAATGATCACTGAGCATCACAGCCCTTTACACGTCAATGACAACACCTGTGTGTGTGTGTGTGTGTGTGTGTGTGTGTTTCTCACCATGCCGGCTCTAAAGACAAACAGACTGGGATAGCTGTTGATTCCTTTACTGCGACAGAGTCTGCTGTTATCTCCACAGTTCACTGCTCCGATCCGTATCACTCCATCCATCTCTTTAGCGAACTCTCTCCACTGTGAGTTTACACAGAAGAAGAAACCGATTACAACAGTTTTAAATCCCTACAGCTTTCAAATGAAGCAGATTCTTTTTAAAAAAAGAAAAGAACCATGTGGGCCGGGCCGGGCTTAAAGGGGACCACCACGACGTTACTCTTATAACGTCGCTCAAAAGTGTTCACAGTGGTGGTGATAGGAACCAGACGTCTGCCTCTACCATACCCCCACAGACAGCAGATTACATAAAGAGCAAGTTTACAGGCATCAGACAGAGACTTAGACTACACTGCAGTGGGTTCAGCTCTGGAAATCCTACGTGGAGACATGGAACTGCAAGGTTAATGAACACACTGCCTGATGCCCGACATTAAAACATTAAAAAAAACAGTAAAGTGAAAGAGAGAGAGTAAGGAATGTCAAAAACGTTTGTTTTTACTTCTAACATAAAAATCTCACCGTCGGAGCCAGGTCATGGCAGTGTGAGCATCGGGGAAAGTAGAAATTCACAAACCAAACTTCTCCAGAGTTCACCGCTGCATCTATTCAAGAGATAAGAGCAGAAAACACGTAGATATGTGCAGATACGGGAGCTGTGAGCAGGCGCTGATCAGTATCAGCTGATCGAACACATCAGGAAATGTGTGTTTGAAACAAGAGTCAAAGCTTAAAATTTACGTCCACTGACCATTAATCATTTTAATTGTGGAAAAAAAAAAGTATGTGAGAGCGCAAAGACAAGGTTAAAGTCGGAAGAACAAACACAAGAGCGCGGAGAATTAAGAGCACTGAGTAAAAACAGAGAAAATGAGAACGGAGAAGAAAGAGAACAGAGTCAAAACGGCTACAATGACGAGCTTCTGCTCCTCACTGCTGTGAGCTCAGGGTGAAGCTGGTTCTGATATCACAGGCTATCCCCGGCAAAATGTCAAACTAAAAGTCACGCGGGAGGTGTGTGTACATTTATATTTATCTACGCTTGGTAATATCATTCATTCATTCATTCATTATCTGTAAGCGCTTATCCAGTTCAGGGTCGCGGTGGGTCCAGAGCCTACCTGGAATCATTGGGCGCAAGGTGGGAATACACCCTGGAGTGGGCGCCAGTCCTTCACAGGGCAACACAGACACACACACACATTCACTCACACCTACGGACACTTTTTGAGTCGCCAATCCACCTACCAACGTGTGTTTTTGGACTGTGGGAGGAAACCGGAGCACCCGGAGGAAACCCACGCAGACACAGAGAGAACACACCACACTCCTCACAGACAGTCACCCGGAGGAAACCCACGCAGACACAGAGAGAACACACCACACTCCTCACAGACAGTCACCCGGAGGAAACCCACGCAGACACAGGGAGAACACACCACACTCCTCACAGACAGTCACCCGGAGAAAACCCACGCAGACACAGGGAGAACACACCACACTCCTCACAGACAGTCACCCGGAGAAAACCCACGCAGACACAGGGAGAACCCACCACACTCCTCACAGACAGTCACCCGGGGAGAACACACCACACTCCTCACAGACAGTCACTCGGAGCGGGAATCGAACCCACAACCTCCAGGCCCCTGGAGCTGTGTGACTGCAACACTACCTACACTACCTAATCAACTGCAATAAAATACATTCGCCTTCATTTTGCAGCATGTCACACTGGACAAGAACCATGCGGGCTGGGCCGGGCTTAAACAGGACCACCACGACGTCACTCTTTGGCAAAAAACACTCAAAAGTGATCACAGTGGTGACAAGCCCCCCTCAGTGGGTTCAGCACTGGAAATCCTACTGGGAAACTTAACCTTGATCATGATCTAGGAAATGGAACTGCGAGGTTTAGGAACACACTGCCTGATGCCCGAGACACTCCATACGAAGCTCTTTAGACTGAGCAGGTTCAGTGGTGGTTGTCGGATAAGAACTTACCGAAGTCTCCTCTGTCTAGAGTTATAACTTCTGGATCATCGTCATAGATTCCTGTAAAACAGAAGTTATTAGTAAACAGCTGCACTAAAGTCATAGCAATTACATATAGTTCAAGTTTTCAAATAGAGCACCATCTCGAGTTCCCACACTGTACCAAAATCATATCTGTAATAGTTCCAGCTTTCGTATCGTCCTCCCTGCTGTTCATCCTGAAGCCCTTTCTCTCCATATTTGTCATATTTCTTCCTCAGGTCTTCGTCCTTCAGCACCTCATACGCACGGTTGATCTTCAAGAACTTCTCGTGGGCCGTCTCATCGTTCTAGATAAAGAGATTAAAAAAAGGTGTGAGGCGAGGGGTTGAGTCGCTAGGGTGGTCTCCCAGACACAGGTTCAAATTACTGTGTAGTCCAGCACTAGGCTTAATCTCCGTCTCGGATACCACCCCATAGTGATTAGAATAGTAATCAGTTAAAGTCACAGCAGTACAGATCCATGCTTTAATACTGACATCGGATACTGCACTTTATTCAAGTAACGTAACTATTAGATCACGAGAAATAATATGGATTTTTAAATAATATGGATTTAATAAAGGTCCCATAACTTCTATTCACATGTCAGAGTGTAAACACTCCCCTGAAACAGTTCAATGGAAAACATACGTTTACAGGAAGTGGCCCACTCTACAAACAGAGCTCAATGCAATCAATGCATTGATAAACACAGTTTAAATCACACAAACCCAATAACGTACCACAGCTTGGTTTGTGTTAGTCTGAGGTCGCTGTCTTGCAGAAGTAAGTGGTTCTTGGCACAGTACGACACTTTTATAACCCTGTAAACTTCTTTACAACAGATCAGACTCCCTCACCTCCACCGGACTTCCTCAGGACCCACCAGACTCTCTTTCGGTCGATCATGCACTTACACGACCCACCGGATTTACCTTTGATGCCCCACCAAGCTCTTCCCCACTCGCCAGTCTGTCCCTCGACCCGCCACGCTCTCCCTCGACCCGCCACGCTCCTCCTCGATCCGCCAGTCTGTCCCTCGTCTCGCCACACTCTCCCTCGACCCACCAGTCTGTCCCTCGTCCCGCCACGCTCTCCCTTGACCCGCCAGTCTGTCCCTCGACCCACCAGTCTGTCCCTTGACCCGCCACGCTCTCCCTCGACCCGCCAGTCTGTCCCTCGACCCGCCACGCTCTCCCTCGACCCGCCAGTCTGTCCTTCGACTCGCCAGTCTGTCCCTCGACCCACCACTCTCTCCCTCGACCCACCACGCTCTCCCTCGACCCGCCAGTCTGTCCCTCGACCCGCCAGTCTGTCCCTCGACCCGCCAGTCTGTCCCTCGACCCGCCGGTCTGTCCCTCGACCCGCCGGTCTGTCCCTCGACCCGCCACGCTCTCCCTCGACCCGCCACGCTCTCCCTCGACCCGCCACGCTCTCCCTCGACCCGCCAGTGTGTCCCTCGACCCGCCACGGTCTTCCTCGACCCGCCAGTCTGTCCCTCGACCCGCCAGTCTGTCCCTCGACCCGCCACGCTCTCCCTCGACCCGCCACGCTCTCCCTCGACCCGCCACGCTCTCCCTCGACCCGCCACGCTCTCCCTCGACCCGCCACGCTCTCCCTCGACCCGCCAGTGTGTCCCTCGACCCGCCACGGTCTTCCTCGACCCGCCAGTCTGTCCCTCGACCCGCCAGTCTGTCCCTCGACCCGCCAGTCTGTCCCTCGACCCGCCTGTCTGTCCCTCGACCCGCCTGTCTGTCCCTCGACCCGCCGGTCTGTCCCTCGACCCGCCGGTCTGTCCCTCGACCCGCCGGTCTGTCCCTCGACCCGCCGGTCTGTCCCTCGACCCGCCGGTCTCTCCTTTGACCCGCCAGTCTGTCCCTCGACCCACCACGCTCTCCCTCGACCCACCACGCTGTCCCTCGACCCGCCACGCTGTCCCTCTACAATCCTCCAGGCTCTTCCTCGACCCCTGCCAGGCACTTTAACAAACTACCTCTCTCTTACAACCCATGGGAATCTTAATGAACTTACATCAACAACTCCAACATCGGAGCTGGTTCCTATGGTTTAACGAACAATTTAAAAACAGAACAGAGTTTCCACTGGGATGAAAACCCCCAGATTCAATACTTGGTGGGTGTTCCCACCACAATATATCACAATATAAATACACATCAAACTTTTAGGCAACAAAATCAGCAGAAATCACAGCGGACACTTCGGCTCTCACAGGGACCCCAAAAGTCTGTTTGTGCTACCACAGATCCTGAACTCAGATTAACTCTGACTACAAGAAACTCAAGACTCTTGGCAAGGCACTCCCTCGCTTCAGGGCAAGGCCTCCCTGTCCACCGGGGTGGTAGTCTCTCCTCAGCAGGTGCCCCCACGCTGGATCTGCAGTAACACAGTCAGTGCACTGGTCCCCACAGTGACATGAACAATAAAGAGATGGAGTTAAAAGGTACTCACTGGGTTCTTGTCCGGGTGCATGGTCAGAGCGAGCTTCTTAAAAGCCTGTCGGATCTCCCGAGTGCTGGCGTCTCGCGAAATCTCCAGCAACTTGTAGTAATCATCAGCAGAGTGACTGGTGACCACCAGCCATGTGAGGACGAAGAGGAACAGCAGGGTTTTCCCTGAAGGTTTCAGACCATTCTTGATCATCTCTGAGCTTGATTTCGCAGGGCTCATTGTTGAAGGTGTTTTTTTTTTTAATAACGACTCTTTAAGAGGGACTCTGTAAGCACAGAGGCGAATGAATTGTTAGAGGGTTTATATGTAGATAACACGCTGGCATTTACAGTCCATGTTTACAGAAGGCGGAGTGTGCTACACAGCCGGCCTGGATCCTGGATGCAGCAGGACGTCAGAGACTTGCACCACGTTTTACCACACTCCCAGAAACTCTCAGAGTACTAATCACCAGCACTAGACAGGTTCACACAAAAATCAGACCTTCAGGATCAGTGTAGTGCCACACTTCACTGATTTTACGTATTAAAAACTGAGAATTCATAGAGGTCCACTTCATCGTGATCAGGGTCGCAGTGGGTCCAGAGTCTACCCAGAATCCTTTTGTGCAAAGTAAAAAACACCCTGGACATCACAATTTCACACGACCAATCCACCTAACGACATGTGTGTTTGGACTGCGGGAGACACACCAGGTTCATTCACACACAGTGACCCTAGAGCGGTGTGAAAGAGACACCACCTGTCCCTCTCTTTCTATATGACACAGTTAAATCTCACAAATGCTGTTTCCCCACAGCAAAGTGAATGAAATCTAAGGCGTAGCGTCCAGTGACTGACACTGTACAGGACACGCCCAAAGGTTTGGAGACACCCCATAAAGAGTGAACACAACTTCTTTAAGGTTCAGCCCCTGTACACACAGAAGCATGGAAGGAAAGGGGATGCTCTGGAGCAGCTGCACATGAGCCAGCACTGGAGGAGATGAGCTGGAGTGGTGTTTGTGACCCAAAACTAATCGCCCAACCTCAACACCTGACCTCACTAAGGTTTACGTGGCTGAATGCCATCAGATGCTCACAGGAATGTTCCAGAATCTACTGGAGAGGAGTTTCTTCCTGTAACACAAACGCTGTGAGAACGTAAAGAGCAGATACGTTTACAACAGAAACCTCTGTTCAATCCGGTTTATTTCAGATATAAACGGGGTTTATTCTCCAATGTTGTGTTCATTGACTTACTATAACATTTAGTTAAGCGGTTAAAAATGAAAGACTGACGTTATCCCAGAGCTAGACGTGTTAAAACAGTGTTTAATCCACGGTTAAAGTCTTAATTCAGAACCAAAACTAGTGAGGAGTGGATTACCTGCAGTAAACAGACAGCGCTGCTCCTCTAGAAACCGGACCCGGCACCTTGCTGCGCCCAAACACGTCACAGGACAAATCCTGCACGCAAGGACCCATTAGCGGCTGTCCGGGACACGCCTGATTTAAAAACACACCGCGTCGATTACACGGAATTATTTTTTTAAAAATGTATTTGTAAGTGAATCATTAAGATCACTACGTTGAAATCCAGCCACAGAGCCAGGCATAACGTTTAATAATGTATTCATTCGTTTGTTTTTGTAACCCATTCATCCCAATCTTTCACTCACAGTTATGGACATTTTCATAAATACACCCAGCTAATTATGTTTTTTTTGTGTGACAATATTATATAATTAAATTAATAAAGAACTAATCAATTAAAAGATTAATTAATTATGTATTTAATACATAATTACAATTTGAAATAACAGCTTAAATAATTTTGTGATTTATTTAGCAAATCGTGGTATGTTTACAGATGTCTCTTGGACTGAAAAGGGGAAAGAGACGGTTGCTGTTTTCACATTTAAAGATAAAATTCCCACTTTAGGCGACAAGTCTGCGGGTTTATGAGGGATGGCATCATTTCAGACGCTTTGACAATCCGTGGGAAAGTTTTCTGAGCAGTAGTTTGTGTCCTGCGGGATTCTAGGGCCCACCACACCCTGCACCCCAAAGCCCTCGGCGTGACGTCATCGTGGTGTCTCTGACGCAATGACGCTCACTGAGCGCCACGTCTGTTTCTTCCAATAAATGAAGAGATACATTTTCCCTAATACACAATATTTATAAAAACAAATTCATTTACTACTACTATTATTATTATTATTATTATTATTATTATTAAGCAAAAACTAATTAATGACATGAATATACCTTTATTTTGGGGTTTGTGTTTCAGGGTGGTTGATGTTTCATGTTGTTTGTGTGTGTTTGGGATTGGCGTGTAGTGAGATGCATTGTTTGTTGGGGACTAATCATCAGGGTGAAGGGTGTTCGCTGGCGTGTGGTGTAAATGAATCTCACAACACAACCAAGCCCAAGCTGCCCATTCCCTTACTCCCTTCCCGCACTTGTGTATGTTAGCATTTATGCTAACATAACTGATGCCTTTGCTAATTTAATTTAAATACCATTGCTTTAGTGGTGTAACATTTTTGGTGGGTTATAGAGAAAAAAATGATAACACAAACATATTGCTAGGAGCTATAATTGTCTGTGCCATGGTTGATTATCTTTTAAATTTTTTTGTCCATGTACAGAAAACATATATTTATACTAACTTCATAGAGCAAGTGAAAAACCTTCTAAGCATTCATCCATCCATCCATCCATTATCTGTAACCGCTTATCCAATTTAGGGTCGCGGGGGGTCCAGAGCCTACCTGGAATCATCGGGCGCAAGGCGGGAATACACCCTGGAGGGGACGCCAGTCCTTCACAGGGCAACACAGACACACACATTCACACCTACGGACACTTTCGAGTCGCCAATCCACCTGCAACGTGTGTTTTTGGACTGTGGGAGGAAACCGGAGCACCCGGAGGAAACCCACGCGGACACGGGGAGAACACACCAACTCCTCACAGACAGTCACCCGGAGCGGGAATCGAACCCACAACCTCCAGGTTCCTGGAGCTGTGTGACTGCGACACTACCTGCTGCGCCACCGTGCCGCCCCTCTAAGCATTCAGTAACAAAATATTTTATTATTATTTTGGAGCAATTCTATTGCTCTATTCATCATGAATGTTTCACACAGTGTGAAGAACAGCTGCAGTGTTCAAATGATGTAGTAATCTAAAAATAAAAAATACATGTTATTCTTTGAACACCAACAATGTGAACCATTCATTCATTCATTGTCTGTAACCCTTATTCAGTTCAGGGCGGCGGTGGGTCCAGAGCCTACACGGAATCACTGGGTGCAAGGCATAAACACACCCTTTAGGTCCTTCACAGGCCAACACACACACTCACACACTCACACCTTTGAACACTTTTGAATCGCCAATCCACCTACCAACGTGTGTTTTTGGAGCATGGGAGACACCAGAGCACCCAGAGGAAACCCACGCAGACGCAGGGAGAACACACCACACTCCTCACAGACAGTCACCCAGAGGAAACCCACACAGACACAGGGAGAACACATCACACTCCTCACAGACAGTCACCCGGAGGAAACCCACGCAGACACAGGGAGAACACACCACACTCCTCACAGACAGTCACCCGGAGGAAACCCACACATATACAGGGAGAACACACCAAACTCCTCAGACAGTCACCCAAAGGAAACCCACGCAGACACAGGGAGAACACACCACACTCCTCACAGACAGTCACCCGGAGGAAACACAAGCAGGCACAGGGAGAACACACCACACTCCTCACAGACAGTCACCCGGAGGAAACCTACGCAGACACAGGGAGGACACACCACACTCCTCACAGACAGTCACCCGGAGGAAACCCACGCAGACACAGGGAGAACACACCACACTCCTCACAGACAGTCACCCGGAGGAAACCCACGCAGACACAGGGAGAACACACCACACTCCTCACAGACAGTCACCCAGAAGAAACCCACACGGACACAGGGAGAAAACACCACAATCCTCACAGACAGTCACCTGGAGGAAACTCACGCAGACACAGGGAGAACACACCACACTCCTCACAGACAGTCACCCGGAGGAAACCCACGCAGACACAGGGAGAACACACCACACTCCTCACAGACAGTCACCCGGAGGAAACCCACGCAGACACAGGGAGAACACACCACACTCCTCACAGACAGTCACCCAGAAGAAACCCACACGGACACAGGGAGAAAACACCACAATCCTCACAGACAGTCACCTGGAGGAAACTCACGCAGACACAGGGAGAACACACCACACTCCTCAACGATAGTCACCCAGAGCGGGACTCGAACCCACAACGTCCAGGTCTCTGGAGCTGTGTGACTGTCACACTACCTGCCACCTGAACATGAACCAATAGCCTACTAATTCTGACTGAAAGCTGCTAAAGCTTTTGAAAGGACATTGGGGTATTATGGGAAATGTAGTGCCTGTTTTTGTGAAGTGTTCTGTATTTCTGCAGCAATCCTGAATACAATTTCCTTCTTATCTCTGTACATGTACCTGGAAATTATTGAGTCAGTGTTCCTGTCTTCAGGTTAAATAAGACATGAGTCTAGGCGCATGTCCATATGCACATAAGACGACCTCTTGGAAGATCAGCAGGTTCTTTATTTTCTTAAAGCGTTGGGGAGCAGTCCCCCGTGGACTCACTCACAAAGACACAAGCCACAACATCAGCTTACATAGTCACCTTTTTAGGGTGAGATCATCTCGCCCCTCCTTTTTTTTTTTTATTAGGTTGCATTCCATAGGACACAAAATGGTACCCTTATCTCCTCAAGGACGCAGTATATCATAGGAGCCCAATTAAAAAGTATTCTTGTCTTCTAAGGAAGTCGTATTTCATACTGTACCAGACAATCTCATGCTACGGCACTCTCCTTTTTTTTCTACAGAGTTCAGGCCTGAGTTATAAACTCCAGTATCCCTTTGACCATATATTGATATGTTTATCTCTGTATTATTTGTTTATTACAGTCACATGTCTCTATATTCTTGCCTCTGTGGAAATGTCCAATGCCTGATCTATGAATAAGTGGATTCATATATTTTTCATATGCTCACTTTTTTCCTAATTCTCCATCAGTACCATGCAGTGGAAAATTGGCAAATCACCCAAGATACTTTTTCTAAACTCTTAACACAGCAACACAACTACATCACGCAAGGAGGCAAATAGTTAATTTGTACCTGTGGTGTGTGTAGGAGGAGTATTGTGTGCATTTTGAAATGTAGAGTTGGTATTTTTTAGAACAAAATGTGGTTTGGAGCAGAACATAGCTATTTGGCCATTTGCGTGATGTAGTTATGTTGCTGTGTGAGTTCAGACAAAGTGTCTTAGTTGTTGGTAAATGCTTGTTAGCAATTGTATGTATACAAAAAAATATATACAAACAAACAAATATTCCCCTAAAACTGATCGTAGAATCGTCCCGGGACAGTTTCAGACCCTCACCGAGTCAAACACTCTCCATCACTTTGTCTAAATCTTATTTAATAGAATAAAGGAATAGAAAAAAAAGGATGGTGTTAGATTCTGGGTAAAAAGGAGAGTCACATGCAAAGGGCAGATTGTTATCACTTACGTCTGACACTTACCTCCCACAAATGTTTTTGTCTGAAAAGAAAATCAAAAGAAAGTAAGAAAAAGAAAAAAAAACTCAGTTTCATTGAATCCATTTTACTGGTCTGTTTATTTAGCTCTAGTACATACAGCCTGCAGCCTCAAGCACGAGCTCTGCTCATTTCAGGACACTTACACGACACATAATACAAAGCCACTGGACGTGGAGACACAGCTCGACTGATAAGAAATAGCAATAAACAAAAATATCTTTTTCTGTTGTATTTTGTTGTTCATTCTTGTTGTTTTTTGACAGAACGGCACACATTATGAAACCTTCCCGAGAAAGAAAAAAAACAGGTCTATGGTGCAACGCTCTACTGCATCATAACGTGACCACACAAAAACTCTTTTCTCAACATAAAATATGACAAAATAACTCAGACAAACAGAACCACTGTCTAATCAAGTTTAGGTCATGTCCTGCACACATAAGGTACACGTTCTTTCAGTAACACCACCACCTCAGTTCCGTTTGCAAAACCAGATAAGGTTGTTTTCACTAATCGATAAGAGATAAGGCCTTTTATGAACCTGGGGTTTGCTCTGAATGGGTGTCATACCTGCGTTTTGTTTTAAAACTGCACTTGTAACAATAATGGCATTTTTAATGCAGTAAATTAAAGGAACTGTCCTGTTCAAATATGTTTATTTTTGTATTTTTTCTAAACATTTTATGTAAACATTTTATTGACTTTACTACAGTGGTTTGTATTTTTTAACAGTTATTGCAAATTTAGATTATTGTCCAGTGCTTGGACCCCGTTATTGCTGACTTCAGTTTTAATTCCATTTCTGTGATCTTTTAGTTTCTTTGCTTTTACTTACCCTTTGTTTTGGTTCTCATTTCACACCAGAGTCCACCTCGTACTTCACCTTCTGTGTCATTTTGTTGCTGTTATAAGAACAATTGAATACTGCTATTATTTTTTTGATTAATTGATTTATTTGAGTTCCTAATGTGTTCCAGCTCACAGAAACCTGGATTTGGAAAAGTTGGGACGTACTGTAAAAAGTCGTATTTAAGAAAATACAAACAAAGAAAATATTTCCAATGTTTTTACTGAAAAACTAAAAAAAATTGCATTTTGTGAATACAAACACATTCAAATTCAACGACTACAACACACTACAACAAAGTTCCTTTTAATGACCTTTCTTTTAATGGCACACTTTAAGTGTTTGGGAACTGAGGATACCAATTGTTGCTATTTTACATGTACACCTCCACATCTAGGTTATATCTAGGCATATGTACTGTATACCCACCCTACCACCCACAAAAAAAAATTAAAAGAACAAATAGACAAACACACACACACCCCACTCCCCCATACATTGACTTGAGAACTTTTCAGAATACAAGATAAAGTGTGAACTCATCTGATCACAGCACACATTTCCACTCTCCTTCAGACAACTTGAGATGGGCCTGGACCAGAAAACTCAGCAGATTTCCTGCATAGGGCTGATGTTTGGATAAAGTTTTATGTTGCATTTCTCAGTGCAGTTGCAGACCATGTTTACCACAGTTTCTAAGTGCTCCTCAGCCCATGTGGCTATATTTATCACAGTAGCATGGATGCTATCTGAGGGCTCACGGTCATTCAGCAGTGGTGTCCAGCCATGTCCCGACAGAATGAGGTTTCTCTGCAGTTCCTCAATCTTCCCCAGTGTTACGGACGGTAGACGGTGAATGGCCTAAACTCTTTGTGATCTTGTCCAGTTTAAACTCTTTGCCTATTCTCTCACAAAGGTCTCACCAAAGTGGTGTCCACATCCCGATACCTGCAAAGCTTCAAGAGGAATCACTCACCACAGAGTCCTGTTTTTACTGCACTGTATCAGTCAGGGTGATAAAATTGAAGTTTTCCAGATTTTAGATTTGTCCTCATTTCCAAAATGTGCCTTTTGTCTATTGTTTGTATTTGTTTCTTACCAATTTTGTGCTATTTTTGGTTAATTTCCTAAGTGCTTGGATCCCATTTGCTGCATGCACTTTCAGATTTTCAGTTTGCCCATCACTCCACGTTTTCCTTCTTTGTCTTCTTCACTGGATGTTAGCTACATACTGCAGATGTGGGTTACTGCACACCGTTTCCAAAATGTTCTTGAACTGTAATGGTTTCTTTTTTGGTTTAATAAGGTACACATTATAAACCCTAACTGTGCCACATGTTCTATGATGGTAACAATCGGTATCTGCAGGCTGCCAGCTCATCATTTCCTCCACATTTCTCTGAATACTCCTGTGAAAATGTTTTGCTTTGTTTGGTATCAGCCATGTCCAGGCTTCCCGAGTCAGGTGTTTGGCCAGGCAGCACACCTAAGTGGGGTTACATGGGTTGACCATGGGCTATCTGGGTTCAAGGTGACTGGGGTATTGTTGTTTATAATGGTAAATGCATGTTGGGATCCAAGTAATAAGATTTGAACTCTAATCTTTTGATTGATTTTGTACCTAGTTCCAATTCCTACAGTTTAATTGTGTCAGGTGGTAATCATAAGAACTATATTGGGAAGTTATTTGGTTATGGATTGGGTGGCACTGTGAATAACTCTGCTGCCCTTCACAGGGTTTGATTCCTGACTTATACATGAACACCATGCTACACCAGCATGACCACCAGAGTCCTTAGGTAAGACTTGTGACACTGTATTTATCTGAATCTGAAACATGAGCATCTGTCAAATGCTGTAAATGTCATAACAGTAACTGCAAAGTGGGACGTGGCTTCCAAAAGTGCTCAGACCCCTAAAATTACTACTCGCACATCCACTCTTATTCAAAGCCATTAGGGTCTGTCCATTCCTGACGTCCTACAGCGTGACAGAGGTGTGCCTGGAGCTCGCAGAGCTGTAGAGCGAGCCGATTCTGTAGCGTGAGAGAACGTTCCTGGACACTAGGCCCTTCTTGAAGAAGGACATGAGGAGGTGGTTCCTGAACTTCTTGCCAATGAAGGCATAGAGGATGGGGTTGATGGCACAGTGAATGAAGGCCAGGACCTGGGTCACATACATGGCCACTTCCAAGTTGTCCCTGCTCCTGCAGGTGTCCTCCAGCAGGTTCCCCCTCATCAGTGTGTCGATCAGCTCCGTGATGTTGTTGGGCAGCCAGCACAACACAAAGGCCAGCACCACACACAGGATCACTCTCATGGCCTTTTGTTTCTGGCTGCTTCTGGAGTGGTAAAGCGTGGCCGCTGTCGAGCCGTAGCAGAACAGCATGACCATCAGAGGCAGGAAGAAGCCCACAGTGTGGCGGAGGACCCTCAGAGCCAACCTCCATTCATCCATCAGCTCCACAGTCACGTTCTCATAACACATCACTGTGTAGGACTCGATATACAAGGCTTCTCGCTGCACCACCTACGACAACAAAATTAGACAATGCCGCCTTAAAAGAGCAGTCAGACATTTTAATTTCAAACCCCACAACATCTAAACAGCCCTGTTCAGAGCAGCTGTTTTCAGCGCCTGTTCCTTTAAATGATAATGAGCCGCTCACTGTTCACCCCATCCCCAAGTGCACAGCAGGAGCCAAAGCTCAGGATTTTAGCTGTTTTCGCTCAGTTCTCTTTCTTCTCTGTTCTCGTTTTATCCGTTTTTACTCAGTGCTCTTATTTCTCTGCGCATGTTGTGTCTGTTCTGCTGCATTTAATCTCATCTTTGCACTCTCACAAACACGGGTCCAGTGTTGTGATTGGACAGACTTAGACGAGGGGGCGGGACAATTCTGCACTTAACCTCAGATGAGGAGCAGAATCAGCACAACTTGTTTTATCTCATGTTTTCAGATTAACTTTTGTTCTTGTCTTATCAAGTTGTGGTCTTGTTTCACAGTGTGTGGGTTGGTTGACTCCACATCCTCACATTAATGTGCAACAATGAACAAGTGAGTTTTTCATTAATATGTCCCCTTTAAACATGCTTGCCCCCATTTGGCATCTAGCGTAATGGTTTTATACTCGTAGGGACTGAGATGTCTTACCACAAACTCCTCTAGCAGGCAATGTAGAGTTGTATCTTTGCTACTTTTTTGGTTATGAAAATTATTGATTGCACCTTTGATACCCCTAGCATCAGGAGAAAGTTTGAAACAGTAGGTGTCGACTAATGTTTATAAAACATACAGTTCAGCAATTTAGCAAGAGACCATAAGTTATGTTACGTACCACAGGCAGGGACAGCAGAGCAGCCACCAGCCACATCAGCAAGCACACCACCCACACTAGGTGGCGCTGTTTGGAGATGAACTGAGTGGCCTTGACGATGGCAATGTAGCGGTCCACGCTGATGCAGGCCAGGAGGAAGACGCAGGTGTAAAAGGTGACCTCCTGGACGCCGGAGACCACTTTACAGAGGAAGGTGCCAAACTGCCAGTTAGACGTCTGGATGTACACCGCCCAGAACGGCAACGACAGGGAGAAGAACAGGTCGGCCAGGGCTAGGTTCATCAGATACACGTCCGTCGAAGTCCTGCGGCTCTCCATCGTACACACGACGTAGATCACCACGCTGTTGCCCAGCAGACTCAGGACGAACACCACTATGTAGCTGGCTGCAACCGCAGTGCTGTCCAGCATTTCCAAAGTGTTAGGGCATGGCGTAGCAAAGTTGTACTCGGTGAAGAGGTCTTCGTCCATGATGGTGGAGTTTGACTGGGCAAATTACAAAAAGAAAAACAATGGCTTTACCGCAGTTTCTTAATCAGCTGAAAAAGTGTATTTGAAGGAACTGAAATCGAAAACCTTCCTGAAAATACATCACCATGGGAAAAAATGTTCATGTTTTTGTTTCTGAGGAAAAGGATATTAAAGGAACTTAAAGGAACATATATTTTTTACTTTTATATCACTGCTTCAAAATCATTATGATGCTCCACTGACTTGTAATAGGAAGAATAGAGCCTCTGTCGTTTCTACTCTGGGCACAGCACTGCAGAAACTGCACTATGTAACTTTTGGACGAGGGTAGGAAACCAAGCCTCAATCCCCCCTTCCCTCCCCATTGATTACTGCAACTGTAGGGGGAGCTCAGGAGCAAAAATACTAAATCTGAGCGAGTGTTGGTTTAAAGGAACTCTGCCCTACCCGTCTCCAAATGTAGTACATAGTGCAGTTTCTGCAGTACTGAGCCTGGAGAAGCAACAAAAGAGGCCCTATTCTTCCTATTGCAGTTCAGTGGAGCTTCTCAAGCTATAATTTCTTTGTAAAGACCTTTGTTTGCTTTAGTTCTTAGTCAATTAATGCACATAGAAACCAATGAAATTACATGCAGTGCTCTGGAGCATTAGCTCTGCTGTAAAGCAATTGCTGGATGAGCAGGTGTCCACAACCTTTTGGCCACAAATGGCACTTTTCCACTGCATGGTACCTACTCTACTGGTCTCTTCTGGACTCCACCACCACAGCTCCCCCACGAAAGGCCCTGTCTCTAACGTGAACAGCGGGCTTTGGAAACCACAAGGGCGGCGGTAACATTAAATTGGCGTTGTGGTTGTTGTTTGGGACTGAACACAGCTCCGTCATCAGTTCAGACAGATCAGTAGAGTTTGTTCCTTCCTTGTTGCAGCGTCCAGCTCTTGCTGGATTCTTTCGTCGGCCACCGATCCAAGGAGCGTTTGAACCTCTTCAAAAGACCACGGCGTCATTTTACAAGCTGCCGTCGTGCGTCGGATAAAAACAAACGTGATCTCTGCTGCAGCTGGAGATTTTACAGATGGAGAGTTGGTGCTGGGCTCTCTCTGGACAATCAGGTTTACACACCACGGTTTTGTCCCTACACTACATTACTGTCACTAAAGGTACAAACAGTGTAGTGTATCTTTAAAGGTACAGCAGTGGTGATAGAGTCCAGTTCCCTAAAGGTTCACTACATTCTCTTCTCCAGAAGGAGAGAGGGATCTCTGTAATCTTTCATTATAGAACTGTGTCAAACACACATTTAAAATCTACAGTTATAAGAGATTAAGGTACAATTATGTTCTCTAACTAAAGGTACATAACATGTCCCATCCGTGTTGAATCCAAACGTAGCTAATGAAATAGAAAAAAGCCAAGTACAGCGGAGCCGAGTCGAGTCGAGCAGGAACCATGAAGTGGAAAAGTGCCAGTAGTTTGTGAGTGTATAAGACAATGCATTTGCATAAGTCAGGGAAATGTCAAAGGGGAATCAAAGGTGGAAAATGATTCAGAGATAAAGAGAAGTCCCTCTCAAGATGTGGGTAGAACACAAACAATGACCAAAATGTCAAACGTATTAAAAAATACCCTGCAGGGCTTCCCCAACGACTGAGTCCAAAAATTCTAAATAGAGATTAAAATAATTAAAGGCTGGTCTCTGATATTCGCACAGTGCCGTGTATTTGACCAAAACAGAGATCTCCCAGTGGACCATCAGCAGAATGTAAAGACTGAGCTGCAGTGTTCAAACAAAACTAGGAATGAGAACACTTCTTAAAACATATTTATAGTTTTCCTGTGATAGATGTATCACCAGAACACACCTTCACTTCACATGCCCCAGAAAACAGAACAGTGTATAAATGGCAACAGTTAAATGTTAAATGCTTAAGGTTTGTACTGAATATGTTTCTGTCGTCAGTCACAAACCGTCAGAGATCACACAAAGAGCGCAAGTGATGTCCTCTTAAATCTGGACAATACTTTTAAATGTTCCTCATCAGGGTCAGCTATGACCCAAAGGTTAGAAAAGTGGGGATAAGACCGAGAGGTCACTGCACTGTTTGAGGAAAATCAGAGCAGTGTGAAGGGAAGGTCCAGGGTTAAACTAGCACTCCAGAAAATGAATGGAAGTCTATATAATGTCCCCACAATTCACAGATAGATGTGTGTGTACCCGTGTCCACATTTTTGGGTACTGCTGTGCAATGATGATAAAAGCATAATTATTCAGCTTGGCGTCTTGATCATTTCCCACAGTGAAAGTGGTTTAATTTTAAGGTATTTAATTTTAAGTCATTTTTTTCTGGTAAAAATTACTTACAGCAAATGCATATGTTTTTAATCTAATGCCTGTCTCCAGGGCTCTTACCATGTTACAGTGTCCTTGGTCTGGAGATGCTCAGAGATGTCTGCTCAGCTCCTTTCGGTCCTCAACAGCGTTATCCTCGGGGGCTGCAGGCAGAATGAAGATGTTCACTTCAGGCAGGAAGATATGACTATGGTATTATTCTGACTGTGCGTTTACCACAGTATATTAGGCACACGTACTCACACACACACACTCTCAAAACACACACCCGCAGAGATAATATCAGCAGTTTCACAACTTCAAAGAAAAAACTGTGGAGGGGACTTGTGGTGCTGAATGTTGGAACAGTGCTTGTATCTGTTCTTAAGAGATACTGCTCTGTATAATCCATGAATGAAGGTTTTGCCCAATGTTTCTCCTGAATTTAAAGGTTTTCACCTGTTGTTTGGATTTACACTAGATAATAGAATATAGCTGTGCAATCTGATGGCATCCAGCCGCATAAACAGTAGTGAAGTCAAGCACTAATGGTGGATGATTAGTTCTGTCTGTGTAAGATATGCTGAGAATTATTAGCCCATACAAACTGGTCATTAACTAGAGGTCTGCATTTCCAGGAGGAAACGCGAGATGTTGCGCCGCCGAACCTCCCGTCCCCCGATCCGCGTCTTTTTCCATTTAAAGCGAGGTCGTCGGTAGGGAAACCCGCGTGGGTCACTAGGCCACGCTATGCTGAAGGAGTTGTCTGCTAAGCTGTTGGTAGTGGGATGTTAAGAGAGCACTCTTCCACAGCAGTTTACATTGGACTCAGTTTACATATGTAGCTCAGTAGGGCGTGAATGGAAAACGATACATTTTGAATTCCACCTTAAAAAACATTTCCACCTTAAGAAACCCAGAATTGTATTGAGATGTCCACATCGCAGGCCAAAAGAGTCTTAAAAGCAAAAAAATATGGCCAATACATTTTAAATACCACCTTAAGAAAAATTCCACCTTAAGAAACCCACAGTTCTATGGAGACGTCCACCTTTAAAAATGATCACTTGAAAGAAAGGTTAATATGTAGAAAGGTAGCTAATATATTACAAGGCGGTACTCTAAAAAAATCCACCTTAACAAACCCTGGATATTTAAGACGTCCCCCTTAAAAATGACCTTTAAAGTGTTAGAGACTGCTTATGTCCTTCACAGCTCTCCCCCCTCAGTCATTGCCTCTGCCCCTCCCCCTCCCCCTTCCCCCCTCTCTCTCTCACACACGCACGCTCACAGAATACAACTGACAGACTCATGATTCGATGAATTTCGACCAGGGGGGGGGGACCCTCCAAAAATCCTCAAATATCTCAAAAACTTTTCCAGGTCCAAAAATGAACGAAGCATACCGTAGCGACAAGGAGAATCTGGTGCTCGAGATGGTGTAAACATTTTTGCATTTTGAGCGAGAATTGATGGTGTAATTACGAATTAAAAACAGGCAAAGTTTTGAAAATCTGCGCGCCGACCCGCTCTTAAAATACATTGAGCTCTATGGGAGGAAAACCCTCCCAAGTGTCAAACAAAAATCCATAACTCAAGAACGGTATTCTCAAACGGTCTGATACTTACAGGTTTGAGAAAGGGCTAATTTCTCCAGCATTTAAAATTTAAATGAAGTGTGTAGGTGAAAGTATAAGGAAGTTATGGTGAAATGTTCGGCAGAAAATTGAAAAAGACAAAAAAATCATTTCAATGCGTTCCTATGGGAGCGTACCCACCCTCCGAACAAATGCTTATAGCTCGGAAAGATTTCCCCACATCACTTAACCGTATATACCGTTGCGACAAGGATCAATATGGTATAAAAAATATGCAGATTGAGTGAGAATTGAGCATGTTATGACGAGTTAAAAACAGGAGAAAAATTTTCTCTCTGAGCCGCTCTAAAAATACATTGAACTCTATGGGAGCCGAAACCGTCCTTAGTGCCGAACAAAAATTCATAACAAACATAATAATAATATGACTTACGGATAACAATATATTGCGCGCTGCTGAAGCAGCTTGCGCAACATAACTAGTAAGCAGGACACAAGCCTCTACAATTAAACCTACTTTTAACTGAGATATGCTGATGATTTTAATATTGTCACCTAATATTTATTAATTTTTTAATGTTGTTTTGTTTTTCAACAGAACATCATATGCTTCCCACAGTGCCATCCAACAGCCAGCATCCATTGGTGGATGGAATCTGTAACCCTCTCCCCCTGTACCTGCAGTAATGAAGTTCCTGACTGTTACACTGTTACACACCTGTTTTAAGGTTCCACTGACTGATGTACAAATGTAGCCATCAACACTTTAAGGACCCAATACCTTACTGCCCTGAAGTGATTTTATGTAGTATGCAGTTCCCCAAAAACTGACAATATGTTAATAAAACAAAGCATCTGTTTAATGGATACAAATTTGCCTTCAACCGTGGTCTGTGATTTGTCAGTTCACATAAATGTTTAAAGGGATATTTATCATTTCTTTGTGTATTCACCCAGCATTATATGCAAATATTAAAAAAGTACATCAATTTATTGTTAATTTATAAGTTGTGCCAGAGCAAATGTGGAAGTAACATGTTGCCTGCTGTACAACATGGACTTAAGAGTGTGTCATTTCTAAACAAAATTGCAGCCTATATACAGAATTCAATTTGTAAAATTCAGAAAATGTAGTGATGGTAAATCCCATTACCTTAAGTCACCAGCTGGGTCATTATAGGTTTGTTACAAAATAAGTAGAATTTTTAAAATTGTTTTGGTAAAAAAATATAAAGAATTTGAAGACTATGTCACTTATTGTGTGTAAACCGCTTATTAAGTTCAGGGTCACGGCAGGTCCGGAGCCTAGCCACAATCAATGTAGAGTTCTGGTGCTAAGTATTATGACCATATCAGTAGTGTAGAGTTTTGTGGTATATATGATGACAGGTAGAGAAATCCCATTGAATATCAATCAATCACATTTTATTTGTATAGAGCTTTTCATATTAGAAGTCATTACAAAGCAGTTTTACACAGATGTGGAACCAAGCCTCCTAAGAGCAAGCCAGGGGTGACAGTGGCAAAGATAAACAAAGTTATATATAATATGAATTTAGAAAACTAGTGAAGAAGATGGACGTAAGAGGGAGCAGGATGTGGTAAGTCATTGTGTGTGAGAGTAAATATAGGTACAGAGTCCGTTAGGGCTTAGATAACATCCTTGCATGGCCATGCATGATGCTGTAGAAGAAACAAGGCCAAGATCTTGTAGAGAATTCATAGAGTGGAGCTGGATCAGGACAACATCAGGGACAGGAGCAGGAACAGATTTTCTCGAAGCCTAAGTCAGACAGGAGAAAAAAGTGGCTTAAGGATATACAGCATACAGGCATACTAGCAATCATAGTTAAAACACTTGGTGTTATCTGTGTCAGTCCCCCCTCCCCTCCAGACTATGTCCCCCCCTCCCCCCCATCTCTCACATGCACGCTCACAGAATACAATTGACAGACTCATGATTCAATGAATTTGGTCCGTAGCTCAAAAACTTTCCTGGGTTCAAAAATGAACCAAACATACTGTAGCAACAAGGAAAGTCTGGTGATCAAGATGGTGTAAAAAAAAATTAAGTTTCAGTGAGAATGAATGGTGTAAGGATGAGTTGAAAACAAGAGAAATGTGTAAAAATTGTGCTTTCTGAAAATACATTGAAGTCTATGGGAGCTGAAACCCTCCTAGTGCGGAACAAACCTTCATAACTTAAGAACCGCCCCCTCCCCCCGTTCCTCGCAGGCCAAAGGAGTCTTAAAAGCATAAAACCACGGCCAATACATTTTAAATACCACCTTAAAAAACCCACAATTGTATTGAGAGATCCACCGTTAAAAATGAGCACTTGAAATAAAGGTTAAAATGCTGAAAAGACAGGCAGTATATTTTGAATGAGGTTTTCTAAAAAAATTCCACCTTAAGAAACCGTAGATAATTAAGACTTCCACCTTAAAAAATGACCTTTAAAGTCTTAGAGACTGCGTACAAACAAGGAGTTGACTGCTAAGCTGTTGGTAGTGGTATGTTAAGAGAGCAGTCTCACACAGCAGTTTACATTGGACTCTATGGACCTCTGTAGGCCGTGAATGGAAAACGATAGATTTAGAATTCCACCTTTAAAAACAATTCCACCTTAAGAAACCCACAATTGTATTGAGATGTCCACCTTTAAAAATGACCACTTTAAATAAAGTTTAAAATGTTGAAAAGACAGTATATTATGAATGAGGTATTAAAAAATTCCACCTTAAGAAACCCTGGACCATTAAGACGTCCACCTTAAAAACGACCTTTAAAGTGAGAGTGCCTATGTATTTCTGTTTCGCTCACAGCTCTCCTCCTCTGTCTCTGCCTCTGCCCCCCCCTCTCACACACGCACGCTCACAGAATACAACTGACAGACTCATGATTCAATGAATTTCGACCAGGGGGGGGGACCCTCCAAAAAACCTCAAATATCTCAAAAAATTTTCCAGGTCCAAAAATGAACGAAGCATACCGTAGCGACAAGGAGAGTCTGGTGCTCGAGATGGTGTAAAAATGTTTGGACTTTGAGTGAGAATTGATGGTGTAATTACGAGTTAAAAACAGGCAAAGTTTTGAAAATCTGCGCGCCGACCCGCTCTTAAAATACATTGAGCTCTATGGGAGGAAAACCCTCCCAAGTGTCAAACAAAAATCCATAACTCAAGAACGGTATTCTCAAACGGTCTGTAGGTGAAAGTATAAGGAAGTTATGGTGAAATGTTCGGCAGAAAATTGAAAAAGAAAAAAAATAATTTCAATGCGTTCCTATGGGAGCGTACCCACCCTCTGAACAAATGCTTATAGCTCGGAAAGATTTCCCCACATCACTTAAACGTATATACCGTTGTGACAAGGAGAGTCTGGGGATCGATAGGGTATAAAATATAGGGTATAAAATATATATAAAATATAATATGCAGATTAAGTGAGAATTGAGC
Organism: Hoplias malabaricus; assembly: GCF_029633855.1. Lineage (NCBI taxonomy): Eukaryota > Metazoa > Chordata > Actinopteri > Characiformes > Erythrinidae > Hoplias > Hoplias malabaricus. The sequence goes on from NW_027100972.1 coordinate 61,316, forward strand.
ATGTTATGATGAGTTAAAAACAGGAGAAAGTTTTAGAAACCGCACTCTGAGCTGCTCCAAAAATACATTGAACTCTATGGGAGCCGAAACCGTCCCTAGTGCCGAACAAAAATTCATAACTCAAAAACCGTATTTTCAATAATGTTCACATTTACAAGTCCTAGAAAGGACAAGTTTCTCTACCATTTAAAATTTAAATGAAGTTTCTAGGTGAAAGTATGAGGAAGTTATGGTGATTTGTTCGGCTGAAAAGCAAAAAAATGGCTTTTGGCCAGTGAACCTACAGTGTATGACATCACCCCACTCTAAGGGCCTCCCATTGAAATGAATGGAGGGATTTTGAAGGAGGGATAGAAAGGGAAGGATGAGTGCAAAAATTCCGAAAACGGATGTGATGGGACCCGGTACGCCCGGGTCCGACCGTCTGAAATCCCGTGTCTGTAGCTTGAAAAATGACAGAGTTAAAGCACTTTGAAAATTAATTCCATAGAAATGACTGGGGAAAAACAGAGCGAAAAACGAGTGTAGCGAAAAAACGAGTGCGGGTATCGGAAAGCTGTATACAAGCCCACATCATCGCTATAGGACGCACGATTTCGGAACGGAGTCGATAGCTCGAAAACGGGACTATTTAAGCGGACAAGGAAATCCGGAATAATAAGAATAATAATAAAAAAAAAAAAATATATGACTTTTGAAGAACAATATAAAACATAATAATAATATGACTTTCGGATAACAATATATTGCGTGCTGCTGAAGCAGCTTGCGCAACATAATAAAAAAAATATATATATGACTTTCGAAGAACAATATATTGCGCGCTGCTGCTTAAAGCAGCAGGCGCAACAAAATAAAAATAATAATAATAATATGACTTAAGAAGAACAATATATTGCGCGCTGCTGAAGCAGCTTGCGCAACATAATAATATGACTTAAGAAGAACAATATATTGCGCGCTGCTGAAGCAGCTTGCGCAACATAATAATATGACTTTCGGATAACAATATATTGCGCGCTGCTAAAGCAGCTGGCACAACGTAATAAAAACTAATCCTGTTCAAACAGTAACATGCCTGCAGTTTGAAAAGCAGTTTGTTGCTCTAATTCTGCTCCATAGGTGGGACTTATTTTTGCTGTTTCTGATCACTTATGGTGGAAATGTCTCTAAACTGGGCGGCACGGTGGTGCAGCAGGTTAGTGTCGCAGTCACAGCTCCTGGGTCCTAGAAGTTGTGGGTTCTAGTCCTGCTCCGGGTGACTGTCTGTGAGGAGTGTGGTGTGTTCTCCCTGTGTCTGCGTGGGTTTCCTCTGGGTGACTGTCTGTGAGGAGTGTGGTGTGTTCTCCCTGTGTCTGTGTGTGTTTCCTCCGGGTGACTGTCTGTGAGGAGTGTGGTGTGTTCTCCCTGTGTCTGCGTGGGTTTCCTCTGGGTGACTGTCTGTGAGGAGTGTCCCACAGTCCAAAAACACACGTTGGTAGGTGGATTGGAGACTCAAAATTGTGAGTGTGTGAGTGAATGTGTGAGTGTGTGTCACCCTCCAGGGTGTGTTCCTGCCTTGTGCCCAATGATTCCAGGTAGGCTCTGGACCCACCGTGACCCTGAACTGGATAAGGGTTACAGATAATGAATGAATTAATTAAGTATTTGCACTAAATCGCTATTAAAATTTATTTAAGTTATATTTAAAATGCACTAATTATAGTAGTCATATGTTATTTTCACCGCATTTTTCTTATGCAGTTGAAGTATATGAAGCATGTGAAAATTACTTATAAAATATAAAATGAAATAAAAAATAATTAATACAAATGAACAGTGTCAAAATAGCAACTTATAAAATGACAGTAGCGTTACAGATTACAGTTATGTACATTGGAAGTATATGACATATGACTCATACTACAGTAGTAACCAAAGAAATATATTTCAGTCGTATTAGAAGGGTATATATATATATATATATATATATATATATATATATATATATAATATAAATATAAATATAAATATATATATTTTTTATATATAAAATTATATTATATTTTATAAATATAAATTACTCATTAGTAGTGATTTAGTAAACATTAGTGTTTCCAAAATATCATCATTTAAGTTCGCATCTTTTTTCCACAATAGACTACATGCTCTGTCAGATTAAAGAGATTTATTTCTTGTTTGTTTTCTTGTTTACATTTTCACATTCATATTAGGGATAATATGTGGTTCATTATATTTTGTCAGAAAAAAATACATGATTAATGTTTTATTGTAAAAAACAAAACTTTAATGCCATTCACTGGTCTCAGTCTCCATTTATTAAAAAACAAACAAACAACAAAACCGTATATTATTTTAAAAAGTGAAACAAATGTAATTTGTACGTTTTTAATCTGTACTAATATCAACTTAAATACAACGGACTGCTGTGAAACATGAGCTGAAGGCCATTTTACTGGTGAAGGAGGAGAGCTCAAAGTTGTTACTCATACAGTGGTTTGTGGTTTGTGTTATGGCGAAATAACTGCACGGTTAAAAGGCGGCTTCTCCACCAATCAAACTGTGTGGCCAGACCCAACTGTTTAATGCAGCTTGGCTATGAGTTAAAATGCTGCTATCAGCTGTAACTGGAGTGTGGGAATCTCAGAAGTTTGTAATGAAGTAATCCCTGAAGTTATAATTCCAGGTCAGAGACTTGAGCAAATGCCCCACTGTGCCCATGATGCTGGCTTTTGTTTATTAAACATTGTTGGCTGTTTCTCTGTGGACGATGACCTGTGACCAGGTCCAGAGAAGGGTCTCTATCACTGTCATGTTTGTGCACACTTTCCTCTGTCAGTTGCTTGCTCTCAAAAAGACAATGATGTTCCAGGATGTTGTGTATACTTTGTTGGCACCTCCTTTAAATGTCAGTCTGATCTCACTGGCGTCTCAGAGATGTTACTACAGAGATGTTAAGGAGTTCTCTATTTTGACTCTTTCTTTCCTCTGGGTATGGGTTAATTCTTTCCTATGAGTAGGTCAATTAAAGTGCCTTTAGATTAAGAAACAGCTCATGTTTGGCTACAGTGTCATTAATAGCAGACCTAGCAAACATTTAAAAGCCAAATTTGAAATAAATAAAAGGGTATAATGAGATGAGCTTTTCTTACTCTTAAGCTTAGTGTCTTTTATTTTAAAAAGCTAGCTAAAGCTATAGTTATGCTCTACTTCGTGCTTTATATCAGAGGAATTCAAACCTTTTCCCTCTGGAGCCCGACTTTGACGGTTATTTTTAAGAACTCGATTAAAACAAAGTTGTCAGGTGTCAGTGTGTAAACTACAGCAGCGTCTGTTAGATCATGCCATTTGTCCAGGACTTTTATTGTGTATTATTAACTGGGTACACAATCATATCCGTGGTGCTACAGTTCTCAGCTGGCGTTATATAATTTATAATTTATATTGACACAAAATTAAACAATATCAAACAACATTACTGTACTAGACTGTGGAAAATAAGAAAATATCAGAGTGAGGATAAAATGTTTTTTGAAATCTCACCGATGGACTCCTCAGAATTCCTCTGATTTACACTGTCGACCTTTCAATTGTTGTTAATAGCAACAGGTGTCTAATTACATATATATATATATATATATCTTTTTTGCTAAACTTACTCCTTTTACAACAGTCAACAACACTGAACACTGACAAAACTTAAAACACTGCTACCGCTTCCTGGGTCAAAACCTGTTGTCCGTACTCGTATATTGTGATGCTAAACAGTGAAGCCACATTAATATGATACATTTTGGATCAGATATTTAATGTATTCGTGTTCCTTTGATGTGCCGTTTGTAATTCCACAAGCATTTCTACGTTCTCAGAGGAAGTTGAACTTGGCCTGTAATCTAGATCTAGGGCACTAGAGGGCAATGCTGAGCCACAGCAAAAGGAGTGAGGTGTTTTTTTTTTTTTCAGATAAATTATCAACAATTATCACATAAAGTTGTACAATTCTCTACAAAAATTCACACAATCCACAGCAGTCTGTTTACATTCTGCATACGCAGTGCAGTGTGTCCCCTTTTCATTTCATTGCAATCTTCTGTTCATCAGTAAGGCTTCACACATCCCAAAAAAATATGGATATAAGTCAGTAGTGTGTCTCCCTTTATTGGTGCAGTAACAGTCTCTGCTCCGCTCAGGAAGACCTTGAACTAGATGTTAGAACATTACAGTGCAAATCTGATGGCAGGTAGCCATGAGAACCTTAGAGAGGTCAGGGAGTGATTAGGTCTGGATCACAAACACTACTCCGACTTATCCCAGCGGAATCACTCCAGAAAACCCAGTTCCATTGCTCCATCCATGGGAACTTTACACCCCTGTAGCCATGTGTAGCTGCTCCAGTAGACTGAGTAGGGATTAAGGCTACTCTACCCATCATACACTGGCCATTAGCATTCAAACATCAACAAACAGGACTTTTATGTTATAATCCATACTCAGAGGAAGTTGGATGTAGCCTCTGAGGACTGTGGGCTGGACCTGGAGGCCCTGAGGACTGCCAGCTGGACATGGTGGCTATTCTTCAGCAGTCCTTTCTTCTGGAGGATCTGCAGGAACCTCTCCCTGAATTTTCTTCCCACAAAGGCGTACACCACGGGGTTAACACAGCAGTGCAGAAGACCCAGGCTCTGCATAGCGAACATAACTATGTCCACAACGTTCCTCCTAGCGCAGCTGTTCTCCAGAAGCTTGACTCTCAGCAGCGTGTCGACGATAGTCGCCACATGGAACGGCGTCCAGCACAAGAGGAAGGCCACTACCACCACCACGATAACCCTCATGGCCTTCTTCCTTGGGCAACTGCTTCGAGTGCGCAGCAGCCTGGCTATAGTGATGCTGTAGCAGATTAGCATGATAACTAGCGGTAGGAAGAAGCCTAGCACGTGCCGCATGATGCGAGTAGCCAGTCTCCATTCGTCTGCTTCGTCCATTTTAAAACGCTCGGCACAGACGATGGGTTCTCCATATTTCTGGGTGAATGCTTCGTGGTAGAGAGAAGGCAAAGAGAATAAAAAGCCCAGAAACCAAATGCCAACACATACAGCGCAACTGCACAGCCTCCTTTGGGCCTTCTGTGTCTCCAAAGCCTTCACAATGACCATATAGCGGTCCACGCTGATGCACGCCAAGAACAGTATGCTGGTATAGAAGTTGGCCTCCCTCACCAGGCTCACTAATTTGCACATGAAGTCTCCAAACAGCCATCCGTTCACCATAGAAATAGCGTAGAACGGAAGGACCAGGGCCAGCAGCATATCGGCCAGCATCAGGTGGAACAGATAGACATCTGACGAAGAGAGGGACTGACGATTCAAGCCGATCATGAGCCACACGATCAGATTCCCTGGGATCGCCAGCAGGAAAACCACAGTGTAGAAAACACACATGCCGATGTTGATGGTGTCTGAAATGGCCACTGCTTCGCACGGGATGGTCATCGGATTCAATGTAAATGTTGAGTTGATGAGGGAGTCGTTGAACTCAGCTTGTAAAAGCTCAAAAATTTCACGCAAGTCGCGGGAGGTGTTTGGATCTACAGTGAAAACAATAGGCACAGGATTAGTGCAGAAGTAACATGAGGATTATTAATTTCTGATTTCCATAGTTCTTTCAGTAACTGTGTTTGTGAGTGAGATGTGAATGTGAAGAACCTTTATAAACAACTGAAAGTTAAAATATGTATTTTTCCTAAAACTACATTTGAACCAGGAACTGTTCATTCATTCATTCATTGTCTGTGACCCTTATCCAGTTCAGGGTCGTGGTGGGTCCGGAGCCTACTTGGAATCACTGGGCGCAAGGCAGGAACACACCCTGCAGGGGGCTCCAGTCCTTCACAGGGCAACACACACTCACATATTCACTCACACCCTCACACCTATGGACACTTTTGCCCTCACACATACGGACACTTTTGAGTCCCCAATCCACCTACCAACGTGTGTTTTTGGACCGTGGGAGGAAACCGGAGCACCCGGAGGAAACCCACACAGACACAGGGAGAACACACCACACTCCTCACAGACAGTCACCCGGAGGAAACCCACGCTGACATAGAGAGAACACACCACACTCCTCACAGACAGTCACCGGGAGGAAACCCACACAGACAAAGGGAGAACACACCACACTCCTCACAGACAGTCACCCAGAGGAAACCCACGCAGACACAGAGAGAACACACCACACTCCTCACAGACAGTCACCCGGAGGAAATCCACTCTGACACAGAGAGAACACACCACACTCCTCACAGAAAGTCACCCAGAGGAAACCCACACAGACACAGAGAGAACACACCACACTCCTCACAGACAGTCACCCAGAGGAAACCCACGCTGACACAGAGAGAACACACCACACTCCTCACAGACAGTCACCCGGACCGGGACTCGAACCCAAAACCTCCAGGTCCCTGGAGCTGTGACAGAGACATGACCTGCTGCACCACTGTGCACCCTCAGGAACCGTTGTCTTGGGTGGGTGTTTGCTTAAAACACACACAAACAACAAAAGTTCTTCATAGAATCATCCTAGAAATGTTGTTTTAAAAAAATAAAAAATAAATAAAAACTTTCCTATAAAGTTTTTATTGATTTTTTTTATATTAGAATATTTATTCAGATGAAGAAACATAATGAAAATTAAGTCCCAAATGTTGTCCATGACTTTATCTATGTTTCATTCATTCATTTATCGTCTGTGATCTCTGTTCAGGGTCACGGTGAGTAAATGACTTATTTAACTATATTTGTAAGTGTAATTTCTTGGCTACGACTGTCTATTTGAGAAATAGCTATGAAAAAAACTGATATACAGCCAGATTTAGGAAAGAAATGACTATAAAACCACAGTAAAATGAATAAAACTTATAAGACCAACCCTTGCCTAGGAGTCAATATGAAAAATATAATTTCAGATGTATCTAAATACACTAAATATACTTTAAACTGTAGATGAATAACTGGTCTGTGAGCTGATGTCTAATGAACAGTGTGTGAGTTATTAATGAACACAGTTAATGATATTTGATTCCACGGTTTTCAGAAACATCCAAAGTGTCCTGTTAGTGCTGGTACTGTGAGCTTATGATGTGAACGTGGCTTTATGAATCTGGCTTTAACAACTTCCAAGAATAAAAACAATATAATATTGATATAAGGGCAATAAAGTAATTATTAAATACAAGAATATTACAATTCCATCGACATCAAATGGGCTCAAATTATTGGTAAAATAAATATTTTTAAGTAGGGTTTTATAAAATGAAATGCATGATCATTAAACCTCATTAACTAATGATTTAATTATTAAATGTATGGGTCTCTTACCGTCCATGGTGGCTGTAGTATTCTTACAGGTCACTCAGTGTAAATCTCGGCAGGGAAGAGAAGAAGATGTAGATGAACACAAAGCCAGTGGTGATGTTATTTGCTGCTTACTCAGCTCCAAAAGCCTTGGCCACTGAGGTATATAACCCTCCCAGATCTATACGAGCCTCTGATTCAGACCCGTGATCTGTGAAGAGATGTGTCCAGTTCACTCCCAGCTCTGTGTCCAGCTGTGTGAGTGGTGACAGATGACACTGGTGAAATGTCAAGTTTGTGGATGGTGGAGGATGTTTTGTCAGAAGCGAAAAGCAGAAGGTGATGAGGAGAGCTCTCTGGGGAAGTTTTAAACCATCATCTGGTCACAAGACGGTCACTCGTGTCCTCTATGCGGTACCAGTGTGACCAGAACGTTGAAAGCAAAACCAAGTGTCACACTGAGCGTATGACTTTAACAAAGATGTCAAAACAAACCTCTATTTATATTTACACAACTAGCCACAACATTAAAGGAACACCACGTTGTATTTTTAACTTACAATTACAGCTTCAAAATCACAGCCATGCTTCAATGACATGTAATAAGTAGAATAGAGCCTCTGTCATTGCTACTCTGGGCTCAGCACTGCAGAAACTGCACTATGTAACTTTTGAGGGCGGGTAGGAAACTACCCCCCTTCCCATGTTTAACTTACAATTACAGCTTCAAAATCACAGTGATGCTTCAATGATGTGTAATAAGGAGAATAGAGCCTCTGTAATTGCTACTCTGGGCTCAGCACTGCAGAATTTGCACTATGTAACTTTTGAAGGAGGGTAGGAAACTACCCCCTTCCCCATGTTTAACTTAAAATTACAGCTTCAAAATCACTGTGACGTTTCACTGACCTGTAATAAAGGGAACAGAGCCTCTGTCATTGCTACTCTGGGCTCAGCACTGCAGAAATTGCACTATGTAACTTTTGAGAGAGGGTAGGAAACTACCCCCTTCCCCATGTTTAACTTAAAATTACAGCTTCAAAATCGCTGTGATGTTTCACCAATCTGTAATAAAGGGAACAGAGCCTTTGTCATTGCTACTCTGGGGTCAGCACTGCAGAAACTGCACTATGTAACATTTGAAGGAGGGTAGGAAAACTACCACCTCTCCTCAAATCTTACTTAGTGTTCCTTTAAAACCACTGACATGTGAAATGAATAACATTGGAGGTCTGTTTTGGTCAGAATACTTCAAGCTGGCGGGTCCAGTGGGGTGTTCCCAGTGTGCAGTGGTAAGTACCGACCAAAAGTAGATCACGGGAGGACAACCAGTGAAACAGAGGCAGGGTCCTGGGCTCCCAAGGCTGCCTTTGCTTGGACCACTTTTTTGTCAGTACTCACCACCACACACTAGGAGGCTCTGACCAAAACATTATGACCATCACAGTGTGACCATCAGAGTGACTCAGATCCTTTCACTCGCATATATTTCCAGCTCAAATTCAGTTGCTGACTGTTCACTCACTGCCTGATATATCCCTCCCCCAACAGGGGGCACTGTAACCAGATCGTCAGTGTTATCCTCTTCACTTTGTCAGTGGCTTTAGTCTTGTGGCTAATGAGTGTATAGAGAGTGTGTTTGCGTAAGTTTAAAGAGAAAGAGGCCTCTTTATGAGGTCTGGAATTTCCCTACACAGCTTTATTCTTCATTTTAAATCATGATGACCCTAAGTGACATGTACTGAACCTCTTGAATGCAGTCACATGGCAGTGAGTGAGCTTGTGAATGTGTGACGTCATTTACAGGATGACTGTGTGATTGGTGAGGACATAGAGACCAGAGACACACTTACTGTAAAAGCATTCTTTGTTTCTAAAGTGTGTTTCAACATTTTTAACCATTAAAATTCTTTTGTGACCTGCATTTTGTCACATACGACCCCCTCTGACCCCACTTCAAGACCTAAATGATGGAATGCAAGTTATGGTTGTTATTATGTTTAAATTACAGTGGGACTTTAACCAAAACATTATTACAGAATACGGCAAGAAATGTGAGAAAAAAATCCATGTTCCATGTTTTTTTGGTCTGTTTTATATTTCTCATGATTTGGCTTTAGGGCATCACTGTAGCAGGTGGTATCCCTGTCACACAGGGTTCGTGAGGTTGTGGGTTCAAGTCCCTCTCCAGGTGACTGTCTGTGAGGAGTGTGGTGTGTTCTCTCTGTGTCTGTGTGGGTTTCCTCCAGGTGACTGTCTGTGAGGAGTGTGGTGTGTTCTCTCTGTGTCTGTGTGGGTTTCCTCCAGGTGACTGTCTGTGAGGAGTGTGGTGTGTTCTTTCTGTGTCTGTGTGGGTTTCCTCCAGGTGACTGTCTGTGAGGAGTGTGGTGTGTTCTCTCTGTGTCTGTGTGGGTTTCCTCCAGGTGACTGTCTGTGAGGAGTGTGGTGTGTTCTTTCTGTGTCTGCGTGGGTTTCCTCCGGGTGACTGTCTGTGAGGAGTGTGGTGTGTCCTCTCTGTGTCTGCGTGGGTTTCCTCCGGGTGACTGTCTGTGAGGAGTGTGGTGTGTTCTCTCTGTGTCTGCGTGGGGTTCCTCCGGGTGACTGTCTGTGAGGAGTGTGGTGTGTTCTCCCTGTGTCTGTGTGGGTTTCCTCCGGGTGACTGTCTGTGAGGAGTGTGGTGTGTTCTCCCTGTGTCTGCGTGGGTTTCCTCCGGGTGCTCCGGTTTCCTCCCACGCTCCAAAAACACACGTTGGTAGGTGGATTGGAGACTCAAAAGTGTCCGTAGGTGTGAGTGTGTGAGTAAATGTGTGAGTGTGTGTCGCCCCCTCCAGAGTGTGTTCCGTCCTTGTGCCCAGTGATTCCGAGTTGGCTCCGGACCCAATGCAACCCTGAACTGGATAAGGGTTACAGACAATGAATGAATTCAGCTTTATAATAAATTTGTCTGGTGTCTTATGGGTTTATTTTTTATTTTTTTAATAATTAGTTCATTGAAAAATATTTCCAAGTCTAATTAAAAATTAGTGAAATATGTTCTCATTTTAATAAATTATTCATTAGGAGCCCTTTATTTATATTAGAGAAATTTTCTGAATGCATTCACTGTTCAAGTGAAAACAGCCATTCTCGGAAATTACTAAAGAGATCCCACTTGCATTAGACATAGGGTCTTCAAGAGAAATATAACGGACGTCTTTCATGTTTAAACAACAAGAGAAATTATCACTGTCCATCCTTCTGCTGTGAGAAGAGAAACCCCTTGGATCTGCAAGGATGTGGAGCTTCAAATGACAGACAAAAAGAAGCAGACACAAAAGAAGAACATTAGCCCTAAAACACAAAACCCTGATCAGTGAGAAGTGGAGTTTTCTAGACTGAAGGACTCAGACTGCGAGACCTGACACTGTGCTGACAGTGTTTTTAATGAAATGTAAGTTGTTGTATGTGTATTTGCTTCACGTGGTTCCCTTTTCAAGGCGTAAATGAAAGTAGATTCAGACTCGACACCACTGCAACACACAGGTTTATTGAAAGGAGAAGAAAAAGTAAATATTACACTGAGCACATGACTCAGTAAACAAATAACATGTTTACCATCGATCACAGCCACAGTCATAATGGCACAGATCATGGTGAGTAAGCATCAGTACAAACGCCTGTGACCTGCTATGGTCCAAGCCCCACAGCAGTGTTCTCCCCCTGTGTAAACAGCCCTGTTCAGAACGCCCGCTTTCAGCACCTGTTCCTTTAAATGATAATGAGCCGCGCGCTCTAGACTGGTTCTAGCATCGAGCTGATTTTAAACTCTTACATGGAAACACCAACTTTGTGCTTTCACCCACTGGCCACTTTAGTAGAAACACCACCATTATTCTTTCAACGCAATGGCCATTTTATTACAAACACTTCCTGTGTACTTCTGCTACCAGGCCACTTTATTAGAAACACCTGTCCGATCCCTGCACTCTACAGATGTTTGTTTACAGACTGTGACTCAACTGTTTTTACAGCCCCCTCTGCTCCATTCAGCACTGGTCGGTCTCTGATCACATGACTGCTTTTGAATGAAATGAAAGAGTACATGTCATTGTTTCAGTAAACAATTTAATTAGTCCGTGTGGGATCCTGGGTGGGATCCTCTCCTCTGGTCACTGTCTTTGAGGAGTGTGGTGTGTTCTCTTCTTGTCGGTGTGGGTTTCCTCCGGATACTCTGCTTTCCTCCCAAACACACGCTAAACACACACATGTTGGTAGGTGGAGTGACTGTGGCTTAGGGCCCACCACAACCCTGATTAGGATGAAGTGGTTACAGCAGATGAATGAATGAATTAATCATACATCAGCAAGAGAGGGGTTTCTGATAAAGTGGCCAGGCAGTTTATATTAGCATTCTTTAAGATATGAAGCGCACCGGGGGAAAAAACCCAGAGTGACACATCCCAGGGAGGGTCTGATCTAGAACTTTCTCTTCCATATCATCAGTGCATTGATATTTATCAGTATTTCAGCTGTAGGTACTTAAGAGTATGAAGAGTTTGGAATAAAGCATGACCCTCACTCCATCAGACAGGTGCAAACGTGCCTGTTGTCTGAACGAAACACTGAGAGGAATGTTGTTGAAACCAACAGCAAACAAAAGGCCCCTGTGAAATCACTGCATTACACAAGAGTGCTGAAATATACAGTGACTTACATTCACAGCTTATCCCTCCATTAACCCTTTCAGCTTCAACCACAGAAAAGTATTCATCTCGTTCAGTCTTCAGATATTTTGTACAACACTACTGCAAACTCAGAGACCTTTATTTACTCATGTGTCTGCTCAAAGCACACTTTAAATGCAGGTTACTCGTTGTATCAGGTGATATTCTGGATACCCTTATAAGGATACCCTTATCCAGTTCAGGGTCGCAATGGGTCCGAAGCCTACACGGAATCAATGGGAGCAATGTAGGAACATACCCTGGAGGGGGTGCCAGTCCTTCACAGGGTGACACATACTCACACATACGGACACTTTTGAGTCGCCAATCCACCTACTAACGTGTGTTTTTGGAGCATGAGAGGAAACCGGAGCACCCGGAGGAAACCCACGCAGACACAGGGAGAACACACCACACTCCTCACAGAGAGTCACCCGGAGGAAACCCACGCAGACACAGGGAGAACACACCACACCCCTCACAGACAGCCACCCGGAGGAAACCCACGCAGACACAGGGAGAACACACCACACTCCTCACAGACAGTCACCCGGAGGAAACCCACGCAGACACAGGGAGAACACACCACACCCCTCACAGACAGCCACCCGGAGGAAACCCACGCAGACACAGGGAGAACACACCACACCCCTCACAGACAGCCACCCAGAGGAAACCCACGCAGACACAGGGAGAACACACCACACCCCTCACAGACAGCCACCCGGAGGAAACCTACGCAGACACAGGGAGAACACACCACACTCCTCACAGACAGTCACCCGGTGGAAACCTACGCAGACACAGGGAGAACACACCACACTCCTCACAGAGAGTCACCTGGAGGAAACCCATGCGGACACAGGGAGAACACACCACACTCCTCACAGACAGTCACCCGGTGGAAATCTACGCAGACACAGGGAGAACACACCACACTCCTCACAGAGAGTCACCCGGAGGAAACCCACGCGGACACAGGGAGAACACACCACACTCCTCACAGACAGTCACCCGGAGCGGCACTCGAACCCACAACCTCCAGGACCCTGGAGCTGCTGCACCACCGTGCTGCTCTGTTATTAAAATTTTGAATTAATTTAAATATTCACCAGCTTTGTGTTCCTTATATATCTCTCCAAACAACAGTCCTCTGTTAATGATCACATCAACACATCACTCAATTATCTATTAAATGCAGTATGATTTTGAACCTCTTCTGAGTCAGCAGACATAATAACTAATCGGTGCTGTGTTTCGTGCAGTTCCACATTTCTGCCTGTATGATAAAGACAGGGAGTGGGAAACACTGTCACTGGTGCAAAGGCAGCTACTCTTCCCACGCTGCTCATTAAACCAAACGTATATCTGAACCACCCAGACCCCAGGGCTCCATCAGCATCAGCAAATCAACACCAAACACCTACAGCATCACAGAGGGCTGGGTTTTACACCTGTGCAGCAGGCATCGTCTCAATGAGTCAATTAACCATTTAACTGGACTAAACCTATACCCCACTATGACTTTAACCTCTGATTTACATCACATTAGGTTTATTTAAGATCAGAGCCAGTTCAGGCCTCTGACTGAAGGGTGGAGGGTCTGGATTAATCTGTGTTTTTTTTCCACGCATGTTATTTCCATATACACTACATGGCCAAATGTGTGCAGACACAAGCTCGCCCAGGATTTCTTCTAAAAGGAGTGTTTACAGGGAATTACTTCTTTAATTAGATCTTTGAACATTTCTGTGAGGATATGATGGCTCTCAGCCACCAGAGCATTAGTGAGAAGAAGAGGAAGTATAAGAAAAGAAGACGATAAAAAGAAGTAATAGTTCATTAATCTCTCTCTCTCTCTCTCTCACACACACACACACACACACACAATCTTGTGTTTGTGAATTGTGGGGACATTACCTAGACTTCCATTCATTTTGTGGAGACTTGCCATAAACTTTTCTATAAATACCTACTACTATCTTAATCCTAACTTTAACACAACCTTAAAACATGTCTTCCACAAGGAAGTCCTCACGATGTGATATATTCTTGCTACACACACACACACACACACACACATTCCAATCTTAAACCTACATCTCTAACCAGGTCACATACTGCTGCTGGAAAATTTGTTCTGGATCACACCCTCCATTCTAGCTCATACTAAAGGCACTCTAGAGAACAGAGTTCCACTGCTCCAATTCCGATGGGCTTCATGCACCTCTAGCTGACGCTTGGCACTGAGCATGGTGACCTCGGGCTCATGTGCAGCTGCTCCAGAGCGTCTCGTTTTATTTGCTTATTTCCTACTGTGAGATCAGGCTAGAAACACTTTCTGTGCACTATTCAGCATCTGTGTCTACTATTCAATAGTGTGTCCACACACTTTTGGACACGTAGTGTAGGTCCAGTGTTGAACTATGTTAATAAAAAAATCTCATCCTGTGATCTGATTGGCTGAGCGAGAACTTTCAGGGCGGTCCTAAAGCCTCCACCTCAATGCGGAAGGCCTGAGAGAGTAGCCCGGCAGCTGTTGTAGTGTTGAGGAGATAGAAATAAAAACATTTAAAGCTTATTTTTATATTTTAACCCGCACTTTAGCCTTTATTATTGGTCATCATGATTCTACTGGAAATAAACAACCGGATCATTGAGGAAACGCTGGGGCTGAAATTCGAGAGCGCTGCCAGCGGGTGAGCAGAGAAATCATCAGCTACAAACAGGACAAAATGCCGATTTCGGTCTTAAATGTTGTGCGTTATCTGTCTAATAGTGTCTTATGTCATTATTTGTGTCTTTAAAACACGAGTTTGTGTATTATTAATGGACTTAAAGTGTACAAAACGCATTGTAGCCTCTCGTTTCAATTACCCGTTCCACCTTAAATGGTACGGCAGTTACAGCCTGGAGCCTGACGCCAGTATGTAACTGCTGTACCGTTTAAGGTGGAACGGAGAGTTCCAAAAGCAAGCTCATTCAAACCTGTAATCGAAAATACAAAAGATTCTGTCATTTGTTGTAAGGCCACCACGACATACACAGCTCCCTGGGATTGTTTGGGGAGTCCTGAAAGACACAATAAGACATGGGAACGAAATATTCAATGCGTTAAGAATAACAACAACAATATATTTGAGTGGTTTCAACCCATTATTAAGTCGTGTGCCCGCCTTCATTTATTTTGAAGTGTTGTCACCAGCAGTAAGCATTACTTGAAGGACACTTTAAACACATATTCTTGCTAATGTAATTAATTATTTACAGTGGTGTGCAGAAATGTCAGCCCCCAGTTTCACAGGTGACTAAAGACCACTGTCACAAGTGTTTTTTTAACCTATAAAACAAACTGTATAGAGACATTTAGCCTTTGCCTTGAAGTAGGTTGACACCCCCACCCCAGTCCAGGATGTGTTCCTGCTTTAGCCCATTGATTCATGGGTATTCTCCAGACCCATCCCACTGTGATGAGGAGGAAGCTCTTACAGAGGATGGATGGATATATGCCAAAGTCATTTCTGCAGAATGTACAGATACATGCAAATGTAGGGGGTCAAAAACCTTCTAAGAAAATCCCCAGAGAACACACTCCTTCAAGTTACATCATGTTTTATTATTTTAAAGTATGTTAATATTGAAACAATGCAGAAACGATGCGTTAACTCTTTGGACCAGGGCCGTGGAGTTTTGCAGACTTCTGTAGAGTTGGTCTGTTTAAGGGGAATAAGCTGATGACTAGTTGCTCAGACTTCCTTTCCTTATAAGGCTGGGCTGCACTGCTTTGCTCTGCATGTTTGATCCCGCCCTAAATGCAGCTTCTGACTTCCGCCTTAAAACCTCCTCAAAAGCCACAACAAAACCAGCCCGGAACACCTGCAGTGGTTGTTATATTTAGTAGTTTACCCTCTAGCCTTAGGTTGCACTTTTACATTGGTCTCTCCTTGTGCTTTCGAAGTGTGTACATTTCACTTTTACAGACCTCCAGATTGCTGTCTTAATATAATACCGTGTGTGTCATTACTGTTGCAAAGTGTTCTTGGGCTTTCAAACAGTGTGTGAATGTTGTAGACCTCTCTTATGATGAATTGAAGCAGACAATTAGGGGTTACAGCAGTTTGCTGTTTGAAGCAAAAAAGAAAAATCACATGTTTCTCATTTTCCACGTCCGGTGGAACTTCATTCACTCTGGTTTGAGGAACGTGAGCGGCCGGCTCAGGCTCTGCTTGAACAGCAAAGCCCCACTCTCCTCTGCTTCAGCGTGGACGGTGCTGCATAGCGTTAAAGCTCAGCTCAGGACGATTCGCAACTCAGGTTTCAGATATGTTTTATTATATAAATATATTTCTGTGCAGATGCCCTCCCCGCAGAAAACCTGCACTGTTTTGTCAAAGCATAGTATCACAGTGTCAGTTTGATCCAGTATCCTGTGGCTGTGGTTAAAGTGGACACAGTGCTTAGTGACAATAACAAACTATTCTGGAAGCCTGTAAGTGCTAGAAAGTGCATTATTCATTTAAAACAACCGCTGGTTTATTAGGGGAGTGTGTAGTGTTCAATATTGAGTTACTGTGACAGCTGTAGTTATGATATTGAAAATCATGAGTCAGACAATCAATCCCAAGCTTGTACACTTCCATTAAGAGTAGCTTCTCCAGCCGAGGCACTTTTATGGCTGGGATTCTTGTTGATACATTTCCTCTTTCTGTTGTTTTTCAGAAACAAGCCTGAAGCCGTAGAAGTGACGTTTGCTGGTAAGTTTTATGTGAAAATAGTGTTTTACAGAAGCAGATCATGACGAATCCAGTAAAGACTCTTTTTAAGGAGCATCTCAGGGATGTTTAACTCTTTGTGTGTTGGTGTGAGGGGTGGTGAGTCAAATATGAGGTTGTCAGCGAAACAAAAGTGGAGTGTTTCTGTTTTGAAACTTCAGTGTCAAAAAAAAAGCACAGATTCCCACAGGCAGGAACCACTCGTCAGAACCACTTGTGAACTTGTGGGGCAGCGCTTTAGAGGTGCAGACGAGCAGTGTTTGTGTGGGTGGAGCCAGAGGAGTGGACTTGCTTATTCATAGCCTACGGAATGAAGGCAAAGGCATATTTTGAAGCAGGATATTTTCTTTCTTGTAGCTTGTAAATCTGCCAGTTTGATGAACAGAGAGTGGAGGGTTTAAGGGCTTTTATCACACACCCACCACACTTTGGCTGTCTTTTCACTGGTCATTAATTCTTCTTAACCTATAGACTTAACTAGTTCATGAAAGCATTTCACTGCTAATTGTATTGTTTATAATATATAACATTGGGGAATAATAAAACCACACACGGTGCCCATGCAAATGGTACTGCACGTTCTACACGTGGTGGTGTTCTTTCTCCAAAAACTCACAATAAAATTTGTTCCCTAGAGAATGAGTTGATTGGCCTCACTCTCTGTGTGGGAGCGTATCTTTCCCCTTTCCCCCCTGTTAGCAAAACCCTTTAGCATTCTCCTCCGAGCGTGTTGAGCCGCCCAGTGACATTGTGTTAGTAGTAGTTTGAGAAGAAGCAGTACTTGTCTTCACACGTTTCGAAAGAAGCATGTGCACTTCACCCTCACTGGTCATAGGAGTGTGTGTGTGTGTGTGTGAGGTAACAGGGGTGACATTAGTTAAGGTTTATTATTTAAAATGTCTGATATATGTAGTTTGACACTAGTTTACCATCCAAAAATGTCTAAAATGATTTTTTCCCCCCCTCACGTTGTAGATTTTGACGGTGTGTTGTACCACATCTCTAATCCGAACGGTGACAAGTCCAAGGTGATGGTCAGTATCTCCCTCAAGTTCTACAAAGAGCTGCAGGAGCACGGCACAGATGAGGTACGACAAGTTACCAATTGTTTCTGACTATTATTAAATTGAAGTGTTAATAAACAGTTAATAAACAGCATGACAACGAAACATACAAACACTAAATAAAGGGTAAGGATTAATGTAGGGCTGCAGACTTATGTTTTAAAGTGACAGCCCTGATGTTGCACCTGCCGTTTAAAAACCTCCGTCCTCGCTGGAGAATGTGGAGCACGTTCATCAGAGAAATATATTCTCCTTAACGATATGTTCTTTAAAACTATCCCTTAATGTAGCGTCTTTAATAACGTCTCCTCGAACGCACATCACTATTTTAAAACGCACTTGCAATTATTTTCCCCAAAATATCGCAATCAGTTATTTTCCCCAAAACCTACACCTCAAGTGATAGGACATCTGCTGAGGTCGATGTCACAGCCAATCAGATGTGAGCTCATTCTCAGCAGATGATTTCATTTAGCAACGGGGAGTAAATATTTTCTGTCACTTGTTTTCCTTCACGCCGCTGATGGACAGTGTCTGATGATCGCAGTCGACCTCAGGACGGAGGTGTTTTTCTTAAAGGGGAAATGCCTCTGACTCACTGCTGATAGAGGAAGTTATATCATTTTAATTTACAAGAGCTGCCTGTGAACCTAAAGAACAGTCAGAGTTTTAAACCGCTTGTATTACCTCGATATGATCGTCTCCTCGATATGGTGACTTTCTTTGAGCAAAACTGTCACCACTGAGTATCTCCACTGTCCAAAAGAAAAGAAATGAAAAAACCAAACAGGAAACACAATAAACAATGTTTAAAACAACATTAAAGATGAAATGTTATAAAGGTGATTGATAAAAGGCTGGGAATTTGTGATATTAAAGCCCTTAAAGTGTTTTAAATCAATTTATTTTAAAATCCCAGAGGTTAGAGTTTTTATTTTGTTGTTTCTCTCTTGATTTTCTTCTATAAAAAGCCAGACGATAAACAATATAATTTAACTGAACAGTAACAAACCACACCAAGCCTTTTAAATACATAAATACACCACGTGACCACAGAGACACGTTTTTCACTGGACAGCAGAGATATATAACAGCACCAGAGCCACTGTTTCGTGTCTTTTTTTTTTGAGTTGTGGGTCCGGAACTGGCCTGAGGGAGGTGTGCTGTAAATGGACAAGGAAAACAAATGTTCAAAACCACGCTTCTTTGTTTTCACAAGCAAAGTAGTCACATGTGCAGCATGTGCAAATTCAGAGGAAACAGCTTCCGCTCTTGAGTGTCAGAGACAAACACCATCACACTCTCAGCTGCTGAGAGACACAAGGAGATCAACTCTCACACATCTGCTTTTAAAGCCTTGTGAAGTGTTTCAGTGGATTTCCTCGAGATGTTGTAATTCATCATTCACAGATTATTCTGGTTCTGTTTCGAGGATCATCATGAGTCTATGTGCACTTCCATATAGGCGAGCAGAGAGCTGGACGATGCGGCCAGATTATATCGCGATATATTTCTTAATTTCGGTCGATACGATATCGATTCCGATATCGATATGAAAAATAAATGAAGCCACAGAAAAACAGCCAAGAACTAAAAGCAACATGACGACATCATCAAACAACAGCCTCTTAGCTTTATCAATATTAATATTTTTAAACTAGCTTTAAAATTGAGTGCAGATGCTGTAATTAATATGTGCTGAAATATAGAAAATGTGCTGGTGACCTTGGGGTGACCTTGGAGCACCTCTCATCCTGTGAAACTCAAACACCCGAGACAGCTGTCCAGTCTCCAGAGGTGGAATATGCACCAGGTTTGCTCAGTTAGCAAAGCTTTGGTTCACTGTGTGTGGAGGAAGACCTCGTTCACATGCTGTGTTTGGGTTGCGCAGGATGTGAGGCACTCCCTCTCTTAAGGGCAAGGCTGCCCTCTTTCTCCAGGTTGGAGCTCCCTTTACCAGGGGTTCCCTTCATCTAAGTTTTCTTTTAGAACAGACATATTTGCACTAGTTTAGTTATTTAGGGGTCTGTATCTGTGGTAGTGCGATCAGACCAGCATCCCCCATGACCCCCTATCAGAGCACTATCAGAGCCCTCTGTGTCAGATTATTGCAACACACATTGTTTATTGTATTAATGTCAATAGGCTTCATGATATATTTTTAAGATGTTGTTCTTCCCGACGTCTCTCTATTTACTTTTTGTCATTTACTGTTAATTTAGGCTTTGTTACTTTGCTTATTAATATTGCATTCTTTTTTTATACTATTTATATCTATTTATTATACTATATTTATCTCATTAAACACAGTAACACTGTGTGTGAATGATACTGTAGTACGGTGGTGTTCTGACGCCTGTGCTGTGTTTGGTTTCAGCTGCTGAAGAGAGTGTACGGAAATTACTTGGTTCCAGCTGAGGATGGTAAGAAGAAATTCTGTCCTTTTCTCATTTTGTCTCAGGTTCTTCTCAATGTATGACACCCTGGGATCTGAAGAGTTGGATAAATCACAGGGTACAGTGGCTGTGTCTCAACAGCAAGAATGTGTGAAGAATGGACTTGTTTTCTGTAGATAACGTTCTTGAGAATTCACTTTGCAAGAGCAGATTTGTAAAGACACAGTTAATGATGAGAAACATTTAGGTGCTTCTTGCTGGTAAGTCATGAACTGACTCATCCTCGTTATTTGGGGAGGATCAACAGCAACGTCCAGCTACTTTTAACAGGTCTTGCTGTTGGTAATGGAATGTAATTTGAGCTGTGGAAGATGATGCCAGGTGAGAGCAGGGGAACGGAAGGATACACAGAAATGCACACTGAGAAAAAGCCAATATCTCCTCGACCGGGAATGTTCCTACTCGGAAAGTGTGGAAGAAATGCAGAAGGCTGTTCTCATCTGTATCATCTGTTGCTGCATGTATGCGTAATGTTGCGCATGGCAAGGGAGGAAGATAAGTCTGAAGCCACTGCTTGAGAAACTTAAGCGTGACTCAAGCCCTACTCTCTGGTTCTACTTGACTATGAAGGAGAAGTTGGAGCTATTCATTCATTCATTCATTGTCTGTAACCCTTATCTAGTTCAGGGTTGCGGTGGGTCCAGAGCCTACCTGGAATCACCGGGGGCAAGGCGGGAATACACCCTGGAGGGGGCGCCAGTCCTTCACAGGGCAACACAGACAAACACACATTCACACCTACGGACGATTTTGAGTCGCCAATCCACCTACCAACGTGTGTTTTTGGACTGTTGGAGGAAACCGGAGCACCCGGAGGAAACCCACGCAGACACAGAGAGAACACACCACACTCCTCACAGACAGTCACCCGGAGGAAACCCACGCAGACAGAGAGAACACACCACACTCCTCACAGACAGTCACCCGGAGGAAACCCACGCGGACACAGGGAGAACACACCACACTCCTCACAGACAGTCACCTGGAGCGGGAATCGAACCCACAACCTCCAGGTCCCTGGAGCTGTGTGACTGCGACACTAACCTGCTGCACCACCGTGCCAAGTTGGAGCTAGAAATTGTTATTTTCCCCAAAATGGCGGGCAAACCAAAACCACATCGTTGAAGGGGCGTACTGTTTGCAGCAACCTGCTCAATATCTATGATGCGATTACATTTTGGAATTTGGCAGATGCTCAAATCCAGATATTTTTTTACTTAATCTTACTACAAATCTTATTACAGATAGTGGAAACACTGTCCTATAACAATAAGGGCAAGACTCAGCGCTGTACTCTCCACTATCTGTAATATGATTTGTAGTAAGATTGAATCACAAATCTGGATTGGAGCGTCTGCCAAATTCCAAAATATAAATGCATCATAGATATTGACCAGGTTGCTGCAAACAGCACGGCCCTTCAGCGATGTGGTTTTGGTTTGCCCGCCATTTTGGGGAAAATAACACAATTTCTAGCTCCAACTTCTCCTTCATAGTCAAGTCGAACCAGAGAGTAGGGCTTGAGTCACGCTTAAGTTTCTCAAACAGTGGCTTCAGACTTATCTTCCTCCCTTGCCATGCGCAACACAACGCATACATGCAGCAACAGATGATAAAACTACATTGATCATGGCAGGGGTTTCAGAATATTCAGAATAAATGAGGCAGGACGACATCAACAACGTTGAATTGCGTCAGGCACCTCATCACACACAAAGTCATTTGGAAAAACTCAAAAATGGTAAAAAACTGTTGTTAACTTGAAACAAATATTTCTAAAGAAGTGATCATACAGTTGATCAGTTTTGATACAGCACTCCGCTAATAGACGACAGTGCAGTACATGCTTTAAACTCATAAGAAATAGCAGTGCAGTGTTATGGGCAGCGCAGGTGGCATTCATGCTTTAAAACTATAGGAGACTCGAGGCTCGAATTGGGCTCCTGAACACCAGAACGTCAGAAACAGACTGGCATTTGGGGTAAAGAGAACTTGTATTATATTCCTGAGCTATGGCTGTATTTTGCATCTGTCCTTAAACTCCTGCCAGGTTGATAATATCCAGCAGGAAAGAATCGTGATTCAGATTAAGCTGTTTCTTTTTTTGTTTCAGGCTACAACGTCTCTCTGCTGTATGACCTGGACTCGTTGCCTGCCAACAGGGAGGAAGTGGTCCACCAGGCTGGCATGCTGAAGAGGAACTGCTTCGCTTCTGTGTTCGAGAAATACTTCAAGTTCCAGGAGGAAGGCCGCGAGGGCGAGCAGCGAGCAGTCGTCCACTACAGAGATGACGAGTCCATGTGAGTGACTTGGTTTTGACCTTGTACTGACCCTTAAACGGACGTCTTATGTCTCGTTACATTATGTATGATGGTGATTACTCAGTCACTACTCATCTTCGGTTTCTTTCAGTTTTTATCCCACTGTCTCTTACTGAAGTCCACTTGAATTAGTCTTTGCCGTGTCTAAAATGTTTAGGACTGTATTTACTGGCCAAGTAATTAAGCTAACTGGAATTTTTAAATTAAAATGCGTAATTAATAATACACAATATGAAAAAATGCATTGGGACACACATTTAATTGTAAATACACAGGCAGCAGAGCGTTTATGACTTTTACTCGTGGTGGCTCTCAGCAATCGTGCAACCCATTCTGTAACTTGATGTCATCTGCCACTCTGTGGCCGAGTTGCTGTGGTTCCTAAATATTTCTGCTTTTCAGTAACACAACTCACAGTTGATAATGGAAGGAAGATATTTCACAAACTGGCTTCTTGCAACAGTGGCATCCACACTCAAATTCAGTGAGGTCTTTGGGGACGACCCATTCTTCCACAAATATTTTATAAGACAGACATGAATAGGTGCTCGGTTTTGTACACCTGTTGCAGTGGGACTGAATAAAACACCTGAATTCAAAGATTAGTTGGTGTGTTCCAATACTTTTGCCCATATAGTGTGCTATAAAGTGTAAATCTTTGGTGCATTGGTTGCTGTTTCTTTTTTTTAATGGCGCACACACACACACACACACAGAGGTTAATTGTAGGTAGATATATAAGATATATACTGTTATGTTTCCTTGCTTCTCTGTGTCCCTGGGATCCTAGATACATAGAGTATTTTGTTTAGCTCTTTTTATAGAGAAACACATTGTTGTTGGTTACTGAAGGGCTTTTTATCTCAGAGTGGCTTTATCTCAGTGAGTGAAAATTCTAGCTGTTTTTCACAAGCACTGTTCCATTACTACAACAGGGTTTTGGGTGGTGTCCTGTGGTTTCAGGTACGTGGAGGCGAAGAAGGACCGCGTGACGGTGGTGTTCAGCACTGTGTTTAAAGATGACGACGACGTCATCATTGGAAAAGTGTTCATGCAGGTTTGTCCCTGTGGAGATTATCAACATCACACACACACACACACACAGGCTCTTAGCAGGGTTTTGCCATTTCTCTTCCAGTTAAGTAGATCACTGCATTTCTTCTTCTTCTACTTCATGTCTCTGCTTGTTGCCCCTTTGATACTGTCACATACAGAACCATTCCAGTGCTCTGGACCCTTTCACGGTTCTAGATTGTGTGATTGTGTGAGTTATAACGGGCGTGACCCAGCTCTCTTTTCTGTAGTGGGAATGAGTCAGATGTTTTTTTTTTTTTTTGGTTGGATTTATTTTTTTATCAAAACATTTAAACTGTCATTTAAACAGATGGAAAGCATGTAAGCTCATGTAGATTGTTTACCTTTTCACTTGTTTACCCCCTTCTTTCAGTTTCTGAATCCTGATTTGCTAGAATTAATTCCTCCATTCTAGTAACTTCACAACAAGCAGTAGTTCCATGGAAATAACTGGATAATTACTGTCATTGTTTACTGTCATTGTCTTTCAATTACACTGAAAAATAAGCCCTAAAGGGGACATGAAGAAATCACTAGTATCTGTGCACATTGTGTTATTCTGTAGCCTTCCAACCCACACACTGTGAATCAAGACACCATACCCCCCCCCCCCCCTGTGATCTGCAGAGACTTTAGAATGACCCCGCCCCTTCGTCTGGGTCTGTCCAATCACAGCGCTGGACCTGCATTAATGTGAGAGCGCAAAGGCGAGGTTAAACTCAACAAAACAAACACAACGAGCGCGGATAAATAAGAGCACTGAGTAAAAAAGGGGAAGAAAGAGAACAGAGTGAAAACGGCTAAAAACCAGAGCTTCTGCTCCTCGCTCCTCACTGCTGTGCGCTCAGGGTCAGGGTGAACAGCGAGCGGCTCATTATCTGAAAGCAGGCGTTCTGAACAGGGGCTGTTTACACAGGGGGAGAACACTGCTGTGAGAAAGAGGGTCGCATACTCCATTAAGAACTGGAACTGTGTTCCACTGTGGAGACGTGAGAGAATATGTCGCCTTTAATGTAAGTAACTGAATAACAAGTCCGCCTTTGAAGAGGCTGAGCTGAATTGGCTTGTGTTTTTGTAAAGAGGAGATTATAAATAGTGGCTACGTTATACAACACTGGAAAGGCCACGATGAGAATGAGGGCATGTGTCTCTCCCTGATGAACCCTTTCGGGTTTGTTCTTCTGGAATGAAGCCCGGAGTAATGCACTGTGAGAGTGTGACAGGTGACAGAATCTTGATTGTGAGATGTTCCTTAACCAGGGCGCATCTCTGTTCAGTTCTTGGTCCAAATACACACCTTAGACAAACAAATAGATCTGTAATGATGAGCTTTTGATGAGACAGCTATGCTTAACTGAATATAAACTTAATATATAATAATTAAATGAAAAATGAGAGCATAGTAACAGGTTTATAGTGCATTTACAGAAACGGGTTTATCATGATTTATAGGCAGCACTGAGGAGGGAAATTGAAGAAGGACAGGGTTTACATGAAGCAGGTGAATAATAATTACAATAATAATAAAATATATATATAATATAATACACTATTACAAATATTTACCTGACTCAGGTGCGGTTGGAGCTGGAGGAAGGATAGCTTTTACCTGGAAGCTCCACTCCAACCTGTGCATCGAAAGTTTGGTTTCTATTGAGATTCTCTGTCCAATGATATTTATTTCTTTTCCTTTTAATATAATATTTTAATGACCATGTGTGTGTGTATCTTCAGGACCCTTAATGTTCGTTAAGGTGTCATACTAGGTATTAAGTGCAGGTTCAGCCTCAGCAATCAGAACTGAACCCTTGGAAGGAATACTGTTCATTCCTGAGAAACTCGCCTTTTAACATACAACCGTTTACACGAAGAGCTTAAACCTTTTGAGCTTAAAAATAATTAGTACCTTGAGTTAAAATAGTGGGCCCCTGAGCTCTTTGTGATCATGATAATTGTACCTTGTTAAACCTGTTTGTATTGGTTTTAGTACAGAGCTATCGGAGGTTTATACGGTTTCCCAGAGGAGCTTGTGTTGTGTAGTTCATTAGAGTGTGATTGGGCTGGTAATTTGGAATAAAGTACTGGTGCATTTTTCCTAAAAATCCTACAGAAACCTTTGATTGAGAAGTCCAAGCCTGGATGACTGTGACAGCTGTGTAAAACTGGACTGAAAACACTCACACTGAGGATTCATACTGGACTATAATCGCTCTACATTCATCACTGTCAGACTATGAAAACTACACACTACAGATATGTACTGGATTGAACTCTGTGTGTGTTTGTGTGTGTGCAGGAGTTTAAGGAGGGGAGAAGGGCGAGTCACACTGCTCCTCAGGTGCTGTTCAGTCACAGAGAGCCTCCCCTGGAGCTGAAGGACACAGATGCTGCTGTCGGAGACAACATCGGATACATCACCTTCGGTAACAACCAGCAGATTATTCAGTCGCAAACAATATGTATATCTCTTACTTCCTGCAGTCCCAGGGCTCTTTAAAATGCAGCACATCTCTACAACTACTTTTTTTGGACAGCTGAAGCAATTCGGACAAAAACACTGAGCTCTTTTAATGCAAAATGAAATGTAGCCGTTTGTATCCTGCCTCTGACTGCTCTATATCCTACCTTTCATAAAGTAAAATGAAGACGGTAAAACCACGTCTAATGTCTGCGTTTATTTACGCATTCACTAACCGTGAATGATTTGACTGATTGTAATTACGCCTAGGGCACAGCAGGTAGTGTCGTAATCACACAGCTCCAGGGGAGGTTGTGGGTTCGATTCCCGCTCCGGGTGACTGTCTATGAGGAGTGTGGTGTGTTCTCCCTGTGTCTGCATGGGTTTCCTCCCACAGTCCAAAAACACACGTTGGTGGGTGGATTGGTGACTCAAAAGTGTCCGTAGATGTGTGAGTGAGTGTGTGTGTGTTGCCCTGTGAAGGACTTGCGCCCCCTCCAGGGTGTATTCCCGCCTTGCGCCCAATGATTCCAGGTAGGCTCTGGACCCACCGTGACCCTGAACTGGATAAGGGTTACAGACAATGAATGAATAATTACGCCCACATTATTTATTTATTCATTCATTCATTGACCGTCTGTAACACCTTCATGCTGATCAAGGTCCACGGTCAGTCCGGTGCCTACCCAGGGCTGGGGCGCCAGGCAGGAACACACCCAGGGCAGGGTGCCAGTCCAACACCGGGCATCACACACTCACCCAGTCATTCACTCACTTTGACCCCATCTACCTGGACTGTGGGAGCACAGTGTTGGGAAACCCACACAGACACAGGGAGAACACTAGTTTGAGCCCAATACCTACAGCACTGCTCAGGAAGCTCCTCGTTCAGTACCTGTGCCAGGGGAGTATTTTTGTTTTTCTGGTTTTATTTAGTGTCCATCACCCCTGAGTTCTGTGAATGTATGTTAACCAGAGCCTCACCTGAGACAGGTGCACTGTGGGCGTTCCCCTGTGAACCGTCTTCGTACTTTAATGAACACAGGGGCACGCCTTAATAAGCCAACAATCTCCAGCTTCTGTTCTTATTGTCACTGCAAATATGTGCACAGTTCGGATGCTGTTTACGCAGCCATTGTGAATCATTACAAGCTGTTTCGTACTGTAATGTTAATATTTTGATTGCAATTACGGTGTCCTGAATAACACACAGTCTATGGATGACTTGATTAAGGTGGTCCTCTGGTTTATTTATTATTAACGTGCCATATTTGCTTGGATCACAAAGCACAATGGAAAAACATGTAGTATTACTATTATTACTACAGTTAGAAGACTGTACAGTACTACACTAACCATATTATTATTGTATGACTATTATTTAACGTTCATATGCAAGTGTCTTCAGTGTAAAGCCAATGCACATCATATTCAAATGTCCTGTGGAGGATGTGCCAACCTGAAAATCAACCAAATACGATGCAGTGATGATATATCTTTGTCTTCCACAGTCCTGTTCCCTCGCCATACAAATGCCAACGCCAGAGACAACACCATCAACCTCATCCACACCTTCAGGGACTACCTGCACTACCACATAAAGTGCTCCAAGGTCAGCTCACCGCACACACAGCCTCTCATTTTAATTCTCCGTCAACACACGATGCTGTTAAAGCTTTTAAATCAGTTCTGGATTCTCCTGCTTCCTCCACACACCTTGTATTTACTGCACTCTGATGTAGCCAGTGTGTGGGTTTGGGAGTTCAGAGAGGAAGAGCAGTTAATGTGTAATCTCTGGGATGTTTGTGAAGGTGGGTACAGTATCGGTTGAGCACTGGGGAGGCCACTTTTCAGACCTATGTGTGTAGCTGCAAACACCAGTTATTCAAAATGACGGTTGTTGGGGCATCGGTTATGAGTTTTGGGGGTAAAACTTTGATATGCTCCGTGATGTATTTATTATCCACAGTGTCAATCAGGTTGTGTTACACTGCAGGATTCAAAGAGTGATGTGACTCATATCTTTACTAGAGCTCTGTTGGATTATGACAAAAACCGTAATGTCTATTTTGGTCAGTACTCAGAGCCTGTGATTTAACACAGTTTCTCATAGACTTTGGCAACATCTCCCTTATTCAGAGCTATTGTTCTAATCATATCTTGTTTGGAAGCCAAACTTGTAAATGAGATTAAAAATAGGCAAATTACTCATTCCTAACTCCTATATATAGAAAGTGATTTATAATGTTCATATTCATTTGGGTGTTTCCGACAGCACTAAAGGACACGGAGGGGGAGATGTGACTTCTGTATTCTGTATTTATTTATTTATTTATTTTAAAATGTTAATATTATCAAGAACTTTATTTCTGACAGATTGCTATTCACTACAGGAAGTGTAGGGGGCGATGTGCCTTCTGTTGTTTCATATACAAAGTGCTCTAAGTCCAATGTATTTAATTCTGACTGATTATTAATAATCTGTAGGGAGTGTAGGTGGCTTCTACTTTGTTTTAAAATCATTCTGTGATCTGTGATAGGCCTACATCCACACCCGCATGAGAGCCAAAACCTCCGACTTCCTGAAGGTCCTGAACCGTGCCCGTCCCGACGCCGAAAAGAAAGAGATGAAGACAATCTCGTGAGTATCTGAGGGAACACTTTTAGTGCGGAATTAGAGCAAAGATTAAACCAAAATACAGCACATTTCTAAAGTATGCAGGATTTAAGATGTTCCTCAGTAGAAAAGCACTGACTAATTGAATTGGACGCTCTGGAGGAGCTGCAAATCATATTAAATGCTCCAAGGTCAGTGATGCCACACAGAAAGTGGCACAGGAACAACACAACAGCGTCACGTTACACACAGGTAAGGACCGAAGGGGGAGAGACAATGCATGAGCCATTTTTCATATGATGTCCTTGTTAAGTTAAAAGAGTTACTATCCACCTTTACTTGACGAGTCACACTGTTATTCAGTGTTAATGTGTAACTCCTGCTCAGAGACTTTAGAAACAGCTGAAATGAAGCTCTCAGGTGTAAGACCCTCATGCGGAGGAATGTGTGTTTGTGAAGTGGGTCTTTTTACTGAGTAAATATTAACACTCAGGGAAACTCCCCTCCACACTGGAATCCGACTGAGCGTAAAAGCACTTCCTCTTTGGGCTCTTTAAAGCTGACGGTGCGTTACTCCTCAGATTTAAGCAAATGTGTGTCTGTGTGAGAGAGAGATTAACGTGTGAGGGCTCTGATTGTGTGCACAATGCTATAAACATTACACTCTTCCTGCTGTGTTCTCTTACAGGAGAAGAGTAAAAACATTCTTAAATTTGAATGGAAGGGTAGCAAAAAACCAAGAAATAAGGAGATTGAAGATTTAGTTCTGAAATCGCTGACATACAGTGACATACAATGTTAATCCAGGCCTTATTTGTGCTGTTGTCTGGTAAAATTCCTCATCGTTCATTTTGTTCAGCCGTTAAAAGGCTTTAAAAACACACTCAAAGTTCTTACTGCACAGCAGCCCAACTGGCTGAGGACGAGTAAAAGACATTTTCCTCGAAGTGTACGGGGCGTGTTGCTTTTGGCAGTGATTTACCGCTGGCATCCTCTCAAAAACTCCCTGCGGCTTTGTGGCAAACAGCTTATTAACAGCAGCGCCTCCAGGCCGTATTCACACTCACACAGCGGACTCTGGGAAGAGCCACATGGTGCAATCATTGCTGCTGGATAAACTGATTATATGGACCACAGTTGAGTACCAACATGTTATTTGATTGATCACATAACGTGTCCAAATATCACTTGATGAGAATGAAAAAGTAACCCTTAGAGAACTGGGCGATCTGTTATTGCTTATTTCTAAGTAATTCTGGGCTGTTTCGCTTGGTCCATTCATCGGGAAACTTTAACACGACATAAAGGACGACAGCGACCGTGATCAGGATGAAGCTGTTACAGAAAATGGTTGAATGAATGAATGTAAATGAAGCACAGTTTCATTTGCATTCATTCACTCAATTTTTATAAACGTTTGTTATTTGTAGCCATTATTTTTCAAATTTGACTCTAACTCTCTTTTTCCAGGGGCAAGACATTTTCACGTTAACGTAACGCTGAGACCAAACATATCTACAGGACCACGTTGAGACCAGCCGGTGTTAACTGAATGCTCGTGGAACAGCAAACAGCCGCACAGTGCTCCAGTGTCTCCTTCAAAACATCCACAAAACCACCAGTGGACAATAAGAAATTCCTTACTTCACTCAGTTTAAGGAGCAATCAGTCATTTTACTCCAGTGAAACAGCCCTCACACTGACACACAGTGGCCTGGATGTGTCAGAGATTATGTACTAATCCCTAATTTTATCATGGCCTCCCCCATCTGGGGGACCCAGTCCATGTAGTATAAACGGCTTCAGTCAGGGACTGCAGTAATTTGTTTCTTCATCATCTCATGTGGGTTGCACTTTATAGAAAAATGGTAAAAAAAAATAAAATAAATAAAAATCCCTTTTATACATATTAATGGCTAATGTTTGGTGGTAAACAATGACTTATTGCTCCTTTAAGACAAATCATTACCTGGAACAAAGAAAAATAATCATTTTTACGTGCTAACATGTCTCCCATAGAATTGGAAGTTTGTTTCTTTTTCCCTTGCCTTGTCTGTATCCGATGAGCTTTGTCTGAGAACGGTTTCTGCAGTATTCCTCAATGTCTGCAATTACAGGTCTGTCTGAAAAGGGTTGTCAATAAACCAGTCTTCTACAAAAGAGCTCTTCACTTCTTCATTTCAAAGTACTGTTGTTTAGAAAATCCAATTTTATAGGGTTTGCCAGTTTAGCCAGAAAACCAAAGCCCAGAGTCAAGATGATGATTGTTCAAGTTAAAACGTAATGTATTGGCCAGTACTGAAATTTAGACTTGGGTTATATGCTTGACCCTACCATTGTGTCATACTTGATGTCTGATGTCTGCTTCTTTATACTTAGCAGTTGAGCTAACAGCTAATGGAAGCTATTAGCACTGTGTGAATTGCAACACTGCGTCTAAAAAAAGGAAATCACTAAAGACTGATGATGGCTAAAAGCAGATGTAGCAACCAACTTCAAGCCCCATTTTTCCGTAAGTCACCCTTCAAGGCTACATGACACATTAGCCCTCAGTTAACAGATACAAACTAACTTCAGATAAATCTCTATAAAGGCTGTTTCCAACAAGCATCATTTGTCAAATGTCTGTAATCAGTGCTATCACAATTGTCGCCTACTGGAAATAGCCTGTATGGACTTATAAGGCTTTTAATCACGCTTATAAACAATAAACTACCGTTAGGTGTTGGTGGAATCTAAATCCAGAGAAGTGTTTTCGTTCTTTTTTAGCTATGTGTTAGCCTCAAAGTTCCAGTAGAAATATAGTAATTGTAAAACACTTATTGGTAGCTTTTAGCATTGTGTGAACTGTACAAATCATTTTAATGCCTCAAGATAATAATATTTTGACTTCCTTTTTTAATTAGCCACATTAGCCTTGTAGCTCTAGAAGGTCTTGAGACCTAACAGTAAAACTGTAAATGTGAAATTATTCACAAAGAGCAATAGTGGAGTTATTTTAGGGGTTACTATTAAAAACATAGTTTGGACATTGTGGGAAAAACACAACACTACGACATACTCAGATTGGCACTTGTTTTATTGCAGACTGTAGACAAGAGGAAAAGAGGGAGAGAAAGAGAGGACATTGGGTAAAGTTTGGGGACAAATGGCTCTTATAAATCAGAGTTCAGCCTGCACTGAATGACAGATGAACTCTTCATCAATTTGTGAACCTTTAACCTGGATGTGGAAGCAAGTGGAAGCTTGAGCCCAGTTGATGAATCAGCTACCAGTGCCTCATTTACATACAGTTTACATAAGGCAAGTTCTGAGGTTCTTGAGCCAATAGTTGCTTCTTAAATTTGAAATTCATTGTTAAACTTCTGCTCAAACACTGCAGTGTTACAATTCTCTCAGTATCAATGAGTCCCTGTGTATGTGCTGTTTGCTTAAAGTACAGCTGAGCGCTAATCCTTGGCGTTTGTTGCTCTTCAGCGTTCAGATTCATGTTATTAACTTGTCTGTCACAACAGATTCATGTTCAGAGTTGAGTAAATGGCAAACTGGTAAAGAAAGCATGCTCTTCTTAATGAGACAGGCGTAAAGAGAAGTAGCTCTCCCTGGGGCAGTGATCAGACTCAAATCCGTCCTGTTGTCTGGTCATGCCCATATTAGGAACTCTGGGTCCAGGCTGAAAAGTCTATGGAAAAATTATTTTTTTTTTAAATAATCACAACGGTGAAATGGTTCATATTTTCGAGTGTCACTGAATTATCTGCACAGATGATTCCTCACCTTTCTCCATGCTTTTCTCTTCACTGAAAGCACACGGAGAGGGCAGAGCCTGCAGTAGCTGGTAGGCGAGCTAATGCCAAATAATGCCGTTAAACCAATTTGATACGAGGTGATACTTCGGACAGTGAAAGGTTTAACAAGGTCACTCCAAAAAGAAGGTTTATTGGGTGTGTCCTCCTTGACTCTTAGAAAACTGTCCCTGTGGTGTCCCTTGGACCTTCAAGGAACACAACAGGACTTTAAGGCCCCTGCTCTACCTTAGAACGGACATTTACGCTGTCTGTACTTTCAGGGAACAACACCGTATCAGTTCATGACACTTATTTCTGACAGTGAGGTGTAGAACTGTTCATACGGCAAACTGTATCAGGTTTGATTCAGCAGCAGTTTTAGAAAGCAATATTCATTTCTCTCCCAGAGAAAAGCAGCTTAGACCCAGAACTCCTCATATGGGCATGACGACAACCGCAGAGTGATGACTTGACTTCAGAGGACTATAAAGACCTGCAGGCAGTGGGACATTCTCCTTCACTCCTCTTTGGGGGAAGCTTTCACCTCCAATTCCTCAAGCACCACCTCCTCATGTTCCACTTCACCGCCCTGTTTCACCTCCACTTCAGCTATCACCGCTTTATTCACTTCTACCTCTGCTATCACTTCTTCTTTTTGCTCCTCCACTACTATCACTTCTTTATTATCCTCCATTTCAGCTATCACTTCTTTTTTCACCTCCACTTCTGCCATCAATTCTTTACCCACTTGTAATTCAACTACCACTTCGTTATTCACCTCCACTTCTGCTATCACGTCTCCATTTTTCTCCTCTTTCACCTCTTCTTTTTCTTCCTCCACTTTTCCCCCCTCGTTCTCCACTGCAGGGGACTCTTTCTCTGCAGTTACTTCTCCTTCCTCACCTTCTCCTCTATCCCTCCCCTTCTCCTGCTCCTCCACGGTGCCATTAGCTGCGTTCAGCTTCAGCTCAGCGTGAGACTCCACCTCCACCTCTTCAGTGATGATCTGAATCTGCTCAGGAGTCGGGGCGGGGCGCTCTAGAGGGGCAGGACAAGAGATTAGTCAGAATTAGGATGGTGGAGTTGTTAATACATTTTAATTTCCTATTTATTTCCATCAAACCGTGATGGGGTACTTTTATTGACACTAATAATAACTCTTCCTCTCCCTGCGTAGTGTCAGAGCCATGGATAAATGTACTGAATCAGGACAGACTCATGGTTTATCCACTGTTTACGCTCTGGTTCTTTTCAAACTGCCTTTTATGCAACACCACTGACAGCTTAACTCGGTGGAGGAGAATGCAAACTGGCCAAATCTGTCACATCAGATGAGACACCCATGGGTGAGGAGTTGAATCCCACTTCTGGCCTCGGACAGTTGAGACATCACCTGGGATCAAACCGGTAAGCAGGTCTGGGCCTGGCCAGTACATGGATACGTGGGTGGGGGGCCACATACAGAAGCAACCCAAGCTTTCCTAAGAGGAGGTGTCAATGAGGCCAGAAGGGGGCGCTGTACCTGGGAGCTGAGTGGATCCCAGTGCCTGGGTGTAAAATAGCTCCAACTGAGGTTGGAAACCTGACTCTCTGAGGTCTTTATAGACCCCTGGGGCAGTTCGTGTGACCCCAGTGACCAGCTAAATCTGCCACTGTGGTTACTTCTGGCCTCCTGATCATCCTCATCTTCAATAAACCTGCTCCGTCGCTCCCTCTGGCCTCCTCTCTGCCTCATAGATGGAATGTAAAGAGGGGTCTGGAGCAGATTTGCTCATGTTGAGCATCCAGGTGGATGAGGTGACATCCCAAAGACTGTACAGTTTGACGTTCTGGGGGTCTCCAAAAGCACTGCATGTAGTCTAACTATATATTTCATTCATGTCACCTCAGTTAATGTGACTACACAATGCATTATAATATTTAACTACAGGAGAATGTACTGTTACTGTCACATTTTCTTTGTTCCACATTACTCCCAACAGTAGTGGTCAGAAGTAAAAAAATCAAAGGTACACTGTGGTTAATGCTTTGATAAATTTCCATAAATCTGTTATTATCAAACGAATCTCATGCTGCTAATCATTTGTCATGAGTTTGGCTTCTGCTTCAGAGGAACAGCACACTGCCGTCAACATCAATCAGTGCAGAGATGACAGCTTTAATGATTCCTGAAGCTTTAATAATCAGACAGACTCTAACGACCTGATACAGAGGTGTGAGCTGGAGCATGAGAAAAATGTTAATTATACGTTTTAATCAGGGGTTTAACCGCAAGATTTTAACTGGGTGCAGAAATCAAGAGGAATGTTTGGCAGAGAGACAAGTTCAACAAGAGAGAGAGAAACAGCAAGGGAAATGTATCATGACAGAAACGAATACTCACCCGCATTCAGAGCCTCCTCCAGAGAAAACGCCACACTGAGAGAGAGAGAGATGCACATGTAAGACTTTGTAGACACCTTTTATAACTTGTGAATCCCGATAATTCAGTGTGCATCCTTTTGTGTGTTTGTGATCCTGAACTAATCGTCCGTCATCAGTCACCTGAGTGATGTTTGAGTGCCGCTGAAATCCTACAACAATGTTCCAGTATCTACAAACTTTTGGCCAAATACACACTGAGAAAAACTCACTGCGGGAACTGAAGGGAACATATTCAGTACTTTTACTTTTCATTACTGTGCCATGTTCTGAATTAATAGTAGATTATAAAGTTGTGTTCATTTCATATGCATTACTTCATCTCCAGGACTTTTATTATATTAGGTTTATTTCAGAAATGGACTTGTTATACCTTTAAAGACAATAATGTCTATTTGTATAAACACAGGGTGAGTCAAATGTTGCAGGACACCCTTTTATTTATTGGTATGCTACATGACCACCTTCCCATTGGAAAAACTTGCCCTTGACCCAATATGGCAGCTTTCAAGATGGCGGCCATATTCTGGACATAGGGTAAAAGATAGGCCCCTCCCCCGTTACTTGCTGAGGTATTCAGATATGTCATTTTCCCTTTAGTTTTCTGTGTGGTGGTGGTGGTTTTTTTATGTGTGTGTGTGTGTGTGTGTGTGTGTGTGTGTGTTTTAACCATGATGTGGGGAACAAAATCTACTGGTATCCTCATGTTATAAGTTCTTCTTTTCCATATAAGAAACGAAAGCAGGTCCCCACACTGTAAATCATTAAACTCTAAGTTGAAGGTGTGTTAATGTCCAGGTCAGGGACAGACTCAGGGTCAGGAGACGTCTCCACACAATGAAAGGAAGTCAATATTATGTTCTTGCAATGCATGGGAACAAACATAGATTTAGGTGTGTGTGAGTGTGTGTGTGTTTGTGGTTGTTTGTGGTCCGTTGGTCTTAATCTGCAGTGACAGGTCGGACACGCTGTAGCTTGTTTTCCTCAGGTATTTATTTCAGAGATAAAATCTAGCTCATCTTTCTTTGTACCATCCTCTGCTTTTATCTCCAGTCCTGTGAGTGTGGACAGGGCTGAATGGACCAGCCTCCAGCCCCTTGGGTCATTATTCATCCAGCCGTCACTCTCACACTTTACACATGAAACGGCAGGTCAGTGTTAGGTGAATTTAAATCAACTTACTTTATTCAAGTTCCTTAACTTACATTTCCTTCTTACATTCACTTACACACCTCATGGAAACCTCCACAATACTGTGTTTCTGAATTTAACCACCTAGCTAACAAACAAAAACAAACAAAAAGCTAACAAACACCCACACACACCCAGAGCAGCCAGCCATAGCACCTGGGGGTTAGTTGCCGTGCTCAAGAGCACTTCAGCTGTGAATGTTGAGGGAGCAGAACGCACTGTTCTGTCATTCCCCTCCCATTTTTCCTGCTTCTCCTAGGGGCCAAACCAGTGACTTTCAGTCCCCACGCCCTCTTCTCTAACATTAAAGCAATGGCTGCTCTAGGGGTAACATCAGACTGCTGCTCTTCAGACTGGTGCTTTTCCACTAAATGGTACCTGCTCAGCTTGGCTTTATTTCATTTCAACTAGAAAAATCTTTTCCCTACCGGTGTAAACCCTGCCGAGCGTTGATTGGTCAGACGACCAGCACCAACTCTCCATCTGTAAAATCTCCAGCTGCAGCGGAGATCACATTTGTTTTTATCCGACTCACGACGGCAGCTCGTAAAATGACGCCGTGGTTTTTTGAAGAGGTTCAAACGCTCCTCGGATCGGTGGCCGACGAAAGAATCCAGCGAGAGCTGGACGCTGCAACAAGGAAGGAACAAACTCTACTGATCTGTCTGAACTGATGACGGAGCTGTGTTCAGTCCCAAACAACAACAACTCGCCAATACACCATGAGTAAACACCGCTTAATGTTACCGTTGCTAAAGCCCACTGTTAGAGACAGGGTTTAGAGACGTCACCCAATATATTTCAGGAGTGAGAGCTGTGGGAGTGGAAAACAAAACAGGGAAAATTGCATTGAGTCGATACACTGTCAGAAAAACTGTCTCAGCGGTGGCATCCTCAAGGGTTCATATTCTGTAACTTAACTTAGGGAACATAATCGTACCTAATTCTATTATAATATTCGTACATGCGCCCTGTTTCATCTCCAGGACTTTTATTGTGTTTTTTTATTCTCCACAGTTGTATAATGAAAGATTACAGAGATCCCCCTCTCCTTCTGGAGAAGAGAATGTAATGAACCTTTAGGGAACACAGATGGACTCTATCCCCACTGCTGTACTTTTAGAGATACACTACACTGTTTGTACCTTTAGTGATCAACAATGTATCTTTTTTTCTGAGCGTGTACCAAGTGGAAAACCACTTTATGTCCACAGCATAAGCATGCGAGCTGCTGCATTATCACACTACAGTTCTCACCTGGACCTAGGACTACACACAGAGACACACTCCCTCAAACAAGTCCAGAATGTGTCCTGGGTGTGGACTCAGTTATTCTGGACGAGTGTGAAAATGCCTGCAGTCAGTGGGTGGAAGCGAATGAATAAAGTGAAGGGAAAAACTGAGTAAACTGCAACAGGAAATATAAACACTCTGCCCCAAAGAAGCCAACTGCATTCCCTCACTCACTGACGACTTGGGGTAAGCTTACGCTGACTTTGTGGTGCTATTAATGGGAGTAGGATTTGTGTTTGACTTACAAGTCATCGTCAGGCACACCGGTGTCGCTCACATTGCCATTAGCATCTTCAGGTGCACTGTTATCCTTGACGTTCCCATCTTCACGTGTGCCGGCGCCTTTGAAGTAGCTGTCTTCACGTGTGCCGGCGCCTTTGAAGTCGGTGTCTTCACGTGTGCCGGCGCCTTTGAATTTGGTGTCTTCACGTGTGCCGGCGCCTTTGAAGTCGGTGTCTTCACGTGTGCTGGCGCCTTTGAATTTGGTGTCTTCACGGGTGCCGGCGCCTTTGAAGTCGGTGTCTTCACGTGTGCCGGCGCCTTTGAAGTTGGTGTCTTCACGTGTGCCGGCACCTTTGAAGTAGGTGTCTTCACGTGTGCCGGCGCCTTTGAATTTGGTGTCTTCACGTGTGCCGGCGCCTTTGAAGTCGGTGTCTTCACGTGTGCCGGTGTCCCTGACGTTGCCACCTCTGTGATTATCCGTGTCCCCGAAGCTGCCTTCCAAACATGAACCTTCCAGGAGCTGCTGATAGGTGGCGATCTCCTGCTCCAGTTTGGTTTTGACGTTGAGCAGAGCCTGGTACTCCGCGCCTTGTCTCGCCACGTGTGCGCGAACCTCCCCCAGCTCCGCCTCCAGCTCCTGGACGGTGGCGTTGTGGTGGTTCATTTCTTGGGCGTACCGGCGTGTCGTGTCCCTCAGGTTGTCTTCCAGCGTGTGGTTCTGCAGAGTGACATGGGAAGAGGATGAAAACAGCTTCAAAATAGGTTTACACCAGACACACCTTGTGCATTTATGCAGACAATGTACTTTAGAGTAATTGAGCGCAGGGTTGGTGGGTGAGGAACTTTAGTTTCAAGAAAAAGTATTTGAAATGCATTTTAAAAATCACGTTTTCATATACACCAATCAGCCAAAACATTACAGCCACCCTGTTGTTTCTGCACTCATGTCCCACTCTCTCAGCTCCACTGACCACACAGGAGCACTCTGTAGTTCTACAGTTACAGACTGTACTCTTTGTCTGTTGCTCTGCATGTGATGTACTCCACAAAAAGTATGCAGAGCAACAGACAATGGTCAGTGGAGCTTAGAGAATGGACAGTGAGTAGAAACAAGGATATACAGCTCAGGTAACTACACATATGCATCAATTCAGTTCTTACTCATGTAATTATGTTATACATTTTGTGTGTAATTACATGTAATTATGAAGTGCTGATCTAATTACATGTAACTATGTTACACTTATAGTGTATAATCACATATAACTGTTACCCCATTGTCTGTAATTACATGTGTCAGATACAGAGTAATTACATGTAATTTCTAATACATATAGTGTGTAATTATATGCAGCTAGAAAACGTATATTGTGTGTAGTTACATGTAATTATTTTATACACATTATGTGTAATTACATATAATTTTCTATACACTTTCTGTCTGTAATTACATGTATTTATAGAATATGTATTGTGTGTAATTACATTAAAAATAATATTATTACTTGTTTGTGTAATTAGCTATGATTATATTTGTCATATGATTACAAGTTAATGTGATTACATGTGATTACAAGTTAAACTTGAAGCTGACATATGTATCTGTGTGTGTGTGTGTGTGTGTGTGTGTGTGTGTGTGTGTCTGCATAAATTGTACTACAGAATTCTGTCAGTAACTGTAACATTACTTTAATTGTTGTTAATGTATAACTACACTAGTTATTACAGGGATGTGGTATAACCCAAGGCTGATGTCATGATGTTCATCCACAGTTTTTTGTTTAAGCGGAACGAGGAAATAAAAAGCCAGCTGGAATAAATGTGGGCTGTGTTTGGACGAGTGCTCAGGTTTCCATATCAATCCTAACCCTCAGGACACTCAGGGCAGATATATCAACAGCACTTGACCTGTTACAGCCCGAAGGACACAAACCCTCATCTCCACAGTGGTGTGAAGTTACTAACTGCACCGGCACACCATAAAGGACATCTGCACTTTGGTTACTACAGAGTTAACAAGATGTCCCACATAATGGCTGAAATGTAAACACAGTTATCAGAGTGGATTGTTGTGAAATGCATCTCAGAGATGTTGGGTAGAGAGAACACAGCTCCATGGCTCTCTTGCCAACACTTGGCATTGGGTGTGGTGGCCTTAGTCACCCCATGGTGCTAATTACACGGGGGTTCTACACACTTTGGGATGAATAATGCTTTCTGACCTGTGTTCACCGATGTAACACACTGTGTTCAGGAAATGAAAGCTCTCTCTCTGAATGTGGTCTGGATCTCTTTAATCTTAAACCTGTTGTGCAGGTCTCGCTGGTTTATAAACACAATAACATAACCTCCAGGCTTCCACTGGTCAAATAAAACCTCACTGCCCTCATCCAGTTACAGCCGGCCGAAACTGACAACGCCAACCTGAGCTCACCCTCTTCGTCGCCAGGGTTCAGGACGTTATATGAAAATGTTTTTTTTGTGTAATTTCTTGCTTATTACATCATTTGAACGCAGCAGGTGTCCTTTACATTGTGAACATTTCTTGATGAATGGACCAATAGAAATGCTCCAAATTTACATGGAATGACAATGACTTTTTACATTGACTTCCACTGAAAGGTAAATAGATTTTTTTATCCTTCTGTAAAATTACTCGGACGATTTGTTAAACAAATTCAAATAAAGCCTTGCGATTGGACTCAGCTGAGTTGCAACATCCATATTACACACATATCACATACCCCTCTCAGCTGCGGCATTAATGTTGCTCATTATAATTTGTCGCCATATTGTTCATGAAAAGGCATTCATTGAGGCTAAAGCACTATTTGTTTTATCTAGATTTGTGCACTTTGTGCAACATTTTTTAGTTGACTTGTGCAGTGTTATTTAGTGCATCTGGTCTTTTTTTTTAAATCAAACACTCGAACAATGGCAGTGACGTCACTGTGGAAGGATCCAATGTGTGTTTTCCCCCGAAGAGTGAATCCAAGTCCTAATCTAATGTTTCAGTCTGTAATCTTGTTTCCGGAGGCTGGAGAAGATCTGAATGAGCCCCAGGTGTGTAAGTAAAGATGGGCGGGGCATGAGTCAGGTAAACGTTTCTGTGGTGCGGGGGCTTTACTGCTGTGAGTTCTGGGAGGGATGGCAGTGTGTGTTTCAGAGGTGCAATGTGAGTAGTTTACCATGCTTCTCAGGGCCTGGAGGTCGATCTCTAACGCCTGTCTCTCTCTGCGGAGGTCATTCACCTCGCTCTTCCCCTGCTGCAGAGACTCCGTGCTCTTGCTCACCTCCGACGTCATAGTGTCAAACTGCTCCAGAGGACAAATAAAGACATAAACAGATGAGGACACAAGGGCACAAACACAGACAAAATCTGCACATATCTTTTTGTATCTATTTTTTGAGAAAAATGGGCATAAATAATTTTTCCATTTTGCAACCTCTCTTTTTCTCTGACAGTTAAACTGACTGTACCTTTAAGACCAATATATGTAAATGAGCTTTGTTCTTAAATAGACTTAAGCAACCCATGCTGAAGTGTAGAATCATTTGTTAAGGTTGTAAAGCTGCAATCACCCATATGCTTCTTGACATCAGCACAACATTTACACCTTCTGCTCCAGTAACTCTGGCACTGCCCGCAGGAGCAACACTCCGTATCACTTTGGCAGCAAAGGGTGGGGCTACATTAGCAAATCTGCAAATGTGTTTTTAGTTGTGACATCACAACCTTGATGGTGGTGTCAAACTCTTAGTGGTTGTCCATTACATGGCGCTGTAACGGTATTTATTTAGTAAATTCCTGGTTTAGCGTTTTCATTCATTCATTCATTCATTCATTCATTCATTCATTCATAATCTGTAGCCACTTCACAAAGTGAGATTGCAAATATGTATATCGTCCAGACCTAGGATTCTTTTCCCTGACCTTGGTTTGGTACCAGGCGTCCATGTCTTCCCGGCTCTTCTGCGTAGCTTTCTCGTACTGCTGCCGGATTTTCCCGATGGTCTCGCTGAGGTCGTCTCCCTGCCTCGCTTCCATCTGCACATCGACACTGGAGCCTTGGATCTGGCCCTGTAGGTTCGCCAAGTCCTTTCAGAGGACACACAAGGTCAGAGCAGGTGAGTCTCTTAATAATAATGACTCATCTACAGCAAACCTGCTGAGTGTGGTCAGTAAATAACGTATCTGTGTACAATGGATAACTGTCTGCTGCTCTGAGTGTATATGTGTGTTTACTGCACCTAGTGCACTAGTGTGTTTGTGTGTGTGTCTACACTTGTAGGTGTGTGAACAGTTTAGTTGGACTGCTGTGTATTAACTATTAAATCACACTTACGTTTACAGTTACGTAGAAAACTTAAGTCATCAGGTATTAAACTACAATTAAAGGTAAGATAAACAAAACTACACAAACACATGACATTATTAGAGATTTTAAGAATTAAAATCAAAGACAGAGCTGGACAACAGGACATGTCCGGTCTTGTCCTTAAAGGAATACTAGGTAAGATTCGGTTGTTTCTTCTGTAATTCCCCTTCATTGTAATTCATACTGCATTATACTAAATCAGTGAGGGGGGAGGGGAGGGCGTGTGGTTTCCTACCCTCCTCCCAAAGTTGCATAGTGCGGTTTCTGCAGTGCTGAGCCCAGAGTAGCAGCGACAGAGGCTCTGTTCTCCCTTTTACAGCTCAGTGAAGAAAAACCTTAACTCATGCTGAGTCATTTTGGACGGTTTTTGTTAGTCACTTCAACCTAAAATTCAAGCAGAATATAAAGGGCACACCGCCCTAAATTCTTATAGAAATCTCAAACATGGAGATACAAGGCTTTGTTCTGACAGTGGCGATATTCTGCACACACTCTAGGACAGTGGTTAAAGGTGCGATAAGTAGATTTAGATGGTCTGGAACTGGGATGGAAGTCAGTGGATGGTTTTCACTTCTGTAAACTTTTTCTAAAGCAGAGATTCTAAGCTGAACAACCTCTTTAAGACCCAAAGAAGCTCTGCAAATTCAGATGGGTTTCTAATAAAGTGGCCAGTGAGTGGATAGAACAAAACCTTGTATCTCCATATTTGAAGTTTCTGTGTGAAATTAGGGCGGTGTTTATATTCTGCTTGAATTTCAGTGACCAAAAAAAAACGTCCAAAATAACTCAGCATGAGTTAAGGTTTTTCTATTAACTCCAGCTCAAACGTACAGTGTTTTTATTATTTATCTTCTCCCAAAGCCCTGGGGGCCTGTGTTGGGGCAGCGAGGCTGTAGTTGTAGTACTCAGATCATTCTCTGCCTTTTAACCACAGTGTGGTTGTAGCTCTGAGGTTTTTACACGTTACCTCTTCGTGGTTTTTATGAAGGAAGATCAGCTCCTGTTTTAAGGACTCGATCTCACTCTCCAGCTGCATGCGACTCATGTTGGTTTCGTCGATCAGCCTCCGGAGATTGGCTACGTCCTGGTCCACGCCCTGCCACACGGCATGCTCTGCTTCAAACCTAACAATAAAAAACAAATACAACAAACACAAAGGCACTTCAATTCCCCACAATCATCCATCTGTATCTAACTCTGCGTTTGCCTCAGGGGCAGGTAACCCGGGGGCAGGTGTAATTACAGGCCTGTCCAGACAGATTGAACCCTGGACTGGGCTTAATTACACTGTCTGTGTGGGTCTTCAATTTACAATCCCCTTTTAGTTCATCTGGGACTAATCTCAGTCTGAGCAC
Source organism: Hoplias malabaricus (assembly GCF_029633855.1). Taxonomy (NCBI): domain Eukaryota; kingdom Metazoa; phylum Chordata; class Actinopteri; order Characiformes; family Erythrinidae; genus Hoplias; species Hoplias malabaricus. The sequence goes on from NW_027100972.1 coordinate 104,791, forward strand.
ACCGCCTCCTGTCCGTGCGGCACAATCTACAAACAGATATTACAGATATGACTCAACTGTCCTCAAAACCACAGAGCTTCATGTGAATTCCCAGATCTTCACTGAGATTTAAGGCTTTCAGAACAGGTCTAAGGATTTCTGTGGAAACAAAGCGTACATCTCTTTTTTTTAAAGATGCAAGTATTGTAGTAAACACTCATTTCCCTGTTCATTTTGAATGGGAGCAAACAGATTAAGTCCTGCATTCAGTATTTTTATTTGTTTGTTTGTTTGGAATATTTTGAGAGATACAGCTAAGTGAGAACTCCCGTTACTCAGGCCTTCAGGAGCCGAACAGAAGGCCTTACACATTATATTAACTACCAACCAGACAATTAACTGACACTGGTATCAACCAATCACATTTTGATTTACAGTGAGTGTGACCACAATTCTGGGATAAAACATCACTCCAGGTCTTCTTGAAGTTCTAGATACTTCACTGAATGTGGACAGGACCCAAAGTGTAACCTAGGTTTCTGGCCATTGTTAGAAATGTAAACCAGTGCCTTAAGCTGTATTTCTGGCCACTTTACTGAAGGAGTCACTGTTAAACTGCAACACCATCAAATATATGTTATTTTATGTTATAATCTCAGAATAAAGCATGAGACCTATTTTAAAACCTTCCTACATCAGTGTTTGGTCTTGAATGAGCAAAACGTGTTCATGTAAATCACTGTTAGCTCAATGCTAACACACAATTGGAATCCTATAGGAGCGCTAGAAGAAAGTACACAACCACAGCTTTCCATCTCCCCCCACACACCATTTTTTTCTTTTACTTTCACTTTACATTTTTTTCATTATATATATTTATTTACTTATATATAATTCAATAATAATGTACTTTCTCTGATTTAAACAGACTACATTTATAATTAATACATCAATAAGGAATAAACAAATCATCTTACTTATTTTTAAAGTCGTCAGCAGCCAGCCTGGCGTTATCGATCTGTAGCATGAGCTGGGCGTTGTCCATCATTAGATCTTTCAACTGGACAGTGGGCAATGAAAAGTTAAATTTATATACTGTGCATTTCAGGACACAATCAAACTGTCTCTTGCAAACATTAAATCAAGAATACCATCACAGTGACCTTGAGATCTTCGGTACGAAACAACTGTACCATGCAGCGTTCCATTAACTCCGGACACCCTACTTTTATTTTTAAATAAAAGGTGTACAACTGGACCTCAATAATCTGGTGTGCCTTTCATTATGAACAGTTTTCATAGGAAAATCACAGTTTGACAGAGCTGCAAGTTTAACTATAGTCTGCATTATCAGGAACAATATCTTTACACATTTTACATGGGGATTTACAGCTTCTCTAGCAGAGTTAGGCCAATCAGAGGCAGCTGGGCACTGTGCTCTGGACATAGCCACAACTGAGTGACAGCCTGACACCATGTATTCAGCACACAGCTGATATTGTTGGTCGTCTTGGTTATAGACACAAGCCTGGACCTTCATTTATAAAAAAAACACAATTGCAGTTTGGTCAGAAAAATCTCAATTAGATATTTTCCCAAGTCGTTCAGCCCTAGTGTATTTCCATTGCCTTTTGTTTGATTGTTTAATTAGACTTTGTCCCTGTATTAATATGTAAAGATGAAACTGCCCCCACACATTCGTATGAGGTTTGTTAGGGTGTGGCAGAACACTCACTCCGAGAGTCCCTGCTTGTTGTGTACAGTGGAACTGTGTTCTCTAAAGTGATGGAGCTCCATCTAGTTTCGTTGGGATGAGCTGGAGTGGGGTTTGTGATCCAGAACTAATAATCCAACATCAGCACCAGTAATAATAATAATAATAATAATAATAATAATAATACTGACCTGTTCCCTCAGGTGTGCGATGGTCTTCTCGTACTGACTCCAGTCTCTCCTCTCTGAGCTCCTGCTGCTCGCTCGCTCTCGGATCTGTGCCTCCAGTTTGCTGTTGGCATCCTGCAGCTCTCTCACCTGCTCCAGGTAAAGAGCCAAGCGTGAGTTCAGACCCCTGAGGTTTTCCTTACTGTCCCCTCCAGAGACAGACCCCCAGGGAGAGCCGGGCAATCCCGTACTGGAGAAGGAGTTCATACTGAGAGACATGTTCCTCACACTCACACACACACTCACACTCAGAGAGAGCAGTGAGAGAGACTGAGAGAGAGAGAGAAAGAGAGAGAGAGAGACAGGCGAGCTGCGGGTTCCTCCTGTCTACCTGCTGCAGTGAGGAGGGGGTGGGGGCAGGCCTTTTTATAGGACACCTCCCAAACAAACCCCGCCCATCAAGGCTCAGTGAGATAATGTCTATTCAAGAGTCACTACTGGCCGTGCCCTACTCACTACTTAGTACACACTATCACTACCTCACTACTTACTACCCCCTACAGACTATTCACTGTATTTATAAAAACCTGTGTTTACCACTCACTACTACACACTCACTACACACTATACCCTACTACACCCTGCATACCCCTCACTACATCCTACATATTAATCACTACATGCTACTTACTACAACCTACATACTAATCACTATACCCTACTACACCCTCACTAAACCCTACTTACTAATCCCTACTACACCCTACATACTACTCACTACTTAGTACACATTATCACTACCTCACTACTCACTACACCCTACATACTACTCACTACTTAGTACACACTATCACTACCTCACTACTCACACCCTACTACACCTTGCATACCCCTCACTACATCTTACATATCAATCACTACATGCTACTCACTATACCCTACTACACCCTCACTAAACACTACTTACTTCTCACTACACCCTACTACACTGTCACTACACACTAGATACTACTCACTACACCATACTACACCCTACTTAGTATTCACTACACCGTACTACACTGTCATTACACACTAGATACTACTCACTACACCATACTACACCCTACTTAGTACTCACTACACCATATTTAGTACTCACTACACCCTACTACACTGTCACTACACACTAGATACTACTCACTACACCCTACTTAGTACTCACTACACCCTATTTATTACTCACTACACCCTATTTATTACTCACTACACCCTACTACACTGTCACTACACACTAGATACTACTCACTACACCCTACTTAGTACTCACTACACCCTCACTACATCCTATTTAGTACTCACTACACCCTACTACACTGTCACTACATACTACTCAATACACCTTACTACACCCTGCTACTCACTATTACACATTCCTCTACCTCACTATTCACCACTTATTACTCACTATGTATTACATTTCACAGCTTAATCACTACCCTGTGCTAACTACTCAGTATTCCCTATTCACCACTCTGGGCTCACTGCTTTCTACATACCACTGCTTGCTCAGTTCATCTTAATCATTTCTGTACTCACTGATCACTACTCCCTTCCTATTCATTACTCCCAACTAAGTACTTGTCATTCCTCTCTCACTACTCCCTAATCTCTGTTATAATCTGGAAAAAGCAGTCTACTGACCTGTCCGTGTATGGCCAATTAAAGCTTAGCTTTGGAATATAAATGTTGTTTTAATGTCCTTTTACTGCCCCCTGGTGGGGAAAGTGAAAAACATTGCCCCAATGGCCAGAGAATGTAGTATTAGTACTGATGATAATGTGTAATGAAAATAATCGATATACTTGATACAACACGTTTATGTGTCTTTGATTTTCACTTTTTAATATTTTATGTTTTAAATCAACATTGTTGCCTAGTGCTACTTTAATATACAGTGCATGAAAAGAAGGCAAGGCCAGGCAAGTTTATTTATGGAGCACCTTTCAAACAAAAGCAATTCAATGTGCTTTACAGAAGAAAAAAACAGTTAAATTAAAAGTCAGAATAAAAATCATAAAAGTCCAATAAAACAATTACGTAAAAAGAGTAAAATGATTAAATGATTAAAACAATTTAAAATGATACAATAAAAGAAAATAACTAAAGTGCCATTACAGAATAAAAGTGCAAAAAATAGAAAATAGAAAAATAGAAGAGGATAGAAGTAATGCAGTTTTAATGTAATTCAATAATACCATCACATCAGAGTCACTGCAGCTCTGAGAACAACCCTACCACCCAAACCACACCTGCTCTGTGGGGGTCCAGACCACTGAAGCTCAATTTAAATTGCTCCACTAGTGTTTGAGGTGACGTTGCCTGAGTCCCTGCAGATGGGCCGCAGAAGGAGACTCTGTTGCAGGTCAATGGCGGAGCGCTGTGGGACGCTCGGTGTCAACTTGAAGTTATTTCGAACACCGATGCCCCCTCTGCGTGTGTCCAGCTCTCCAGCACTGTCCGAGGTGGAGGAGGATGAGGATGAGGAAGACCACTGCGTAGATCAAACAATGCTTTAAACTACAACATGGCACCAGTTTTCTTTTTAAAAGCTAATTCAATAAATAAAATCAAACCAATGCACTGCATTCTGAATCTTCTTTTATTTAGTTTTTGGGACCTTTAAGGATTATTATTAGTGGTGATAATAGTGTTAACAGCATTGTTGTTATTTTTCTTGTTATTATTAATAACTTCATAAAATATGCTGGTCTGGATCCGACCTGGTGACACTGCCACACATTCACTCGGGACAAGACGCCAGTCCATTGCAAGCTTCATGAAATATGGGATGTAAACAGCACCAGATATAAAATGTACTGTCATGGCTGGAAACACTTCTGTATAAATACATCTATAAACACTTATTTCCTGACTATATCTCACATATCTTCATTTCTTTCAGAAATTTCTTTTTCATTGGGAGTGTGTAAATGTGCTGCAACTGTAGCAAAACTGTGTAGGTTTTTCTTTTGTGTGTGGACTTTGTGAAGGTGTAACTCTTAAGTTATATTTGAGGGAGAGGAAGAATATTCGGTGATTTCAAATTCACTGATACAGATGTGTGACTATTTTCTACAAAGTCCACTCCCAATGAATGTTTAAAAAATGAACAAAACGTGTAGAGGATCACACCGTCAGTGTCGCTGTAAAGCTGCTTATTTGTAATTATTTGATTAATTTAGCATATTGCAGAGGTGTTTATATGTTTATAACTATTTTCTTCATTCTGTGTTGTCTGCAGCAAAGTGTAGCCTCCGAAATAAAGGTACAATACTTTTAATAAACAGATACAAGATGAATGTGACACACGAAGCTCGAACTGTCCTTTTTCCGTTGGTGTAATTAATATAATTAATTAGTTAATGTATTAATTACAAACATACATTGCATGGATTGAGTTATGGGCATGAGAAGATTGGGCCACATTAGGTTCTGACCAGCAATAATGGACTCACTAGGTGTGTAACTGTGTCCTTTTTACAAAACTCGGGGTCACATATCCCCAAAGTGTCATTATCATCACACAATGCCTCATTACATTGAATGAGTCAAATTAAATCTCTTGTGGACGATATGAGGTATTGCCTGATGTCATTTTCCTCGGTTCAGGCTCAATTCGGTCCACAAAAGCCCCGTTGAAAGTTTATTAAATGTTTTACGTAGTAACGGATAAATAAAGACAATAACAGGTCAATTTGATTTTACACAACGGTTTGCTGGATACTGAGATGTGATTTTGGCCGCGACTCTGTGCCGGAGCCCACTGTCCCACCTCCAGCTGAAGGTGCCGCGCCAAACTCGCTCAGTTCACAACGAAATGAGTCCCTTCACAGTCACTCCCTCCTCCTGAACTATTACTGCTTCAGTTGTAAAAAGTGGTTGTGGTGTAAATAAGGAATGGTCAGGAGAGATCTAACAAGGTCCTAACGCGTAGCCTGTGTCATGTCCGTCTGAAAAGATTGTTAAATTGAGGGAACAAATTACTAAATTGAGGGAACGGATTAAGTCTCTAATATTTTTCCACTATGAGACTTTAGTGGCTCCGTAAATAAGTATCAAACAGCGCTATTATTATTTCTGACATAAACTGAGTTGTAGGTGATAGTCGTTGGATCCCAAAAACAATCATATGCAGCTATGACCTCATTTACATGATGCACCGTTTAAGAGCTAATGAAGAAAGAAATCTGAATATGAAACCAACTTTACCAACTTTAGTCAATTGCACAATTATAATACTGACGTGTTCAAGAAGGACTGTGTGGCACTTGAACGCAGACATGTTTAGAGACACTGAGTAGCACATTAAATACACATATAACGTCTTTTATTCATTATTATACTGTTCAGGTGCTTTTTTGTTTTTCCGCTGAGGACATCTGTTAAAAACATTACCTGATTTATACCTGCTTTGATTTAACTTTTGTCACTGTTGTCAATGCTTGGCAGACTATTATTGTGAATGGTAGAGTGAACGGAGGAAATCGTTCAGGATTCATTCAAATATTCTTCTCCATTCAGTTAATATCTCGTCCCAAAAATCGTTAATTTTGTTATAATGGTTATTCTCAGCCACAACGAGTGGTGATGTTATGCCAACTATGACATGGTGGATTGTTGTGTAGTGTACGTAGTGCACAGCTGACTGCAGAACAATAATAAAATCCAGTGCTATTAAGTGTACAGTGCCTTGACAAAATAAGCATCGCTGCCTGGTCATGAACATCTTCTCATTTTAAGAACACACAGATTTCCACAGGTGATGCTGTTTGTCTGCATACAATTTAAACGTCTGTGTTTAGAGGTTCAGACAAATAAGTATTCACACATATTAGAGGTACCACTTATTTCATAACGACTAATAACTACTACCTGTGAGTGGTTAGAGATGTCTAAGGGTAATTAGCCAGATTGTGAAATAAAAGTAAAAACTAAAGAGATAATGATGCTAATGACAATATTCCAAATGTCCGAGTGAAGAAAATGCTGCAGTAAAATATATAACACGTGTTCAGATGTCCAGTCGTGCAGGATTGGTTTCAATAAGAAGAAAGAGAAACACATTACACAACTTAGCACTCCATTCACAACTCCCTACAGTCGCGGTCGCTTGAAATATAGTCAAATAGAATATCCTTATTGACATTGGCCTGTAGAACTCTAAAATGTGGTGAAGTCACGGGTGTGCAGTCTGTATTAAAGACAAGGAAAAACTGGCACAGTACTTTTATCTTTTTATTTTCAAGTCTTTACAACATTTTATATACACACACACACACACACACACACCCCACACACACACTGGCTCACTCACACACCCAAATCTTCATTAACTTGTTGGCAGAATGGGCTGCAGAACCCAGGATGCATGTCCTCGCTGTAATACCCCACAAGTTCCCCACGTCTCCCAATGCCCAAAGCAGCCTGTGGACAACAAATAATAAACAGAAGCATACTTTTAATATGTTCTCTTATTTTACTTCCTGATCTTGTCTGTCTTTTGATGTTGTTTGTACTCTGTATCGTAACGCATGCACAATGCTTTGAGTCCTTGAAAAATGCTGTATAATTAAAATGTATTCATTATATTATTATTGGTGTGAGTGTGTGAGTGAATGTGAGTGTGTGTGTTGCCCTGTGAAGGACTGGCGCCCCCTCCAGGGTGTATTCCCGCCTTGCACCCAATGATTCCAGGTAGGCTCCGGACCCACCGCGACCCTGAACTGGATAAGGGTTACAGAGAATGAATGAATGAATGAATGATTATTATTAATATTATTAATATTAAAGCCAGCAACACCGCTTTTGACTGCAAAATTCCAACAAAATTTTCTGATCATAAAACATTTATTTGTCACCTTTTTTGCAACCACTGGCAAAAGAAACAGTTCTCAAACTTCATACGCAGTTCACAAACCCAGTAAACAGTCTTTATACGTCTCTCTACAGCACAGGCAGCGCTCCAGTCCATACACTGTGTGAAACTGTTGTTTGTATTCAGTGCTGTAGAGTTTCCAAGTCACAACAGCTGTACGTGTCGAATTAGAGAATTAATAATCAGATTACCACCTCTTCTTATAAGGAGTACAAACATCTTAAAATACTCACTGTCAAGCCTCTGAGAATGTGCTTGGGCCCGGAATGACTGTCTTCCAACAGTGTCCTGGAAGAGGCGACACACCAGTGAGAGCTTTAAAAAAGCTTTGTCCCCCTCTTCCAGGACGACCTCTAATAGAATCTACTCCAGGACCGTGAGGGGCATCTGTTGAAGACGTTATAGAAGAGTGCAGACATTGTTTTACAGTTTATTTAAATTTAGTGAAACAAAAAAGCTAAATATAAATTTACCACAGAAACTACATTTCAATTAATGTTTTAAAACAAACCCCAGTTTTCTCATTGGTGAAGGCTATGGGACATGAAGCAAAATGAAAGATGAAACGCCCAGTTCAGCTTCAAGAACAGACACATAATAAACACCTGCTCAATGGAGACGGTAAACATTCTGTCTCCTTTACTGTTAACAGAAAAAACAAGGTGAAATCCAGACTGAAATTAATATAAATGCGATTTATCAATGGACCATGTCTAATTTGAGCTCATCAGATGCTATAAATAACTGCTTTTAGTCAGACTAGTTCCACACTGACATGTGCCCTTATAAATTCAAATAAACCATCAGACCCTGAACGCTCCTCAGTCTTTCCCTTCTTGTGTTTACTGGCCTTTCCTTGTACATTAGAGCTCACCGTTCTAAAACACAGCTGGAATTTAAATGATAATTGAACATTAGGTTTATCAGCTACATTTACAAACATTACGTTGTTTGCAATTTACCAATCAAACAAAAACAATGTAAATAACTCAATACAACGACTTTAACAAGTGGTCTCTCCACTGTACTTACACTACTATACTATACTATACAAACTAAATGTTTTTACACCGTGCGCTGTTACTTTTTCCGTTAAAAAATTCTGTTCGAGAGTTGTTTGGGCGCGAGCGTGAGCTGTGTTCGAATTCACGAGGGTAGGGAACGATTTCGGACACTACCTTAAGATAGTGTACTATGTAGTGACTAGAGCACCATTTGGAACACAGTAAAGTCAAAGGGTAAAGGGCGTGGTGAGAGGGCGGGTTGGATGCAGGCTGCAGAGAGAAGCTTCTAGACTAGTTTAACCGCAGCGTTTGATATTCATTCATTAGACACACACACTTTAGAATCGCCAATCCACCTACGTATGTTTTTGGACCGTGGAAGGAAACCCACGGCGGGTAACAGACTAAAACTTGGTAAAGTTGGTTTCATATTCAGATTTCTTTCTTCATTAGCTCTTAAGCTAATAATAATAATAATAATAGCGCTGTTTGATAGTTATTTACTAATATATGTAATTTAGCAATGTATGTTTGTAATTAATACATTAATGAATTAATTACATAAATTACACCAACGGAAAAAGGACAGTTCGAGCTTCGTGTGTCACATTCATCTTGTATCTGTTTATTAAAAGTATCGTACCTTTATTTCGGAGGCTACACTTTGCTGAGGACAACACAGAATGAAGAAAATAGTTATAAACATATAAACACCTCTGCAATATGCTAAATTAATCAAATAATTACAAATAAGCAGCTTTACAGCGACACTGACGGTGTGATCCTCTACACAGCGCCCTTATTTTTTATGGTTTTATTCATTTTTAAACATTCATTCTTGAAAAACAACGACAATAGCAGATCCACTGGATTTTACTGAATAATTTGCTTGATACTGAGATGTGATTTTGGCCGCCGCTATGTGCTGCACAACAGGAGCCCACTGTCCCACCTCCAGCTGAATGATCAGTTAAAACCGAGTCCCAACGGATTCAGAATTACTCACCCTCTCCTCGACCTGAACTATTCAGCATTTAGTCGATTAAAACATGGTCGTAACGTGTAAATAAATAATGGACAGGAATGATCAAACATGTGTCTCAACGCACAGCCTGTGTCATGTCTAAACTGAGGGAATGAATTATTAACTTGAGGGAACAGATTACTATGTTGAGGGAACGGATAATAATAATCAAACACAAGATAAGATGTAAAATATTCTATGCCAATCCATTAGAGCTTGACATAGGGCCCACCCCACTCTCTACAGCTACACCCCGTGGTTGCTGACCGTTTATGATCCGATCAGCACCCAGCTTCCCTTAACATCTACGGTTACTCATTGAGCCCAGACCATGAGTCATTCCTTACCCTTACCATCAACAAACATAACTCCACACTGGTCTCCCTGGTGACTAGCCCCACTGGTACCGTTAATGCATGCTCAGTGCCACCAGTTTTATGTGAACTTTACATGCTACAATACCAACCACCACAATAGCACTGCTACAGTGCATTTCCCCAAGTTATATGTGCTCTCCTTATCCACAACCATTGACTAGACCTTTTAGCTGTTACGGATAACTTCTTCACAGCTGCCTTTAGTTTCTGGCCCCTGATGCCGAACTGCACAAGCAGGGATGTGGCAGACTTGGCTACAAATCCTCTAACACCTATTTCCACCGGTCTTACATGTGCCTGCCACCCACGTTCCCTCACCTGAGCCGCCAAGTCTGTGTACGTCAGCTTCTTCCTTTCGAATGCTTTATCTACTTCATCCTCAAATGAAACTGTTAACTGTATGAAATAAACTATCCGTTTATTTTCAGAGTACAGATTACTAAATTGAGGGAACATAGCTTTTTTAAATCTGTCACTGGATTGTTCAGAGGGGACTCTTATTGTCCTGTTGAACTTGGGGGCCCCCTTGAACTAAAACGTGTGTCAATATGCACCACTATGACTACTACAGGGTATATATTAAAATAACAAGTCATTCCATTTGTTGAGAACTTTTATATTTAACAATAATAAATGAAATAAAAAGCAGCACATATATTCTCCTCTATTTAAAACAGAAAATCACAGATTTCACTCCCAATCCACTCCATATGGTCTAAATTCAACTCCAGTCCTTCAGGTTTTATCTCGCTTGTTGTTTTTTTCTCACAAGTTCAATATATAGCCTTTGAAGATTTACAGCGGTGGGGTGAAAGACAAACTAAAAAGAAAGAGAAATAAATCACAATAAACACCATGTAAACATTTACAGACGTACAGCTAAACTTCTCCCATGACACTAATACAGTGCTTAATCAAAATTTGTATTAGAAATTTACCATCTGGATGAATTTCAATATCATCTAGTTTTTCCCCTTGAAATCTGACAGTGATCCTCTCTCCATTGCTAACAATACTTTGCTCAGCTTTGCCAATTGAAGAGTTCCCTCGGGTAACCGATAGTATTCTCTGTGGACACGTATATCGTGGCCAAGGAAGTTGGCTAGTTGATCCCTTTCATTTTCCTCAAGATTGAGTACTTTAGTCATAGTAGCGATATGTTTTCTGAGCTTAGTGGATGACAGTGCCTCTGGATGCTTTGCACCACACTCCAGTGCAAATTTATGGATACAGTCTCGTCCTCTGTATGGTGTTGTTCCACCTGGTCATGCCAACAATAAGGATTTTCTTTTGACACACCACACCTTTCACGTGTGTCAAGGAGAAGCTCAAGAGCTTGTACCATGTTAGGTTTCAAGAGAACTGGTACCTTCCTGTCCCGTTTACCTTTTATTTCAATCCAAATAAAGTGCTGGCAAAGTATCTTTTCGAATTCAGACATGCAGATGGCAAGGTCTTCATGAAGCTTTGTGTTAGGCCTTGATGTGAAGGCTGTAATTGGCATCTTTGAAACCTCCTCTTCTCTTCTCCTATTAAAAAGCACAATTTGGCTAAGAGTTATCTTGCAAAGATTACTGTAGTTGTCTTTTGAGGGACAGACACTTAGCACATTTTGCATCTCCACTTGCTTCTTCTCCAGATACATGTGCAACAGTCTTACATCCTGTGTGAAAGGCAAGAACTGGGGCATGTTCAGTTGTGCTTCCTTCAGAGTTATTCTAGCACTTGATGAGATGTACTCTTTCCATCTTGCTTCATGTACAAGTCTGTAATTCTTCGCACATTCTGCCAGACTGTGGTTGCACTCCATTAAGGCATTGCTCTCTACAATGCTACATATATTCTTAAGGGAATATCTCAGTTTAAGGGCTAGTGACGGAATTTGATAGGAGTTACTTTCCTCATTGTAACCAGCTACAGATTTCACAGCTGATACAACATGCAAAAAGTTTGATGGCACAAAAAGGCTTCCATTGTGTTAAGTGGTGTAGTTTTCTTTGCTTCATGAAGAAGTCTGGCAACCTCTCACATCTTTTGTCTTATGTTGTCGTGTTTGTTTATATCTGATCCCATTCTACGGAACAAGTGTTCACCTGACTGCAGGATGCATTTTTGTTTGTTTACTATTTCTGTGAGCTCATCATAATTCCTGCGCTGAAGAACTTTCTTTAATCCTGTGCTGATCTCTAGCTCTACAGGTCTTGAAAAAGCACATAGAGAGCGAAGACGTTTTCTTCCTTCTTGTGATTCATCATCATTAGGTTTGCACAAACAGATCTTCACGTGCTTCCACATGGTTCTTTTTGAATAAAGACCTTGGCAATGATTGCAGTGTATGAAATCTTTTGCCATTTTGGACTTTGATGGACGATAACAGGCAATCATCTGACCAGATCCTTTTCGAATAACATCCACATTATGGGCGTAATTGCCACATTTTCTCAAATGGTTGAATCGTCATTTTCTCTCTCTGGAGTTTTTGGGAAAATGTGCTGCTTTTGCCACTTCAGTTTCATTGCAATGTACAGTTTCAAGATGTCTAGCAATTTTAATAAAGGAATTTCCACAAAATAAACAGTACTGCTGCTTGTATTTTGTGTGATGCATTTGCTGTATTGAGGGTACAGTGACTGGATTTTCTGTTTCATCTCTCCTTTCAACAGCACCAGTTGACTCTTCTGCTTTTTTCTTCAGATTTGGGAATCTTTCTGGTAGCAAGCTATATTTCAGAGTCTTAACAGACTCACTACCATCATCAGATTCGTCAGTGGTGCTTCCACTTGTATCGGGAACATAATCGGCATCACCGGAGTTGCTGTAATCGCTATCAGAATCAGGATCTGGTACACTTGTGGCCTGAAATAACAAAATCACATCACTGATTTTCAAAATGCTAGTGTTGAAAAGTTTCATTCAAAACAACACACAAAATACAGTTCAATTTACATTTACGGCACTTAGCAGATGCTCTTATCCAGAGCAAAGTACAGACGTTCCACTGTATTGATCAGCAGCCATAACAGGTTTGGGTCAAATTATTTTATGTATTTGAACATTGTACACTACTACTGGAAATTTCAGAATCACAGGTTATTAATCATTTGTTTAAAACCAAACAAATTGATTTATACATCTGTACAAAAGTTAGCTTGATCTGGCATTAGATTTAGACAGCAAAGAAAGACTGTAGGGATTAACATGTTTTCCTAGATTTAGCTAATGCATTTGGCTCAGTGCCACAAACTTGTTGAAAGCTTTTGAATTCTTCCAGGTGTCAGATAAGGTTACTAGGCTGGTTAAAGCATATTTTGGGAATATTCAGTTTCAGCTTTGAAGGAGTTTCCAGAAAGAGCTGAAAGGTCTAGTCAATGGTTGTGGATAAAGAGAGCACAGATTACTTGGGGAAATGCACTGTGGAAGTGCTATTGGGATTGTTGGTTATGTAGCATGTAAAATTCACATGGGACTGGTGGCACTGAGCATGCATTAACGGTGCCAGTGGGGCTAGGTACAGCAGGTTGGCCAGTGGGGATATATGATTGATGGTAAAGGGCTGTAATGTAAAGTAGGTAAAGTAGGACTTATTGGAGCGAGGTGGGTCTGGGATGCCAGACTTCACCGTTGAGGAATTTGGAGGTGTCGTGAGCTTAATTCAGTGAATCACCAATGAGGGGAGGTGCCTAGCTGATGACCCCTTTGAAGAGCTAGTGATGCAGTGGGTGGTTTGGGTACTCATGGTCTGGGCTCAATAAGTAACTGTAGTTAAGGATAGTTGGTTGGATCATAAACGGTCATAGCAAAAAGTGTGTATATGTCATTTCAAGGACGTCCACCAGGGGGTTCACTGTTATACCCATTGTTGGGTGCAGGGTACACACTTTTTGGTACACACTTCACATTTTGGTCAAAATTGTGGATGTCAAAGATTTTAACACCAGACATCATCTCTGAGACTGTACAATGAGTTGTCAATGCAGAACAAATGAGAACATGGGTTTTGGTTCCCAACTGGGAATAGGTTCCCATTCAACTAGTGTGTATTCAGAAAAATGTTCACAAAAGTGGTTTAGGCAGAAACACACACACACATGAATCCAATACTATTGGATACAGAAGGGCCATGTTCTGGTCTATGGCAACACTGGGATCTGTCTTAAAGATGGATTCTACCCTGTAGAACCAGCTGGACCCAGTTTTGGAGTTCAGATGCTCTCTGGTGTAAAAAAAAAGTATATTCTATCCCAATCCCCGTCCCATTCTCATACACACTACTCTCAAACCTTAAGACACAAGTGACCTGTGGACACTTTCACACACTCATCCAGTCACTCACGCATATGGACAGTCTCCCACAGCCAATCCACCTACCAGCAAGTGTGTGTGGACTGAGGCAGGAGACCCGGGCACTTGGAGGAAACCCACACAGACACAGGGAGAACACACACTCCTCACATGTCAGTGACCTGAGACAAACATCTAACACAGAGGCCACAGAGCCCGGAACTGTGTGGCAGCGGCTCCATCTGCAGCACCATGCTGTTTAAATTCATTCACTGTCTGTAAGCGCTTATCCAGTTCAGGGTCACGGTGGGTCCGGAGTCTACCCGGAATCACTGGACACAAGATGGGAACACACCCTGGACAGGGTACGCAATCACAATCTCACACCTACAGACACATTGGAGTCTCCAATCCACCTACCGATGTGTGTTTTTGGACCGTGGGAGGAAACCGGAGCACCTGGAAGAAACCCACACAGGCACAGGGAGAACACACCACACTCCTCACAGACAGTCACCCGTAGGAGATCCACACGGACACAGGGAGAACACGCCACACTCCTCACAGACAGTCACCCAGAGGAAACCCACACTGACACAGGGAGAACATGCCACACTCCACACAGACAGCCACCTGGAGGAAACCCACGCAGACACAGGGAGAACACACCACACTCCACACAGACAGCCACCCGGAGGAAACCCACGCAGACACAGGGAGAACACACCACACTCCACACAGACAGCCACCTGGAGGAAACCCACGCAGACACAGGGAGAACACACCACACTCCACACAGACAGCCACCCGGAGGAAACCCACGCAGACACAGGGAGAACACACCACACTCAGGTGAATTATGATGTGGGGAATTCAGAGGCTGAGTGAACTCTGTCATGTTCCTCAAACCATTCCTTAGCAATGTTTGTGCTGTAGCAGGGAGCAGTGTCCTGCTGTCAATAAAGCCACTGCCATTAAGGAAGGCTACTGAGAGGAAGGAGTGTGCCTGGTGTTCAACAACGTTAAGGTTGGCGGTACGTATCAAAGTGACGTCCACATGAATACCAGGTCCCAATGTTTTCCCAGCATAACATTGTCCAGTCACACACACATTCGCCTTTGTCCCATAGTGCATCCGGGTGCTCTCTATCCCCAGGTTCACAAAACTGTCCTTGTGTAAAGCATTTTTGAAGCAATGTTGGGTCCTATGCCAAATAACAGGTCAAATAACGTGCTTTGCTGGTGTTCTATAACGTAAGTCCACATGCTGCAGAGAGAACACACATTTAATATGTAATCACTGTTGATTCTGATCTGAACTACTGGACATTTTCCATTTACACTTCTATAATGCCTGTGATCCACAGTTTTTATTCTTCTGTTGTTGAAAGGTTCCACTGCAGTGAACTGGATTTTGAGGTTTTTATTGTTAAACTACAGAAATAACAATGTGCTGAAACTCTAATGATTTACAGGGAAATGTAGAAAATCTCCTGAGGTGTTGTTCTGCAAGAAATGAAGATATGTGAGATATAGTCAGGAAATAAGTGTTTATAGATGTATTTATACAGAAGTGTTTCCAGCCGTGACAGTACATTTTATATCTGGTGCTGTTTACATCCCATATTTCATGAAGCTTGCAATGGACTGGCGTCTTGTCCCGAGTGAATGTGTGGCAGTGTCACCAGGTCGGATCCAGACCAGCATATTTTATGAAGTTATTAATAATAACAAGAAAAATAACAACAATGCTGTTAACACTATTACCACCACTAATAATAATCCTTAAACGTCCCAAACCTAAATAAAAGAAGATCCAGAATGCAGTGTATTAGTTTTATTTTATTTGTTGAATTAGCTTTTAGAAAGAAAACTGGTGCCATGTTGTAGTTTAAAGCATTGTTTGGTCTATGCAGTGGTCTTCCTCATCCTCATCCTCCTCCACCTCGGACAGTGCTGGAGAGCTGGACACACGCAGAGGGGGCATCGGTGTTCGAAATAATTTCAAGTTGACACCGAGCGTCCCACGGCGCTCCGCCATTGACCTGCAACAGAGTCTCCTTCTGCGGCCCATCTGCAGGGACTCAGGCAACGTCACCTCAAACACTAGTGGAGCAACACCCGGAGCGTCTTCACTCTTCTGAGCGGAGTTCTCCACAGGTTCTTTTGTTGGGGCGTCAGGTTTGAGTTTACGCCTTGTTCCACACGTCCTCCGTGAGGTCTTCCTCTCTGGTTTTGGTCCGGCAGGTGGGCTCGGCTGAGTGTATTTTAGGTTCAGAGCTTCAAGTGACGTTCTCTTGTCCCTCTGTTGGACAGTGCCGGACCTTTCCTGCACCTTGTGGATCCCATTGTCCAGTGAGCTCACTGGTGCTCTGGGCACAGGAGCCACGACCAGGGAAGAGACAGATGGTGTGAATTTGGTCCTCTTCAACACAGCCACATTGGTCGGGAAGGTGCTGCTCTGTCTTCTCGGTTGAAGAGAAGTGTCTCTAGTCGCAGCACATCCATGCCCTACCACACTCAGCTGAGGGAATCTTGTCCTAGGCTCTGAAGTAAAGCCGTCTCCGGTAGCAGATGGCTTTCCAGCATTGCTCTGCAATAGAAGCGGTGACAGCTTTCCGCGGGTTTTGAGACCTGAGTTCTTCCGATGTTTATTGACAGTCTGAGGTTCTGTTCTCCACAGCTCTGGGAGGAAAGAACTGCCCTTTCTGTCAGGAGGAGTTGGTGCCTTTCTCACCACAATTAGCTGCAGGTCCTGAATGTCCTCCATTGAAGTAGCTCTGTTAATCCACTTCTGATAGGTGTCCTTCTTCATGACTACACCGCAGTAATGGTAGAAGCGTAGACAAAGGAAGGCTGGAAGCTCACAGGTACAAGCTCTCATTTGGTTTGGTTCTTCTGATCAAGTAAAGCTTAAGGAGTCTACAGCGACTTGACCGTTTCAGTGAAAACACAGAAGTGAGTGTTACTCAAGCGACGTTTGATTATAAACCTGCATGCGTTCCATTATGATGCCTTAAGAACGCCCATATATGGTGTGATGACATCACACAGTGGTCTGACAAAGAATCCCAATCAGACCCACAGCTAAACTCTCACTTTACTTCACAGTGTTAAAGAGATACAGCCGCATGTTTACAGACCATTTCACTTCCTCCGTGTGGTACAACCCTGTGTCTGTGAAATATGGCCTTGTTTTTTACATATAAACTCAGAACCTGTAGCAAATACAACAGCGTTTGACTTCATTAAAAGACATTTTGTTTTTTTGTTTTTACTCAGAAAGGCAAACCCAAAAACACATTGGCCAATTTGTGTAATTTGTACTGTATAATAAATAAATAAATAAATAAAAGCTCTCTGGTAATAAAAATAAAAATCAGAGTATTTAAACTATTATTACTGATGTAATAAATATTAATTGAAATAGTTGTACCCCAACACACCCACACCTGTTTATCTCTGCCTATACATTCACATCTTACACACAGCCAAATGATTTCTTCAAACCATGGCAGAACTACATAGACACCCCCTGGCCACTTTATCAGAAACCCCTCACCTGTGGTCCATTGCTGATGATGCACACATTGTTATTCCTCTTTAAATATTCCACCTTCGTCATTTAATCTTAAACACTACAACTGACACATCAACAGTGTAACTGTGAAGGTGGAACATTCAAAACGTCATGTCTGAGTTGTAATGGTGAAGTTATCATCTTTAAGGTGGGATTTGGTGGTGGTGTGGTTACAGATGTGGACACTTACCCTGGAGATTTAACATTACTGAAACTAATTAGCTGAGGTCAGATGACTAACCATGTCCATGCTATAAAGGAGAGAGAGAGAGAGAGAGAAAGAGTGAGAATGAGGGAGTGAAATACACACAGCCTCTGCCTCTCTCGCTCTTTCTCTCTTTCTCTCTATCCATTATCCATTATCTGTAACCGCTTATCCAATTTAGGGTCGCGGGGGGTCCAGAGTCTACCTGGAATCATCGGGCGCAAGGCAGGAATACACCCTGGAGGGGGCGCCAGTCCTTCACAGGGCAACACAGACACACACACATTCACACCTACGGACACTTTCGAGTCGCCAATCCACCTGCAACGTGTGTTTTTGGACTGTGGGAGGAAACCGGAGCACCCGGAGGAAACCCACGCGGACACGGGGAGAACACTCTTTCTCTCTATCTCTCTCTCTTTCTCCATCTCTCTCTCTCACACACACACTCAAATGTTATCTGTACAGTTACAGGTACTGCTTATTCTAGACTAGGGAAAAGGGGAACAACGTGAACTCACACCTATCCACACCTAGTGATCGTAGCACCGGTTGCTGCATTAGATCTTTATTTATTTGTATTCTTTATTTGTTAACATTCGACAAAAAAACTGATGCGGACGCAAACGCTAATAACACAGACTTTATTTAACCGGGAATTAACAACACAAACATTAACAAACTAGGGGGCAAACACTAAGCGAGGGAAGAACAAGACTACGAATGAGAATCAGGAACAAACAGTACGAAGAGCAACATGGATAGAAACAGAACAAAGAACAACTGAACGAAACATTACCAAGAACAACGAACGACACCAGGAAGTGAGGGAAGGGGACTTAAATACAACAACAAACAAGAAACAACTGAAACGGATAACGAGAGTGACGAACAATGAGGCGGAACAAAGGCGGGGCGTGAACGACAACAAAACAAAGCCATGTGCTGAGATCAGGAAAACAGATGAGACGAGGGCGTGACAGCAACAATTCGTATCTTCAGTTCCCAATCCATTAAACAGTGAAATTAAAAGGAAATTTGATTTAACTCAGTGCTAAACAGGACTCGGTTATATTCTAAATTTGTTTATTTTTTACAGAAAACAGTCAAGATGTTCGATAAAAATAATGTAAATATTTTGTGTAACTCTCAGTTAAAATAAACTTCAAGGAAATTAACAAATCAGAGATTGTGGGTTTTATTGTATTTTTATTTAAAAATCCACAATTTGGTTTGTGTTTTTCTGCAAATCAAGCCTTTTTCACGTTGTTTAACTGTTATTCTCAAACTTAATCCCACTCATGAGTTTAATTGTAGTGATATAACAAAAACAGGGATGTGTATGAAGTTCATATAAATATGTTTCAGTGAATATCAGCACAGTCTGTGAAAGCTCCGTGCACTTGATCAGATTTGATCATATGAAAATTTGATGAATGACGGACAGTGTCTTCTTCTTCCTCCAAATGATGTAGAAAGCCACTTCTCTCTGTGCCTCGAAAATGAGTCTTAGCTGAGCCTAAGTTGAGTCTCAAAGCTCTCTGGTGAGAGTCAGTGTCAGATACTGTCTCTGGACTGAGCTTTGTGTTGAATCTCAAGGCTCTGAGGTGTGAGTTTGAGTGGTAAAAGTTTCTGGAGTGAGAGTCTGAGTCAGATCTGTGGTCTATGGGACACCAGTCTGATTTCAGTCTGTTTCTGGGGTCAGATTCAAAGTGAGTGGTCGTGACGGCATCAAAACTGTCGGGCAAGATGCACCCATAGGATCTGAAAATCAAAGTTTCCGTAATTTATTATTTTTCCAATATTTATTACAACAGTATGTGCTCCAGGACAATAAGAGTCCTCTCTGAAAGACAATACAGAACAGTGCAGATACTGTTTTTATTTAGTGAATCAAAAAATGTAAATATAAAAATTACCATTTAACCTACATCCCAAATGACATTTTTAAACAAACCTTTCTGAAGGCTTTGTGAAAGCTACACGACAGTACGAACAATCAACAGTTAAAATGCCCAGCTCAGCTGGAAGAACAGTCACATTGTCATTTTTAACACAAATTAAATAGTTGATATAATTAATTAATACTAGTATTATAGAATTAAATTGTTTATAGAATGTTAAATATTAAACATAAATGAATTACTTCTAGCAGCCTCTAGTGATACCATAGCAACTACATAGCAACACACCAGCAGCCAACAAGAAACCGTTTCACAACACATTAATAACCACCTGTGTTATATCCACAACAAAAATGAACCCACACAGAGACGGAAGAACGAATAATCTGTTTACTGCAGTAGGAAACAAAACGTACACCAGCTCTCCTTCAACCCGTTCCCGACCAGCGCGCCAGACTACATTACCCATCATCTTTTACTCTCTCTGAATGGCACTACGGATAGCCACAAAGTTCAAAACATTGCCCAATACACTACATATCTCCTTCCCCCTTAAATGATAAAGGTACAAACATTAGTTATGCACTTGTATACACATTAACAACAGAACAGCAGAACAAAGTCTCTTATGTGGGAGAGAGGGTAGACTGCCTCTACTCCCTACTAAACCCAGGGGATTATTCTGCCCCTATCCTTGTGGGTTGCTCTTTTTTTTTTTTTTTTTTTTTTTTTTTTTTTTTACAAATCAAGACGATCAGGTGGATTTCTGGTCCTCTGTGGATTTCTTCTTAGAGCAGGAGTTTCTCTTAGAGTTCCATTTGAACATGGAGCAACAGAGACAGCGGAAGCTTGTGGAGAGGGAACAGAAGATGTCTTTGGCATATTCGGGTTTGACAGTTCACTAGCTAAAACTAGATCCAAGTCCTCTGCCACTGAAGTTCCAGCAGATTGACTTCGAAGCAACTGCTCAACATGTCTCCGCCAAACTTGGTTGTCCTGAGTGCCAACCTTGTATGAAACAGGTCCAGACCTTTGAAGAACAACTGCAGGAACCCACTTCTCTTTTGTGCAGTAATTGCGAGCAAGGACATGATCTCCCTCAGAGAAGTGTCGGTCTTTAGAACACTTGCTGCGTTGGATGACCTGGCTTTGTTGTTTGTTGTGGACATGTGTTTTGGTAGGTGTGGGCCTCAGCAAATCAAGTCGTGTGCGAAGCTGTCGTTTCATGAGTAGACCTGCAGGAGATGCTCCAGTGGATGCGTGAGGGGTGTTGCGATATTTTAGCAGGAAAGTATTTAGACGCTGCTTGAGAGGAGCTTCATGTTTTGATGATTTCAGCGCATGTTTTATGGTCTGGATCATTCTCTCAGCTAGCCCATTCGTGGATGGATGATAAGGACTTGAGAGGATGTGGTTGATGCCATTATTCTGTAGAAACTCCTCCATTTCTCTAGACACGAATGATGGGCCATTATCAGTAACCACTTGTTCTGGTAGCCCAAACCGTCCAAACATTTCCCTCAGAACTTGAATTGTGGCCTCAGAAGTGATTGTAGGCATGACTGAGACTTCAGGCCATTTAGAATGGGCATCTACAGCTACTAACAACATAGCACCCTCTACTGGCCCTGCAAAATCAAGATGCACACGTTGCCATGGATTTGCTGGCCACTCCCATGGATGTAGTGGAGAAGGGCTTGGCATATTTCGAACTGACTGACATGATGGACATGATTTGGCAGTTTCCTCAATTTCCCTATCCAGTCCAGGCCACCAAAAATAGCTACGTGCCAGCTCCTTCATACGGACAATGCCACAGTGTCCAGAATGCAGCTCTTTTAACACTGGTCTTCTCAGTTTGTGTGGAATTATCACACGCATGCCCCACAGCAAACATCCAGAGGTGACTGTTAACTCCTTCCCCCGTGAAAAGTAAGGTTGGAACTCAGGTACAGCTGCCAGAGTTTGCAGTGACTGCCCTCGCATTAGACAGTCAAGTACTTTTGACAGTACAGGGTCTGTTCTGGTCGCTTGTTTGACCTGGTGAGCAGTGACAGGTGTGTTGTCCACCATTTGAAAGTAAAAAATGTTCTGGTCCATGTGCTGCGGACAATCAGGCAATGGAAGTCTCGACAAACCATCTGCATTGCCATGAGCTGATGATTTCCGGTATTTAATCTCATAGTCATGAGCGCTAAGGATAAGTGCCCAGCGTTGAAGTCTGCTTGCAGCGAGTGTTGGCAAACCCTTGTGTGAACCAAAAATGGATGTAAGTGGACGATGGTCTGTTAACAGAGTGAATTTGCGTCCAAAGATGTAAGTGTGAAATTTCTTCACACCAAAAATTATTCCAAGTGCCTCTTTTTCGATCTGAGGGTATTTTGTCTCTGCCTTACTCAGAGTTCTTGATGCAAAGGCAATTGGTCTCTCTTCTCCAGTTGGTAAGATATGAGACACTACAGCCCCAATCCCATATGGAGATGCATCACACGCCAGCTGAAGGGGCAAAGAGGGATCAAAGTGTGTCAGTACTGTCTCATTTGTGAGTGCGGCTTTTGCTTTGTTGAAAGCCCTATCACACTCTTTGGACCATTTCCATGTTTTGCCATCACACAACAATTCATACATTGGTTTCAATAAGGTAGCCAACTGGGGTATGAATCGCCCATAATAGTTCAGAAGACCCAGGAACGACCTAAGTTGGCTGACGTTCTCTGGGACAGGAGCATCCAAAATTGCTTTCAGCTTTGATGGGGCAGTATGTAGGCCATCAGCATCAATGACATGGCCTAAATATTCCACTGAAGACTTGAAAAAGTCGCACTTGTCTTCCCGTACACGAAGACCATACTCTTCAAGTCGCCCCAGTACTCTGTCCAGGTTGTTTATGTGCTCTGTGTCATTACGTCCAGTAACTAAAATGTCATCAAGGTAACACTGTACCCCTGGAAGACCACTTAGAATCTGGTCCATGGCCCGTTGGAATAGTGCTGGTGCTGAAGTAATACCAAATGGTAATCTGAGGTATCTAAACAATCCTCTATGGGTTGAAATTGTGAGATACTTCTGAGAGCTTTCGTCCACATGCATTTGTAGGTATGCTTGGTAGAGATCAATTTTGCTAAATTTCTTGCCACCAGCCAGCCCAGCAAAGAGATCTTCAATTACAGGCAGGGGGTACTGTTCAGTTACTAGCGCTGGATTAACAGTAACCTTAAAATCTCCACACAAACGAACTGAACCATCTCGTTTTAGGACTGGAACCACAGGGGTGGCCCAGTCGCTGTGAGAAACAGGTACAATCACACCTTGTTCCAACAGACGGTTAATATCAGCATCAACCTTTGGCTTGAGAGCATATGGAACACTTCTTGCTTTAAGAAACCTTGGCTGATGATTTGGATTTACTTGGAGTCTCACCTTGATGTCTTTCATGCACCCCAGTTCATCTTTGAACACCGAGCTGTGTCGCTTTAGCACTGTTGTCAAGCTAGATTTTTCAGTTGATATTGATTGTACTTTTAACCAGTCCAACCGCAATTTCTCTAGCCAAGGCCTTCCTAAAAGTGCTGGATTGTCCCCCTTGACCACATAGAGCAACAGAATTGCTTCCTGTCCATTTAGCTCTACTTTAATTTGAGCTTTGCCAAGCAGTGGTACTGTCTCACCCGTGTAGGTCTTTAACTGGATATTGGAATGTTTCAGTTTTACATGGTGTAGCTTCTCTGTATAAAGTGTCTCTGATATTAGTGAGACAGCAGCTCCTGTATCAATTTCCATCCTTATGGGATGCCCTTCTATTAGAACTGTGGTGCCATAGGCTGCAGAGCCCCCCTTTACTGTCAGTATTTTTATGGGCAGCGTATTCTCCGTGTCGCTTTCACTGCTATTTACTGGTGTCTCTCTTACACAGTTCACATTTTTCTTTTTGTAATGGAAATTTGCTTGTTTCCCACTCTCAGTTTTATTCTGACGAGTTCCACTCTTGGGCTTAGAACTCATGCAGGCTCGTTCAACATGGCCCTTTTTGTCACATTTATGGCAAATGAGCTCTTTTGCCCAGCACCCAGTAGGTAAATGGCCTGTTTTACCACACCGATAACACTGCTTTGTCGTCGGCCTATCATGTCCAGCTGTCACATTATGCACTCTGGCTGAAGCACCTAGCTCTTGTGCCTCTTTTGCCACCAATTCCATTGACAATGCTATTTCAATAGCTGTCTTTAGAGTTAGGCCAGCTTCTGTGAGCAACCGCTTCTGTATTGCCTCACTTCTCAACCCACACACTAACCGGTCACGCAGAGCATCATCCAGATTATCTTTAAAATCACAGTGTTCACTAAGCCTCTTCAGTACTGCAACATACTGTGCAATGGTTTCCCCATCTTCTTGGTTCCGCTTGTGAAACCTAAACCTCTCTGCAATTTGCAGTGGCTTGGGTGAGAAGTGTGCGTCTAGAACTTTAACAATGTTGGTGTATGAAAGAGTACCTGGTTTCTGTGGCTGGACTAAACTCCTCAGCAGGCTAAATACCTTTGCTCCCATCACTGTGAGGAAAGTTGCAACCTTCACTTCATCTTTGATGCTGTTTGCTGCTACAAAGAATTCAAATCTCTCAGTGTAAGCTCCCCAAGTCTCCACTGACTCCTCAAATGGTCCAAAAGCTCCAGTTAACACAGCCATTTTCTTTCTGTTCCGTTTTTGTTACTTTCTTTCTCACCCGCAAAACACAGGCGAGTCTCTGTCTCGTACCTATGCAGCTAGCGGCAGCCACTCACAGCTCCAGTCGACAAGTTTCACTCAGTGACGATAGCAGCAGAGTGCAGCACAAGTTCGTCGATCCTCGTCGCCAGTTTTATGTTATATCCACAACAAAAATGAACCCACACAGAGACGGAAGAACGAATAATCTGTTTACTGCAGTAGGAAACAAAACGTACACCAGCTCTCCTTCAACCCGTTTCCCGACCAGCGCGCCAGACTACATTACCCATCATCTTTTACTCTCTCTGAATGGCACTACGGATAGCCACAAAGTTCAAAACATTGCCCAATACACTACAACCTGGGATACTTCAGAAACCATCAAGACCAACTGAAATACAACAGGAAACCACCTGGCCTCACTTTAGCTAGTGAGGATAGTGCTTGTTAGGGTTTGTTTTGGATCAGGGCCTGAGGAGTGTTCCACCTGTGTGAAGGTCAAATTGTACTTTCATTTCACCACAAGAAATGAGACACTGAAATCAAGCTGTAACTTGATGCTGGGTTCAAAATCCAAACACAAGAAACAACAAAACAAGTCTGTTTCATCCTGGTCAGTGCAGTGGGGTTCAGGAATCAGAGACAGCAGGTAGAAAATGTCCAAACTTCTCCACAGTGGAGCACAGCTCTGGTTCTTAATGAAACGTCTGTGACCTGCTTTGGTCCCAAATTCACAAGTCCACAGTAGCGTTCTCCCCCTGTGTAAACAGCCCTGTTCAGAACGCCCGCTTTCAGCACCTGTTCCTTTAAATGATAATGAGCCTCTCTGTGTTCACCCTGACCCCGAGCGCACAGCAGTGAGGAGTGAGGAGCAGAAGCTCCTGTTTTTACTTGTTTTCTCCTTCTTCTCTGTTTTTTACTCAGTGCTCTCATATCTCTGCATTTGTTGTGTCTGTTTTGCTGCATTTAACCTCGTCTGTGTTCTCAAATTATAGATAGTAAATAATGCAAACTAGTGGATCAACATTGTTTTTCTTATGTAGCTAACAGCATGTTCTTTCCCATAATTTGACATCACAGTGTAATTGCACATATATGAGATTTTATATTTTCAAAACAGTTTGGTTACGGTCTGAAATGAAGCCAAAGAAAGGTTTGGGCAATTTGCAAGGAGAGTTGATAATGACAATCAGATTGATGTAATTAAAGCAACCATTGAAGTTAAGGGTTAAAGCCAAGGATCAAGACGTCAACAAGTAATTAACTAAAACAGGTAGCCAATGGTGAGGAGATCAGAAAAGAAGAGGGTGAAACAGGAATGATTTTTGGTGAAAGAGTGAGGTGTAGTTTTGGCATGAAATGGTTGGAAGTCTTATCACATTTGGGTCTGTTGTGAATGGATGGAATGATGTAGGTGAAAAAAGAGATTTGAGGCAATGAGGAAGCTGTTGATTTAGAAGAAGATGATGTAAAAGATACTGCTATTGTGGTGGTTGGTATTGTAGCATGTAAAGCTCACATGAAACTGGTGGCACTGAGCATGAATTAACGGTGCCAGTGGGGCTAGATACAGCCTTAGTCACCAGGGAGACCAGTGTGGAGTTCAGACAAAATGATAAAAAAACAAATGCATGACAGGCTCATGGTGATGGCATCAATAGCTTCAAAGAAATAAAGCCCAGAGGTATATAACTTTCCAAAGAACTTTTCGAGTAACTTTCCAAAGAAAATTTGAAAGGGAAAAAGATTGAGATCGTATTTTTGACAGTACGTTTTCAAAGTAATTTTTTAAGCTTTGAAAAGTTTAGTTAAGACGAGTTTTTTATAGAAAGAGATAATGGCTCTAATTTTGTAAATATTACGATTAAACACCCTATTGTTTTATCTGGATAAATATTGCTTTGCTCTGATTCTACATGAAAATTATTTAATAATGCTAAATCTTTTCCTTAGAGAGTGATACATTTTCTCAGCTGTTATAAGATGGTAATGACAAGCTCTGATAGCCGAGGTGTTTTATTTTAAATAAATGAACCAGTGGCTTGACATTTGTGATTGCAGGAGTGCAATCAAGGCTTTTTTATGGCTCGGGGTCGGGGTGAACAGCGAGCGGCTCATTATCATTTAAAGTAACAGATGCTGAAAGTGGGCACTCTGAACTGGGCTGTTTACACAGGGGGAGAACACTGCTGTGGGGCTCATGGGGTTTGGACCAAAGCAGGTCACAGACGTTTCATAAAGAACCAGAACTCTGCTAACAATGTACAGTAGCTAAATGTGTTTATGTAAATAAAATGTATCTAAATTTTATCAACTTATTATTAATCACTTCTTAAGTGTCTGACACAGCCACACTCTGCATCTGTGAGCTCTGAGATCCAAGAAAGAAGCACCAGATTTTTGGAATGGTTCACAGAAGACTTTTTTTTTTTGCCCTTTTCTCCCATTTTCACATTCCACCATGGGTCAGGAATGTTTAAATTTACCAATGGAAGAGCTGTTCATGGGTGGGACTTGATCAATTATTATTATTATTATTATTATTATTATTATTATTATTTATTTCTCTTTGTAATTTTGAGAAAAAATTATATTTAAAAATAATTCTGTTTATTGGGCTCAGCAACTTTATTTACCAGCAGTGCCATATATTGCAATGTCTTATTATTTTACTGATAAATATTTCCCCCCTCTTCAGAGCAATAACTACGGAGCCCCTAAAGTCTCATGTATTATTTAGAGACTTAATTTGTTTCCCCAATATAATAATCCGTTCCCTCAATTTAGTAATTTGTTCCCTCAATTTAGTAATTTGTTCCCTCAATTTAGTAAACCGTTCCCTTAATTTAGTAATTTGTTCCCTCAATTTAGTAAATCGTTCCCTCAATTTAGTAAACCGTTCCCTTAATTTAGTAATTTGTTCCCTCAATTTAGTAAACCGTTCCCTCAATTTAGTAATTTGTTCCCTCAATTTAGTAATTTGTTCCATCAATTTAGTAAACCGTTCCCTTAATTTAGGAATTTGTTCCCTCAATTTAGTAAACCGTTCCCTTAATTTAGTACTTAATTCACTCAAATTATTAATTAGTTCCCTCAATTTAGTAATTTCTTCCCTTAATTTAGTAAACCATTCCCTTAATTTAGTACTTTGTTCCCTCAAATTATTAAACCATTCCCTTAATTTAGTACTTTGTTCCCTCAAATTAGTAAACTGTTCCCTTAATTTAGTACTTTGTTCCCTCAATTTAGTCATTTGTTCCCTCAATTTAGTACTTTGTTCCCTCAATTTAGTAATCTGTACTCTGAAAGTAAATGGATAGTTTATTTCATACAGTTAACAGTTTCATTTTAGGATGCAGTAGATAAAGCATTCGAAAGGAAGAAGCTGATGTACATAGACTTGGCGGCTCAGGTGAGGGAACGCGGGTGGCAGGCACGTGTAAGACCGGTGGGAATAGGTGTTGGAGGATTTGTAGCCAAGTCTGCCACATCCCTGCTTGTGCAGTTCGGCATCAGGGGCCAGAAACTAAAGGCAGCTGTGAAAAAGTTATCTGTAACAGCTAAAAGGTCTAGTCAATGGTTGTGGATAAGGAGAGCACACACTGTGTAGAGGATCACACCGTCAGTGACGCTGTAAAGCTGCTTATTTGTAATTATTTGATTAATTTAGCATATTGCAGAGGTGTTTATATGTTTATAACTATTTTCTTCATTCTGTGTTGTTTGCAGCAAAGTGTAGCCTCCGAAATAAAGGTACAATACTTTTAATAAACAGATACAAGATGAATGTGACACACGAAGCTCGAACTGTCCTTTTTCCGTTGGTGTAATTAATATAATTAATTCATTAATGTATTAATTACAAACATACATTGCATGGATTGAGTTATGGACATTGGCGGCACGGTGGCGCAGCAGGTAGTTGTTGCAGTCACACAGCTCCAAGGGCCTTGAGGTTGTGGGTTCGATTCCTGCTCTGGGTGACTGTCTGTGAGGAGTTGGTGTGTTGTCCGCGTGGGTTTCCTCCGGGTGCTCTGGTTTCCTCCCACAGTCCAAAAAAAAAAAACAGTGAGTGTGTCCCTAAATTGGATAAGCGGTTACAGATAATGGATGGATGGAGTTATGGACATGAGAAAATTGGGCAACATTAGGTTCTGACCAGCAATAACCCAGTAAACAATTAGTCGTTGATTCAACCGTAATGACTGCCGTCTAATCAACGTTCTCTTAAGGTTGAAAATGAAGGTTGAAAAGACGTCCAAACACAGACATTGAAAAGACGACTATTAGACGTACTTTGGACGTCCATTGACGTTATTAATTGGTCCCGAAATAAATTACTTGTATAAAACGCATTTTGGACGTCCACTGACGTTATCGATTGGTCACCACTTAACTAACTTATTAAGATGGATTTTGGACGTCCATTGATGTTTAAAATATGTCCTTGACGGACAGACTACTTTTAGACCTATTTTGAACGTCCATGGACGTTCCTTGTTTACTGGGAATGGACTCACTAGGTGTGTAACTGTGTCCTTTTTACAAAACTCGGGGTCACAAATCCCCAAAGTGTCATTATCATCACACAATGCCTCATTACATTGAATGAGGAGTCAAATTAAATCTTAGGGTGCCCTCTTGTGGACGATATGAGGTATTGCCTGATGTCATTTTCCTCGGTTCAGGCTCAATTCGGTCCACAAAAGCCCCGTTGAATGTTTATTAAATGTTTTACGTAGTAACGGATAAATAAAGACAATAACAGGTCAATTTGATTTTACACAACGATTTGCTGGATACTGAGATGTGATTTTGGCCGCGACTCTGTGCCGGAGCCCACTGTCCCACCTCCAGCTGAAGGTGCCGCGCCAAACTCGCTCAGTTCACAACGAAATGAGTCCCTTCACAGTCACTCCCTCCTCCTGAACTATTACTGCTTCAGTTGTAAAAAGTGGTTGTGGTGTAAATAAGGAATGGTCAGGAGAGATCTAACAAGGTCCTAATGCATAGCCTGTGTCATGTCCGTCTGAAAAGATTGTTAAATTGAGGGAACAAATTACTAAATTGAGGGAACGGATTAAGTCTCTAATATTTTTCCACTATGAGACTTTAGTGGCTCCGTAAATAACTATCAAACAGCTCTATTATTATTTCTGACATAAACTGAGTTGTAGGTGATAGTCGTTGGATCCCAAAAACAATCATATGCAGCTATGACCTCATTTGCACGATGCACCGTTTAAGAGCTAATGAAGAAAGAAATCTGAATATGAAACCAACTTTACCAACTTTAGTCAGTGGCGCAGCAAGGTTAGTCACAGCCCCAGGGACCTGGATGTTGTGGGTTCGAGTCCCGCTCCGGGTGACGATCTGTGAACTGTGTTCTCCCCGTGTCCGCGTGGGTTTCCTCCCACAGTCCAAAGACATAGGTGGCGAATGGCAATTCCAAAGTCTCTCTCTCTCTCCAGTACTGGATAAGCGGTTACAGAGTATGAATGAATGTCAATGCCAAAAACAATAATATGCAGCACCATTTAAGAGCTAAGGAAGAAAGAAAGAGCTAATGAAGAATGAATGTCAGCCGCCGTTTGAGAAACCACGGTTAAACTAGCCGAGAAGCCTCTCGCTGCAGCCTGCATCCAACCCGCCCTCTCATCACGTCAGAAGCCACGCCCGGGCCCTTTGACCTTTCTGTGTCCCAAATGGTGCTCTAAACTATTTTAATATTTAGTGTCCGAAATCGTGGCCCTTGGTTGGCCTTTCCACTTCAGCCAGGTGATTACTTCAGATTATGACTTTTTTGAGGACACATTTCCAGTAAGACTTTAAACTGCAATCTAAACTTTGTCATTTGTCTGTGAGAGTGACATCCCAGAGCTCCGTAAGTGGTGGTGCCGGTTACTTTTAAGGAGCATGTCACCTGCAGGGTATATACACCTGTTACTGAAACAAAAGTATTTACACACACATGCAGCTTTCTCTTCAGACACATTGTACATTGGAGAGACCACTTGTTAAAGTCGTTGTATTGAGTTATTTACATTGTTTTTGTTTGATTGGTAAATTGCAAACAACGTAATGTTTGTAAATGTAGCTGATAAACCGAATTTTCAATTAACTTACACCATTTAAATTCCAGCTGTGTTTTAGAACGGTGAGCTCTAATGTACAAGGAAAGGCCAGTAAACACAAGAAGGGAAAGACTGAGGAGCGTTCAGGGTCTGATGGTTTATTTGAATTTATAAGGGCACATGTCAGTGTGGAACTAGTCTGACTAAAAGCAGTTATTTATAGTGTCTGATGAGCTCAAATTAGACATGGTCCATTGATAAATCGTATTTATATTAATTTCAGTCTGGATTTCACCTTGTTTTTTCTGTTAACAGTAAAGGAGACAGAATGTTTACCGTCTCCATTGAGCAGGTGTTTATTATGTGTCTGTTCTTGAAGCTGAACTGGGCGTTTCATCTTTCATTTTGCTTCATGTGCAATAGCCTTCACCAATGAGAAAACTGGGGTTTGTTTTAAAACATTAATTGAAATGTAGTTTCTGTGGTAAATTTATATTTAGCTTTTTTGTTTCACTAAATTTAAATAAACTGTAAAACAATGTCTGCACTCTTCTATAACGTCTTTAACAGATGCCCTCTCGGTCCTGGAGCAGATTCTATTAGAGGTCGTCCTGGAAGAGGGGGACAAAGCTTTTTTAAAGCTCTCACTGGTGTGTCGCCTCTTCCGGGACACCGTTGGAAGACAGTCATTCCGGGCCCAAGCACATTTTCAGAGGCTTGACAGTGAGTATAAAGTGCATTATTGTGTTTCAGTAAACTTTATTTTAAGATGTTTGTACTCCTTATAAGAAGAGGTGGTAATCTGATTATTAATTCTCTAATTCGACACGTACAGCTGTTGTGACTTGGAAACTCTACAGCACTGAATACAAACAACAGTTTCACACAGTGTATGGACTGGAGCGCTGCCTGTGCTGTAGAGAGACGTATAAAGACTGTTTACTGGGTTTGTGAACTGCGTATGAAGTTTGAGAATTGTTTTTTTGCCAGTGGTTGACAAATAAATGTTTTATGATCAGAAAATTTTGTTGGAATTTTGCAGTCAAAAGCAGTGTTGCTGGCTTTAATAATATTAATTATCATTATCAATTATCATTATCAATTAATAATTCATTATTAAATAATATGAATTATCCAGTTCAGGGTCGCGGTGGGTCCAGAGCCTACCTGGAATCATTGGGTGCAAGGCGGGAATACACCCTGGAGGGGGCGCCAGTCCTTCACAGGGCAACACACACACTCACATTCACTCACACACTCACACCAATAATAATATAATGAATACATTTTAATTATACAGCATTTTTCAAGGACTCAAAGCATTGTGCATGCGTTACGATACAGAGTACAAACAACATCAAAAGACAGACAAGATCAGGAAGTAAAATAAGAGAACATATTAAAAGTATGCTTCTGTTTAATATTTGTTGTCCACAGGCTGCTTTGGGCATTGGGAGACGTGGGGAACTTGTGGGGTATTACAGCGAGGACATGCATCCTGGGTTCTGCAGCCCATTCTGCCAACAAGTTAATGAAGATTTGGGTGTGTGAGTGAGCCAGTGTGTGTGTGGGGTGTGTGTGTGTGTGTGTATAAAATGTTGTAAAGACTTGAAAATAAAAAGATAAAAGTACTGTGCCAGTTTTTCCTTGTCTTTAATACAGACTGCACACCTGTGACTTTACCACATTTTAGAGTTCTACAGGCCAATGCCAATAAGGATATTCTATTTGACTATATTTCAAGCGACCGCGACTGTAGGGGGTTGTGAATGGAGTGCTAAGTTGTGTAATTTGTTTCTCTTTCTTCTTATTGAAACCAGTCCTGCACGACTGGACATCTGAACACGTGTTATATATTTTACTGCAGCGTTTTCTTCACTCGGACATTTGGAATATTGTCATTAGCATCATTATCTCTTTAGTTTTTACTTTTATTTCACAATCTGGCTAATTACCATTAGATATCTCTAACCACTCACAGGTAGTAGTTATTAGTCATTATGAAATAAGTGGTACCTCTAATATTTGTGAATACTTATTTGTCTGAACCTCAAAATCAAATTGACCTGTTATTGTCTTTATTTATCCGTTACTACATAAAACATTTGATAAACATTCAACGGGGCTTTTGTGGACCGAATTGAGCCTGAACCGAGGAAAATGACATCAGGCAATACCTCATATCGTCCACAAGAGGGCACCCTAATATTTAATTTGACTCCTCAGTCAATGTAATGAGGCATTGTAGTCAGCATTGATAATGACACTTTGGGGATTTGTGACCCCGAGTTTTGTAAAAAGGACACAGTTACACACCTAGTGAGTCCATTCCCAGTAAACAAGGAACGTCCATGGACGTTCAAAATAAGTCTAAAAGTAGTCTGTCCGTCAAGGACATATTTTAAACGTCAATGGACGTCCAAAATCCATCTTAATAAGTTAGTTAAGTGGTGACCAATTGATAACGTCAGTGGACGTCTAAATGCGCTTTATACAAGTAATTTATTTGGGGACCAATTAATAACGTCAACGGACATCCAAAGTACGTCCAATAGTCGTCTTTTCAATGTCAAAACAGCAGTTTTAACCCAGGTGTAAATTGAAGAGTCACAAATTACGTTAGCTACATGAACGAGTATTGATCAATCAGTGTTCTTCTCTCATACATGCAAATTATTTGCTCGTCATTGTGGCTTCGGCTCACTCCAGCTTTCGGTCAAGCATTGGTGGTTCAGTGGTAGAATTCTCGCCTGCCACGCGGGAGGCCCGGGTTCGATTCCCGGCCAATGCAAAACAGCAGTTTTAAGCCAGGTGTAAATTGAAGAGTCACAAATTACGTTAGCTACATGAACGAGTATTGATCAATCAGTGTTATACTGTCATACACGCAAAATATTTGCTCGTCATTGTGGCTTAGGCTCACTCCAGCTTTCGGTCAAGCATTGGTGGTTCAGTGGTAGAATTCTCGCCTGCCACGCGGGAGGCCCGGGTTCGATTCCCGGCCAATGCAAAACAGCAGTTTTAAGCCAGGTGTAAATTGAAGAGTCACAAATTACGTTAGCTACATGAACGAGTATAGATCAATCAGTGTTCTGCTCTCATACATGCAAAATATTTACTCGGGATTTTGGCCTATGCTCACTTTGGTCAAGCATTGGTGGTTCAGTGGTAGAATTCTCGCCTGCCACGCGGGAGGCCCGGGTTCGATTCCCGGCCAATGCAAAACAGCAGTTTTAAGCCAGGTGTAAATTGAAGAGTCACAAATTACGTTAGCTACATGAACGAGTATTGATCAATCAGTGTTCTACTGTCATACACGCAAAATATTTGCTCGTCATTGTGGCTTAGGCTCACTCCAGCTTTCGGTCAAGCATTGGTGGTTCAGTGGTAGAATTCTCGCCTGCCACGCGGGAGGCCCGGGTTCGATTCCCGGCCAATGCAAAACAGCAGTTTTAAGCCAGGTGTAAATTGAAGAGTCACAAATTACGTTAGCTACATGAACGAGTATTGATCAATCAGTGTTCTACTGTCATACACGCAAAATATTTGCTCGTCATTGTGGCTTAGGCTCACTCCAGCTTTCGGTCAAGCATTGGTGGTTCAGTGGTAGAACTCTCGCCTGCCATGCGGGAGGCCCGGGTTCGATTCCCGGCCAATGCAAAACAGCAGTTTTAAGCCAGGTGTAAATTGAAGAGTCACAAATTACGTTAGCTACATGAACGAGTATTGATCAATCAGTGTTCTACTGTCATACACGCAAAATATTTGCTCGTCATTGTGGCTTAGGCTCACTCCAGCTTTCGGTCAAGCATTGGTGGTTCAGTGGTAGAATTCTCGCCTGCCACGCGGGAGGCCCGGGTTCGATTCCCGGCCAATGCAAAACAGCAGTTTTAAGCCAGGTGTAAATTTAAGAGTCACAAATTACGTTAGCTACATGAACGAGTATTGATTAATCAGTGTTCTACTGTCATACACGCAAAATATTTGCTCGTCATTGTGGCTTAGGCTCACTCCAGCTTTCGGTCAAGCATTGGTGGTTCAGTGGTAGAATTCTCGCCTGCCACGCGGGAGGCCCGGGTTCGATTCCCGGCCAATGCAAAACAGCAGTTTTAAGCCAGGTGTAAATTGAAGAGTCACAAATTACGTTAGCTACATGAACGAGTATTGATCAATCAGTGTTCTACTGTCATACACGCAAAATATTTGCTCGTCATTGTGGCTTAGGCTCACTCCAGCTTTCGGTCAAGCATTGGTGGTTCAGTGGTAGAATTCTCGCCTGCCACGCGGGAGGCCCGGGTTCGATTCCCGGCCAATGCAAAACAGCAGTTTTAAGCCAGGTGTAAATTGAAGAGTCACAAATTACGTTAGCTACATGAACGAGTATTGATCAATCAGTGTTCTACTGTCATACACGCAAAATATTTGCTCGTCATTGTGGCTTAGGCTCACTCCAGCTTTCGGTCAAGCATTGGTGGTTCAGTGGTAGAATTCTCGCCTGCCACGCGGGAGGCCCGGGTTCGATTCCCGGCCAATGCAAAACAGCAGTTTTAAGCCAGGTGTAAATTGAAGAGTCACAAATTACGTTAGCTACATGAACGAGTATTGATCAATCAGCGTTCTACTGTCATACACGCAAAATATTTGCTCGTCATTGTGGCTTAGGCTCACTCCAGCTTTCGGTCAAGCATTGGTGGTTCAGTGGTAGAACTCTCGCCTGCCACGCGGGAGGCCCGGGTTCGATTCCCGGCCAATGCAAAACAGCAGTTTTAAGCCAGGTGTAAATTGAAGAGTCACAAATTACGTTAGCTACATGAACGAGTATTGATCAATCAGTGTTCTACTGTCATACACGCAAAATATTTGCTCGTCATTGTGGCTTAGGCTCACTCCAGCTTTCGGTCAAGCATTGGTGGTTCAATGCTTGAACCCGGGGAGGCCCGGGTTCGATTCCCGGCCAATGCAAAACAGCAGTTTTAAGCCAGGTGTAAATTTAAGAGTCACAAATTACGTTAGCTACATGAACGAGTATTGATCAATCAGTGTTCTACTGTCATACACGCAAAATATTTGCTCGTCATTGTGGCTTAGGCTCACTCCAGCTTTCGGTCAAGCATTGGTGGTTCAGTGGTAGAATTCTCGCCTGCCACGCGGGAGGCCCGGGTTCGATTCCCGGCCAATGCAAAACAGCAGTTTTAAGCCAGGTGTAAATTGAAGAGTCACAAATTACGTTAGCTACATGAACGAGTATTGATCAATCAGTGTTCTACTGTCATACACGCAAAATATTTGCTCGTCATTGTGGCTTAGGCTCACTCCAGCTTTCGGTCAAGCATTGGTGGTTCAGTGGTAGAATTCTCGCCTGCCACGCGGGAGGCCCGGGTTCGATTCCCGGCCAATGCAAAACAGCAGTTTTAAGCCAGGTGTAAATTTAAGAGTCACAAATTACGTTAGCTACATGAACGAGTATGGATCAATCAGTGTTCTACTGTCATACATGCAAAATATTTACTCGTCATTTTGGCCTAGGCTCACTTTGGTCAAGCATTGGTGGTTCAGTGGTAGAATTCTCGCCTGCCACGCGGGAGGCCCGGGTTCGATTCCCGGCCAATGCAAAACAGCAGTTTTAAGCCAGGTGTAAATTGAAGAGTCACAAATTACGTTAGCTACATGAACGAGTATTGATCAATCAGTGTTCTACTGTCATACACGCAAAATATTTGCTCGTCATTGTGGCTTAGGCTCACTCCAGCTTTCGGTCAAGCATTGGTGGTTCAGTGGTAGAATTCTCGCCTGCCACGCGGGAGGCCCGGGTTCGATTCCCGGCCAATGCAAAACAGCAGTTTTAAGCCAGGTGTAAATTTAAGAGTCACAAATTACGTTAGCTACATGAACGAGTATGGATCAATCAGTGTTCTACTGTCATACATGCAAAATATTTACTCGTCATTTTGGCCTAGGCTCACTTTGGTCAAGCATTGGTGGTTCAGTGGTAGAATTCTCGCCTGCCACGCGGGAGGCCCAGGTTCGATTCCCGGCCAATGCAAAACAGCAGTTTTAAGCCAGGTGTAAATTGAAGAGTCACAAATTACGTTAGCTACATGAACGAGTATTGATCAATCAGTGTTCTACTGTCATACACGCAAAATATTTGCTCGTCATTGTGGCTTAGGCTCACTCCAGCTTTCGGTCAAGCATTGGTGGTTCAGTGGTAGAATTCTCGCCTGCCACGCGGGAGGCCCGGGTTCGATTCCCGGCCAGTGCAAAACAGCAGTTTTAAGCCAGGTGTAAATTTAAGAGTCACAAATTACGTTAGCTACATGAACGAGTATGGATCAATCAGTGTTCTACTGTCATACATGCAAAATATTTACTCGTCATTTTGGCCTAGGCTCACTTTGGTCAAGCATTGGTGGTTCAGTGGTAGAATTCTCGCCTGCCACGCGGGAGGCCCGGGTTCGATTCCCGGCCAATGCAAAACAGCAGTTTTAAGCCAGGTGTAAATTTAAGAGTCACAAATTACGTTAGCTACATGAACGAGTATGGATCAATCAGTGTTCTACTGTCATACATGCAAAATATTTACTCGTCATTTTGGCCTAGGCTCACTTTGGTCAAGCATTGGTGGTTCAGTGGTAGAATTCTCGCCTGCCACGCGGGAGGCCCAGGTTCGATTCCCGGCCAATGCAAAACAGCAGTTTTAAGCCAGGTGTAAATTGAAGAGTCACAAATTACGTTAGCTACATGAACGAGTATTGATCAATCAGTGTTCTACTGTCATACACGCAAAATATTTGCTCGTCATTGTGGCTTAGGCTCACTCCAGCTTTCGGTCAAGCATTGGTGGTTCAGTGGTAGAATTCTCGCCTGCCACGCGGGAGGCCCGGGTTCGATTCCCGGCCAGTGCAAAACAGCAGTTTTAAGCCAGGTGTAAATTTAAGAGTCACAAATTACGTTAGCTACATGAACGAGTATGGATCAATCAGTGTTCTACTGTCATACATGCAAAATATTTACTCGTCATTTTGGCCTAGGCTCACTTTGGTCAAGCATTGGTGGTTCAGTGGTAGAATTCTCGCCTGCCACGCGGGAGGCCCGGGTTCGATTCCCGGCCAATGCAAAACAGCAGTTTTAAGCCAGGTGTAAATTGAAGAGTCACAAATTACGTTAGCTACATGAACGAGTATGGATCAATCAGTGTTCTACTGTCATACATGCAAAATATTTACTCGTCATTTTGGCCTAGGCTCACTTCGGTCAAGCATTGGTGGTTCAGTGGTAGAATTCTCGCCTGCCACGCGGGAGGCCCGGGTTCGATTCCCGGCCAATGCAAAACAGCAGTTTTAAGCCAGGTGTAAATTGAAGAGTCACAAATTACGTTAGCTACATGAACGAGTATTGATCAATCAGTGTTCTACTGTCATACACGCAAAATATTTGCTCGTCATTGTGGCTTAGGCTCACTCCAGCTTTCGGTCAAGCATTGGTGGTTCAGTGGTAGAATTCTCGCCTGCTACGCGGGAGGCCCGGGTTCGATTCCCGGCCAATGCAAAACAGCAGTTTTAAGCCAGGTGTAAATTGAAGAGTCACAAATTACGTTAGCTACATGAACGAGTATTGATCAATCAGTGTTCTACTGTCATACACGCAAAATATTTGCTCGTCATTGTGGCTTAGGCTCACTCCAGCTTTCGGTCAAGCATTGGTGGTTCAGTGGTAGAATTCTCGCCTGCTACGCGGGAGGCCCGGGTTCGATTCCCGGCCAATGCAAAACAGCAGTTTTAAGCCAGGTGTAAATTGAAGAGTCACAAATTACGTTAGCTACATGAACGAGTATGGATCAATCAGTGTTCTACTGTCATACATGCAAAATATTTACTCGTCATTTTGGCCTAGGCTCACTTTGGTCAAGCATTGGTGGTTCAGTGGTAGAATTCTCGCCTGCCACGCGGGAGGCCCGGGTTCGATTCCCGGCCAATGCAAAACAGCAGTTTTAAGCCAGGTGTAAATTGAAGAGTCACAAATTACGTTAGCTACATGAACGAGTATTGATCAATCAGTGTTCTACTGTCATACACGCAAAATATTTGCTCGTCATTGTGGCTTAGGCTCACTCCAGCTTTCGGTCAAGCATTGGTGGTTCAGTGGTAGAATTCTCGCCTGCCACGCGGGAGGCCTGGGTTCGATTCCCGGCCAATGCAAAACAGCAGTTTTAAGCCAGGTGTAAATTTAAGAGTCACAAATTATGTTAGCTACATGAACGAGTATGGATCAATCAGTGTTCTACTGTCATACATGCAAAATATTTACTCGTTATTTTGGCCTAGGCTCACTTTGGTCAAGCATTGGTGGTTCAGTGGTAGAATTCTAGCCTGCCACGCGGGAGGCCCGGGTTCGATTCCCGGCCAATGCAAAACAGCAGTTTTAAGCCAGGTGTAAATTGAAGAGTCACAAATTACGTTAGCTACATGAACGAGTATTGATCAATCAGTGTTCTAATGTCATACACGCAAAATATTTGCTCGTCATTGTGGCTTAGGCTCACTCCAGCTTTCGGTCGAGCATTGGTGGTTCAGTGGTAGAATTCTCGCCTGCCACGCGGGAGGCCCGGGTTCGATTCCCGGCCAATCCAAAACAGCAGTTTTAAGCCAGGTGTAAATTGAAGAGTCACAAATTACGTTAGCTACATGAACGAGTATTGATCAATCAGTGTTCTACTGTCATACACGCAAAATATTTGCTCGTCATTGTGGCTTAGGCTCACTCCAGCTTTCGGTCAAGCATTGGTGGTTCAGTGGTAGAATTCTCGCCTGCCACGCGGGAGGCCCGGGTTCGATTCCCGGCCAATGCAAAACAGCAATTTTAAGCCAGGTGTAAATTGAAGAGTCACAAATTACGTTAGCTGCATGAACGAGTATGGATCAATCAGTGTTCTACTGTCATACATGCAAAATATTTACTCGTCATTGTGGCTTAGGCTCACTCCAGCTTTCGGTCAAGCATTGGTGGTTCAGTGGTAGAATTCTAGCCTGCCACGCGGGAGGCCCGGGTTCGATTCCCGGCCAATGCAAAACAGCAGTTTTAAGCCAGGTGTAAATTGAAGAGTCACAAATTACGTTAGCTACATGAACGAGTATTGATCAATCAGTGTTCTACTGTCATACACGCAAAATATTTGCTCGTCATTGTGGCTTAGGCTCACTCCAGCTTTCGGTCAAGCATTGGTGGTTCAGTGGTAGAATTCTCGCCTGCCACGCGGGAGGCCCGGGTTCGATTCCCGGCCAATGCAAAACAGCAGTTTTAAGCCAGGTGTAAATTTAAGAGTCACAAATTATGTTAGCTACATGAACGAGTATGGATCAATCAGTGTTCTACTGTCATACATGCAAAATATTTACTCGTTATTTTGGCCTAGGCTCACTTTGGTCAAGCATTGGTGGTTCAGTGGTAGAATTCTAGCCTGCCACGCGGGAGGCCCGGGTTCGATTCCCGGCCAATGCAAAACAGCAGTTTTAAGCCAGGTGTAAATTGAAGAGTCACAAATTACGTTAGCTACATGAACGAGTATTGATCAATCAGTGTTCTAATGTCATACACGCAAAATATTTGCTCGTCATTGTGGCTTAGGCTCACTCCAGCTTTCGGTCGAGCATTGGTGGTTCAGTGGTAGAATTCTCGCCTGCCACGCGGGAGGCCCGGGTTCGATTCCCGGCCAATCCAAAACAGCAGTTTTAAGCCAGGTGTAAATTGAAGAGTCACAAATTACGTTAGCTACATGAACGAGTATCGATCAATCAGTGTTCTACTGTCATACATGCAAAATATTTACTCGTCATTTTGGCCTAGGCTCACTTTGGTCAAGCATTGGTGGTTCAGTGGTAGAATTCTCGCCTGCCACGCGGGAGGCCCGGGTTCGATTCCCGGCCAATGCAAAACAGCAGTTTTAAGCCAGGTGTAAATTGAAGAGTCACAAATTACGTTAGCTACATGAACGAGTATGGATCAATCAGTGTTCTACTGTCATACATGCAAAATATTTACTCGTCATTTTGGCCTAGGCTCACTTTGGTCAAGCATTGGTGGTTCAGTGGTAGAATTCTCGCCTGCCACGCGGGAGGCCCGGGTTCGATTCCCGGCCAATGCAAAACAGCAGTTTTAAGCCAGGTGTAAATTGAAGAGTCACAAATTACGTTAGCTACATGAACGAGTATTGATCAATCAGTGTTCTACTGTCATACACGCAAAATATTTGCTCGTCATTGTGGCTTAGGCTCACTCCAGCTTTCGGTCAAGCATTGGTGGGTCAGTGGTAGAATTCTCGCCTGCCACGCGGGAGGCCCGGGTTCGATTCCCGGCCAATGCAAAACAGCAGTTTTAAGCCAGGTGTAAATTTAAGAGTCACAAATTACGTTAGCTACATGAACGAGTATGGATCAATCAGTGTTCTACTGTCATACATGCAAAATATTTACTCGTCATTGTGGCTTAGGCTCACTCCAGCTTTCGGTCAAGCATTGGTGGTTCAGTGGTAGAATTCTAGCCTGCCACGCGGGAGGCCCGGGTTCGATTCCCGGCCAATGCAAAACAGCAGTTTTAAGCCAGGTGTAAATTGAAGAGTCACAAATTACGTTAGCTACATGAACGAGTATTGATCAATCAGTGTTCTACTGTCATACACGCAAAATATTTGCTCGTCATTGTGGCTTAGGCTCACTCCAGCTTTCGGTCAAGCATTGGTGGTTCAGTGGTAGAATTCTCGCCTGCCACGCGGGAGGCCCGGGTTCGATTCCCGGCCAATGCAAAACAGCAATTTTAAGCCAGGTGTAAATTGAAGAGTCACAAATTACGTTAGCTGCATGAACGAGTATGGATCAATCAGTGTTCTACTGTCATACATGCAAAATATTTACTCGTTATTTTGGCCTAGGCTCACTTTGGTCAAGCATTGGTGGTTCAGTGGTAGAATTCTAGCCTGCCACGCGGGAGGCCCGGGTTCGATTCCCGGCCAATGCAAAACAGCAGTTTTAAGCCAGGTGTAAATTGAAGAGTCACAAATTACGTTAGCTACATGAACGAGTATTGATCAATCAGTGTTCTAATGTCATACACGCAAAATATTTGCTCGTCATTGTGGCTTAGGCTCACTCCAGCTTTCGGTCGAGCATTGGTGGTTCAGTGGTAGAATTCTCGCCTGCCACGCGGGAGGCCCGGGTTCGATTCCCGGCCAATCCAAAACAGCAGTTTTAAGCCAGGTGTAAATTGAAGAGTCACAAATTACGTTAGCTACATGAACGAGTATTGATCAATCAGTGTTCTACTGTCATACACGCAAAATATTTGCTCGTCATTGTGGCTTAGGCTCACTCCAGCTTTCGGTCAAGCATTGGTGGTTCAGTGGTAGAATTCTCGCCTGCCACGCGGGAGGCCCGGGTTCGATTCCCGGCCAATGCAAAACAGCAATTTTAAGCCAGGTGTAAATTGAAGAGTCACAAATTACGTTAGCTGCATGAACGAGTATGGATCAATCAGTGTTCTACTGTCATACATGCAAAATATTTACTCGTCATTGTGGCTTAGGCTCACTCCAGCTTTCGGTCAAGCATTGGTGGTTCAGTGGTAGAATTCTAGCCTGCCACGCGGGAGGCCCGGGTTCGATTCCCGGCCAATGCAAAACAGCAGTTTTAAGCCAGGTGTAAATTGAAGAGTCACAAATTACGTTAGCTACATGAACGAGTATTGATCAATCAGTGTTCTACTGTCATACACGCAAAATATTTGCTCGTCATTGTGGCTTAGGCTCACTCCAGCTTTCGGTCAAGCATTGGTGGTTCAGTGGTAGAATTCTCGCCTGCCACGCGGGAGGCCCGGGTTCGATTCCCGGCCAATGCAAAACAGCAGTTTTAAGCCAGGTGTAAATTTAAGAGTCACAAATTATGTTAGCTACATGAACGAGTATGGATCAATCAGTGTTCTACTGTCATACATGCAAAATATTTACTCGTTATTTTGGCCTAGGCTCACTTTGGTCAAGCATTGGTGGTTCAGTGGTAGAATTCTAGCCTGCCACGCGGGAGGCCCGGGTTCGATTCCCGGCCAATGCAAAACAGCAGTTTTAAGCCAGGTGTAAATTGAAGAGTCACAAATTACGTTAGCTACATGAACGAGTATTGATCAATCAGTGTTCTAATGTCATACACGCAAAATATTTGCTCGTCATTGTGGCTTAGGCTCACTCCAGCTTTCGGTCGAGCATTGGTGGTTCAGTGGTAGAATTCTCGCCTGCCACGCGGGAGGCCCGGGTTCGATTCCCGGCCAATCCAAAACAGCAGTTTTAAGCCAGGTGTAAATTGAAGAGTCACAAATTACGTTAGCTACATGAACGAGTATGGATCAATCAGTGTTCTACTGTCATACATGCAAAATATTTACTCGTCATTTTGGCCTAGGCTCACTTTGGTCAAGCATTGGTGGTTCAGTGGTAGAATTCTCGCCTGCCACGCGGGAGGCCCGGGTTCGATTCCCGGCCAATGCAAAACAGCAGTTTTAAGCCAGGTGTAAATTGAAGAGTCACAAATTACGTTAGCTACATGAACGAGTATGGATCAATCAGTGTTCTACTGTCATACATGCAAAATATTTACTCGTCATTTTGGCCTAGGCTCACTTTGGTCAAGCATTGGTGGTTCAGTGGTAGAATTCTCGCCTGCCACGCGGGAGGCCCGGGTTCGATTCCCGGCCAATGCAAAACAGCAGTTTTAAGCCAGGTGTAAATTGAAGAGTCACAAATTACGTTAGCTACATGAACGAGTATTGATCAATCAGTGTTCTACTGTCATACACGCAAAATATTTGCTCGTCATTGTGGCTTAGGCTCACTCCAGCTTTCGGTCAAGCATTGGTGGGTCAGTGGTAGAATTCTCGCCTGCCACGCGGGAGGCCCGGGTTCGATTCCCGGCCAATGCAAAACAGCAGTTTTAAGCCAGGTGTAAATTTAAGAGTCACAAATTACGTTAGCTACATGAACGAGTATGGATCAATCAGTGTTCTACTGTCATACATGCAAAATATTTACTCGTCATTGTGGCTTAGGCTCACTCCAGCTTTCGGTCAAGCATTGGTGGTTCAGTGGTAGAATTCTAGCCTGCCACGCGGGAGGCCCGGGTTCGATTCCC
The DNA here is from genome assembly GCF_029633855.1 of Hoplias malabaricus. Classification (NCBI taxonomy): domain Eukaryota; kingdom Metazoa; phylum Chordata; class Actinopteri; order Characiformes; family Erythrinidae; genus Hoplias; species Hoplias malabaricus. Next base: position 148,890 of record NW_027100972.1, read on the forward strand.
GGCCAATGCAAAACAGCAGTTTTAAGCCAGGTGTAAATTGAAGAGTCACAAATTACGTTAGCTACATGAACGAGTATTGATCAATCAGTGTTCTACTGTCATACACGCAAAATATTTGCTCGTCATTGTGGCTTAGGCTCACTCCAGCTTTCGGTCAAGCATTGGTGGTTCAGTGGTAGAATTCTCGCCTGCCACGCGGGAGGCCCGGGTTCGATTCCCGGCCAATGCAAAACAGCAATTTTAAGCCAGGTGTAAATTGAAGAGTCACAAATTACGTTAGCTGCATGAACGAGTATGGATCAATCAGTGTTCTACTGTCATACATGCAAAATATTTACTCGTTATTTTGGCCTAGGCTCACTTTGGTCAAGCATTGGTGGTTCAGTGGTAGAATTCTAGCCTGCCACGCGGGAGGCCCGGGTTCGATTCCCGGCCAATGCAAAACAGCAGTTTTAAGCCAGGTGTAAATTGAAGAGTCACAAATTACGTTAGCTACATGAACGAGTATTGATCAATCAGTGTTCTAATGTCATACACGCAAAATATTTGCTCGTCATTGTGGCTTAGGCTCACTCCAGCTTTCGGTCGAGCATTGGTGGTTCAGTGGTAGAATTCTCGCCTGCCACGCGGGAGGCCCGGGTTCGATTCCCGGCCAATGCAAAACAGCAGTTTTAAGCCAGGTGTAAATTGAAGAGTCACAAATTACGTTAGCTACATGAACGAGTATTGATCAATCAGTGTTCTACTGTCATACACGCAAAATATTTGCTCGTCATTGTGGCTTAGGCTCACTCCAGCTTTCGGTCAAGCATTGGTGGTTCAGTGGTAGAATTCTCGCCTGCCACGCGGGAGACCCGGGTTCGATTCCCGGCCAATGCAAAACAGCAATTTTAAGCCAGGTGTAAATTGAAGAGTCACAAATTACGTTAGCTGCATGAACGAGTATGGATCAATCAGTGTTCTACTGTCATACATGCAAAATATTTACTCGTTATTTTGGCCTAGGCTCACTTTGGTCAAGCATTGGTGGTTCAGTGGTAGAATTCTAGCCTGCCACGCGGGAGGCCCGGGTTCGATTCCCGGCCAATGCAAAACAGCAGTTTTAAGCCAGGTGTAAATTGAAGAGTCACAAATTACGTTAGCTACATGAACGAGTATTGATCAATCAGTGTTCTAATGTCATACACGCAAAATATTTGCTCGTCATTGTGGCTTAGGCTCACTCCAGCTTTCGGTCGAGCATTGGTGGTTCAGTGGTAGAATTCTCGCCTGCCACGCGGGAGGCCCGGGTTCGATTCCCGGCCAATGCAAAACAGCAGTTTTAAGCCAGGTGTAAATTGAAGAGTCACAAATTACGTTAGCTACATGAACGAGTATTGATCAATCAGTGTTCTACTGTCATACACGCAAAATATTTGCTCGTCATTGTGGCTTAGGCTCACTCCAGCTTTCGGTCAAGCATTGGTGGGTCAGTGGTAGAATTCTCGCCTGCCACGCGGGAGGCCCGGGTTCGATTCCCGGCCAATGCAAAACAGCAGTTTTAAGCCAGGTGTAAATTGAAGAGTCACAAATTACGTTAGCTACATGAACGAGTATTGATCAACCAGTGTTCTACTGTCATACACGCAAAATATTTGCTCGTCATTGTGGCTTAGGCTCACTCCAGCTTTCGGTCAAGCATTGGTGGTTCAGTGGTAGAATTCTCGCCTGCCACGCGGGAGGCCCGGGTTCGATTCCCGGCCAATGCAAAACAGCAGTTTTAAGCCAGGTGTAAATTTAAGAGTCACAAATTACGTTAGCTACATGAACGAGTATGGATCAATCAGTGTTCTACTGTCATACATGCAAAATATTTACTCGTTATTTTGGCCTAGGCTCACTTTGGTCAAGCATTGGTGGTTCAGTGGTAGAATTCTAGCCTGCCACGCGGGAGGCCCTGGTTCGATTCCCGGCCAATGCAAAACAGCAGTTTTAAGCCAGGTGTAAATTGAAGAGTCACAAATTACGTTAGCTACATGAACGAGTATTGATCAATCAGTGTTCTAATGTCATACACGCAAAATATTTGCTCGTCATTGTGGCTTAGGCTCACTCCAGCTTTCGGTCGAGCATTGGTGGTTCAGTGGTAGAATTCTCGCCTGCCACGCGGGAGGCCCGGGTTCGATTCCCGGCCAATGCAAAACAGCAGTTTTAAGCCAGGTGTAAATTGAAGAGTCACAAATTACGTTAGCTACATGAACGAGTATTGATCAATCAGTGTTCTACTGTCATACACGCAAAATATTTGCTCGTCATTGTGGCTTAGGCTCACTCCAGCTTTCGGTCGAGCATTGGTGGTTCAGTGGTAGAATTCTCGCCTGCCACGCGGGAGGCCCGGGTTCGATTCCCGGCCAATGCAAAACAGCAGTTTTAAGCCAGGTGTAAATTGAAGAGTCACAAATTACGTTAGCTACATGAACGAGTATTGATCAATCAGTGTTCTACTGTCATACACGCAAAATATTTGCTCGTCATTGTGGCTTAGGCTCACTCCAGCTTTCGGTCAAGCATTGGTGGTTCAGTGGTAGAATTCTCGCCTGCCACGCGGGAGGCCCGGGTTCGATTCCCGGCCAATGCAAAACAGCAGTTTTAAGCCAGGTGTAAATTGAAGAGTCACAAATTACGTTAGCTACATGAACGAGTATTGATCAATCAGTGTTCTACTGTCATACACGCAAAATATTTGCTCGTCATTGTGGCTTAGGCTCACTCCAGCTTTCGGTCAAGCATTGGTGGTTCAGTGGTAGAATTCTCGCCTGCCACGCGGGAGGCCCGGGTTCGATTCCCGGCCAATGCAAAACAGCAATTTTAAGCCAGGTGTAAATTGAAGAGTCACAAATTACGTTAGCTGCATGAACGAGTATGGATCAATCAGTGTTCTACTGTCATACATGCAAAATATTTACTCGTCATTGTGGCTTAGGCTCACTCCAGCTTTCGGTCAAGCATTGGTGGTTCAGTGGTAGAATTCTAGCCTGCCACGCGGGAGGCCCGGGTTCGATTCCCGGCCAATGCAAAACAGCAGTTTTAAGCCAGGTGTAAATTGAAGAGTCACAAATTACGTTAGCTACATGAACGAGTATTGATCAATCAGTGTTCTACTGTCATACACGCAAAATATTTGCTCGTCATTGTGGCTTAGGCTCACTCCAGCTTTCGGTCAAGCATTGGTGGTTCAGTGGTAGAATTCTCGCCTGCCACGCGGGAGGCCCGGGTTCGATTCCCGGCCAATGCAAAACAGCAATTTTAAGCCAGGTGTAAATTGAAGAGTCACAAATTACGTTAGCTGCATGAACGAGTATGGATCAATCAGTGTTCTACTGTCATACATGCAAAATATTTACTCGTCATTGTGGCTTAGGCTCACTCCAGCTTTCAGTCAAGCATTGGTGGTTCAGTGGTAGAATTCTAGCCTGCCACGCGGGAGGCCCGGGTTCGATTCCCGGCCAATGCAAAACAGCAGTTTTAAGCCAGGTGTAAATTGAAGAGTCACAAATTACGTTAGCTACATGAACGAGTATTGATCAATCAGTGTTCTACTGTCATACACGCAAAATATTTGCTCGTCATTGTGGCTTAGGCTCACTCCAGCTTTCGGTCAAGCATTGGTGGTTCAGTGGTAGAATTCTCGCCTGCCACGCGGGAGGCCCGGGTTTGATTCCCGGCCAATGCAAAACAGCAGTTTTAAGCCAGGTGTAAATTTAAGAGTCACAAATTACGTTAGCTACATGAACGAGTATGGATCAATCAGTGTTCTACTGTCATACATGCAAAATATTTACTCGTTATTTTGGCCTAGGCTCACTTTGGTCAAGCATTGGTGGTTCAGTGGTAGAATTCTAGCCTGCCACGCGGGAGGCCCGGGTTCGATTCCCGGCCAATGCAAAACAGCAGTTTTAAGCCAGGTGTAAATTGAAGAGTCACAAATTACGTTAGCTACATGAACGAGTATTGATCAATCAGTGTTCTAATGTCATACACGCAAAATATTTGCTCGTCATTGTGGCTTAGGCTCACTCCAGCTTTCGGTCGAGCATTGGTGGTTCAGTGGTAGAATTCTCGCCTGCCACGCGGGAGGCCCGGGTTCGATTCCCGGCCAATGCAAAACAGCAGTTTTAAGCCAGGTGTAAATTGAAGAGTCACAAATTACGTTAGCTACATGAACGAGTATTGATCAATCAGTGTTCTACTGTCATACACGCAAAATATTTGCTCGTCATTGTGGCTTAGGCTCACTCCAGCTTTCGGTCGAGCATTGGTGGTTCAGTGGTAGAATTCTCGCCTGCCACGCGGGAGGCCCGGGTTCGATTCCCGGCCAATGCAAAACAGCAGTTTTAAGCCAGGTGTAAATTGAAGAGTCACAAATTACGTTAGCTACATGAACGAGTATTGATCAATCAGTGTTCTACTGTCATACACGCAAAATATTTGCTCGTCATTGTGGCTTAGGCTCACTCCAGCTTTCGGTCAAGCATTGGTGGTTCAGTGGTAGAATTCTCGCCTGCCACGCGGGAGGCCCGGGTTCGATTCCCGGCCAATGCAAAACAGCAGTTTTAAGCCAGGTGTAAATTGAAGAGTCACAAATTACGTTAGCTACATGAACGAGTATTGATCAATCAGTGTTCTACTGTCATACACGCAAAATATTTGCTCGTCATTGTGGCTTAGGCTCACTCCAGCTTTCGGTCAAGCATTGGTGGTTCAGTGGTAGAATTCTCGCCTGCCACGCGGGAGGCCCGGGTTCGATTCCCGGCCAATGCAAAACAGCAGTTTTAAGCCAGGTGTAAATTGAAGAGTCACAAATTACGTTAGCTACATGAACGAGTATTGATCAATCAGTGTTCTACTGTCATACACGCAAAATATTTGCTCGTCATTGTGGCTTAGGCTCACTCCAGCTTTCGGTCAAGCATTGGTGGTTCAGTGGTAGAACTCTCGCCTGCCATGCGGGAGGCCCGGGTTCGATTCCCGGCCAATGCAAAACAGCAGTTTTAAGCCAGGTGTAAATTGAAGAGTCACAAATTACGTTAGCTACATGAACGAGTATGGATCAATCAGTGTTCTACTGTCATACACGCAAAATATTTTCTCGTCATTGTGGCTTAGGCTCACTCCAGCTTTCGGTCAAACATTGTTGGTTCAGTGGTAGAATTCTCGCCTGCTACGCGGGAGGCCCGGGTTCGATTCCCGGCCAATGCAAAACAGCAGTTTTAAGCCAGGTGTAAATTGAAGAGTCACAAATTACGTTAGCTACATGAACGAGTATTGATCAATCAGTGTTCTTCTCTCATACATGCAAATTATTTGCTCGTCATTGTGGCTTAGGCTCACTCCAGCTTTCGGTCAAGCATTGGTGGTTCAGTGGTAGAATTCTCGCCTGCCACGCGGGAGGCCCGGGTTCGATTCCCGGCCAACGCAAAACAGCAGTTTTAAGCCAGGTGTAAATTTAAGAGTCACAAATTACGTTAGCTACATGAACGAGTATGGATCAATCAGTGTTCTACTGTCATACATGCAAAATATTTACTCGTTATTTTGGCCTAGGCTCACTTTGGTCAAGCATTGGTGGTTCAGTGGTAGAATTCTCGCCTGCTACGCGGGAGGCCCGGGTTCGATTCCCGGCCAATGCAAAACAGCAGTTTTAAGCCAGGTGTAAATTGAAGAGTCACAAATTACGTTAGCTACATGAACGAGTATGGATCAATCAGTGTTCTACTGTCATACACGCAAAATATTTGCTCGTCATTGTGGCTTAGGCTCACTCCAGCTTTCGGTCAAGCATTGGTGGTTCAGTGGTAGAATTCTCGCCTGCTACGCGGGAGGCCCGGGTTCGATTCCCGGCCAATGCAAAACAGCAGTTTTAAGCCAGGTGTAAATTGAAGAGTCACAAATTACGTTAGCTACATGAACGAGTATTGATCAATCAGTGTTCTTCTCTCATACATGCAAATTATTTGCTCGTCATTGTGGCTTAGGCTCACTCCAGCTTTCGGTCAAGCATTGGTGGTTCAGTGGTAGAATTCTAGCCTGCCACGCGGGAGGCCCGGGTTCGATTCCCGGCCAATGCAAAACAGCAGTTTTAAGCCAGGTGTAAATTGAAGAGTCACAAATTACGTTAGCTACATGAACGAGTATTGATCAATCAGTGTTCTAATGTCATACACGCAAAATATTTGCTCGTCATTGTGGCTTAGGCTCACTCCAGCTTTCGGTCGAGCATTGGTGGTTCAGTGGTAGAATTCTCGCCTTCCACGCGGGAGGCCCGGGTTCGATTCCCGGCCAATGCAAAACAGCAGTTTTAAGCCAGGTGTAAATTGAAGAGTCACAAATTACGTTAGCTACATGAACGAGTATTGATCAATCAGTGTTCTACTGTCATACACGCAAAATATTTGCTCGTCATTGTGGCTTAGGCTCACTCCAGCTTTCGGTCAAGCATTGGTGGGTCAGTGGTAGAATTCTCGCCTGCCACGCGGGAGGCCCGGGTTCGATTCCCGGCCAATGCAAAACAGCAGTTTTAAGCCAGGTGTAAATTGAAGAGTCACAAATTACGTTAGCTACATGAACGAGTATTGATCAATCAGTGTTCTACTGTCATACACGCAAAATATTTGCTCGTCATTGTGGCTTAGGCTCACTCCAGCTTTCGGTCAAGCATTGGTGGTTCAGTGGTAGAATTCTCGCCTGCCACGCGGGAGGCCCGGGTTCGATTCCCGGCCAATGCAAAACAGCAGTTTTAAGCCAGGTGTAAATTTAAGAGTCACAAATTACGTTAGCTACATGAACGAGTATGGATCAATCAGTGTTCTACTGTCATACATGCAAAATATTTACTCGTTATTTTGGCCTAGGCTCACTTTGGTCAAGCATTGGTGGTTCAGTGGTAGAATTCTAGCCTGCCACGCGGGAGGCCCTGGTTCGATTCCCGGCCAATGCAAAACAGCAGTTTTAAGCCAGGTGTAAATTGAAGAGTCACAAATTACGTTAGCTACATGAACGAGTATTGATCAATCAGTGTTCTAATGTCATACACGCAAAATATTTGCTCGTCATTGTGGCTTAGGCTCACTCCAGCTTTCGGTCGAGCATTGGTGGTTCAGTGGTAGAATTCTCGCCTGCCACGCGGGAGGCCCGGGTTCGATTCCCGGCCAATGCAAAACAGCAGTTTTAAGCCAGGTGTAAATTGAAGAGTCACAAATTACGTTAGCTACATGAACGAGTATTGATCAATCAGTGTTCTACTGTCATACACGCAAAATATTTGCTCGTCATTGTGGCTTAGGCTCACTCCAGCTTTCGGTCGAGCATTGGTGGTTCAGTGGTAGAATTCTCGCCTGCCACGCGGGAGGCCCGGGTTCGATTCCCGGCCAATGCAAAACAGCAGTTTTAAGCCAGGTGTAAATTGAAGAGTCACAAATTACGTTAGCTACATGAACGAGTATTGATCAATCAGTGTTCTACTGTCATACACGCAAAATATTTGCTCGTCATTGTGGCTTAGGCTCACTCCAGCTTTCGGTCAAGCATTGGTGGTTCAGTGGTAGAATTCTCGCCTGCCACGCGGGAGGCCCGGGTTCGATTCCCGGCCAATGCAAAACAGCAGTTTTAAGCCAGGTGTAAATTGAAGAGTCACAAATTACGTTAGCTACATGAACGAGTATTGATCAATCAGTGTTCTACTGTCATACACGCAAAATATTTGCTCGTCATTGTGGCTTAGGCTCACTCCAGCTTTCGGTCAAGCATTGGTGGTTCAGTGGTAGAATTCTCGCCTGCCACGCGGGAGGCCCGGGTTCGATTCCCGGCCAATGCAAAACAGCAATTTTAAGCCAGGTGTAAATTGAAGAGTCACAAATTACGTTAGCTGCATGAACGAGTATGGATCAATCAGTGTTCTACTGTCATACATGCAAAATATTTACTCGTCATTGTGGCTTAGGCTCACTCCAGCTTTCGGTCAAGCATTGGTGGTTCAGTGGTAGAATTCTAGCCTGCCACGCGGGAGGCCCGGGTTCGATTCCCGGCCAATGCAAAACAGCAGTTTTAAGCCAGGTGTAAATTGAAGAGTCACAAATTACGTTAGCTACATGAACGAGTATTGATCAATCAGTGTTCTACTGTCATACACGCAAAATATTTGCTCGTCATTGTGGCTTAGGCTCACTCCAGCTTTCGGTCAAGCATTGGTGGTTCAGTGGTAGAATTCTCGCCTGCCACGCGGGAGGCCCGGGTTCGATTCCCGGCCAATGCAAAACAGCAATTTTAAGCCAGGTGTAAATTGAAGAGTCACAAATTACGTTAGCTGCATGAACGAGTATGGATCAATCAGTGTTCTACTGTCATACATGCAAAATATTTACTCGTCATTGTGGCTTAGGCTCACTCCAGCTTTCAGTCAAGCATTGGTGGTTCAGTGGTAGAATTCTAGCCTGCCACGCGGGAGGCCCGGGTTCGATTCCCGGCCAATGCAAAACAGCAGTTTTAAGCCAGGTGTAAATTGAAGAGTCACAAATTACGTTAGCTACATGAACGAGTATTGATCAATCAGTGTTCTACTGTCATACACGCAAAATATTTGCTCGTCATTGTGGCTTAGGCTCACTCCAGCTTTCGGTCAAGCATTGGTGGTTCAGTGGTAGAATTCTCGCCTGCCACGCGGGAGGCCCGGGTTTGATTCCCGGCCAATGCAAAACAGCAGTTTTAAGCCAGGTGTAAATTTAAGAGTCACAAATTACGTTAGCTACATGAACGAGTATGGATCAATCAGTGTTCTACTGTCATACATGCAAAATATTTACTCGTTATTTTGGCCTAGGCTCACTTTGGTCAAGCATTGGTGGTTCAGTGGTAGAATTCTAGCCTGCCACGCGGGAGGCCCGGGTTCGATTCCCGGCCAATGCAAAACAGCAGTTTTAAGCCAGGTGTAAATTGAAGAGTCACAAATTACGTTAGCTACATGAACGAGTATTGATCAATCAGTGTTCTAATGTCATACACGCAAAATATTTGCTCGTCATTGTGGCTTAGGCTCACTCCAGCTTTCGGTCGAGCATTGGTGGTTCAGTGGTAGAATTCTCGCCTGCCACGCGGGAGGCCCGGGTTCGATTCCCGGCCAATGCAAAACAGCAGTTTTAAGCCAGGTGTAAATTGAAGAGTCACAAATTACGTTAGCTACATGAACGAGTATTGATCAATCAGTGTTCTACTGTCATACACGCAAAATATTTGCTCGTCATTGTGGCTTAGGCTCACTCCAGCTTTCGGTCGAGCATTGGTGGTTCAGTGGTAGAATTCTCGCCTGCCACGCGGGAGGCCCGGGTTCGATTCCCGGCCAATGCAAAACAGCAGTTTTAAGCCAGGTGTAAATTGAAGAGTCACAAATTACGTTAGCTACATGAACGAGTATTGATCAATCAGTGTTCTACTGTCATACACGCAAAATATTTGCTCGTCATTGTGGCTTAGGCTCACTCCAGCTTTCGGTCAAGCATTGGTGGGTCAGTGGTAGAATTCTCGCCTGCCACGCGGGAGGCCCGGGTTCGATTCCCGGCCAATGCAAAACAGCAGTTTTAAGCCAGGTGTAAATTGAAGAGTCACAAATTACGTTAGCTACATGAACGAGTATTGATCAACCAGTGTTCTACTGTCATACACGCAAAATATTTGCTCGTCATTGTGGCTTAGGCTCACTCCAGCTTTCGGTCAAGCATTGGTGGTTCAGTGGTAGAATTCTCGCCTGCCACGCGGGAGGCCCGGGTTCGATTCCCGGCCAATGCAAAACAGCAGTTTTAAGCCAGGTGTAAATTTAAGAGTCACAAATTACGTTAGCTACATGAACGAGTATGGATCAATCAGTGTTCTACTGTCATACATGCAAAATATTTACTCGTTATTTTGGCCTAGGCTCACTTTGGTCAAGCATTGGTGGTTCAGTGGTAGAATTCTAGCCTGCCACGCGGGAGGCCCGGGTTCGATTCCCGGCCAATGCAAAACAGCAGTTTTAAGCCAGGTGTAAATTGAAGAGTCACAAATTACGTTAGCTACATGAACGAGTATTGATCAATCAGTGTTCTAATGTCATACACGCAAAATATTTGCTCGTCATTGTGGCTTAGGCTCACTCCAGCTTTCGGTCGAGCATTGGTGGTTCAGTGGTAGAATTCTCGCCTGCCACGCGGGAGGCCCGGGTTCGATTCCCGGCCAATGCAAAACAGCAGTTTTAAGCCAGGTGTAAATTGAAGAGTCACAAATTACGTTAGCTACATGAACGAGTATTGATCAATCAGTGTTCTACTGTCATACACGCAAAATATTTGCTCGTCATTGTGGCTTAGGCTCACTCCAGCTTTCGGTCGAGCATTGGTGGTTCAGTGGTAGAATTCTCGCCTGCCACGCGGGAGGCCCGGGTTCGATTCCCGGCCAATGCAAAACAGCAGTTTTAAGCCAGGTGTAAATTGAAGAGTCACAAATTACGTTAGCTACATGAACGAGTATTGATCAATCAGTGTTCTACTGTCATACACGCAAAATATTTGCTCGTCATTGTGGCTTAGGCTCACTCCAGCTTTCGGTCAAGCATTGGTGGGTCAGTGGTAGAATTCTCGCCTGCCACGCGGGAGGCCCGGGTTCGATTCCCGGCCAATGCAAAACAGCAGTTTTAAGCCAGGTGTAAATTGAAGAGTCACAAATTACGTTAGCTACATGAACGAGTATTGATCAACCAGTGTTCTACTGTCATACACGCAAAATATTTGCTCGTCATTGTGGCTTAGGCTCACTCCAGCTTTCGGTCAAGCATTGGTGGTTCAGTGGTAGAATTCTCGCCTGCCACGCGGGAGGCCCGGGTTCGATTCCCGGCCAATGCAAAACAGCAGTTTTAAGCCAGGTGTAAATTTAAGAGTCACAAATTACGTTAGCTACATGAACGAGTATGGATCAATCAGTGTTCTACTGTCATACATGCAAAATATTTACTCGTTATTTTGGCCTAGGCTCACTTTGGTCAAGCATTGGTGGTTCAGTGGTAGAATTCTAGCCTGCCACGCGGGAGGCCCTGGTTCGATTCCCGGCCAATGCAAAACAGCAGTTTTAAGCCAGGTGTAAATTGAAGAGTCACAAATTACGTTAGCTACATGAACGAGTATTGATCAATCAGTGTTCTAATGTCATACACGCAAAATATTTGCTCGTCATTGTGGCTTAGGCTCACTCCAGCTTTCGGTCGAGCATTGGTGGTTCAGTGGTAGAATTCTCGCCTGCCACGCGGGAGGCCCGGGTTCGATTCCCGGCCAATGCAAAACAGCAGTTTTAAGCCAGGTGTAAATTGAAGAGTCACAAATTACGTTAGCTACATGAACGAGTATTGATCAATCAGTGTTCTACTGTCATACACGCAAAATATTTGCTCGTCATTGTGGCTTAGGCTCACTCCAGCTTTCGGTCGAGCATTGGTGGTTCAGTGGTAGAATTCTCGCCTGCCACGCGGGAGGCCCGGGTTCGATTCCCGGCCAATGCAAAACAGCAGTTTTAAGCCAGGTGTAAATTGAAGAGTCACAAATTACGTTAGCTACATGAACGAGTATTGATCAATCAGTGTTCTACTGTCATACACGCAAAATATTTGCTCGTCATTGTGGCTTAGGCTCACTCCAGCTTTCGGTCAAGCATTGGTGGTTCAGTGGTAGAATTCTCGCCTGCCACGCGGGAGGCCCGGGTTCGATTCCCGGCCAATGCAAAACAGCAGTTTTAAGCCAGGTGTAAATTGAAGAGTCACAAATTACGTTAGCTACATGAACGAGTATTGATCAATCAGTGTTCTACTGTCATACACGCAAAATATTTGCTCGTCATTGTGGCTTAGGCTCACTCCAGCTTTCGGTCAAGCATTGGTGGTTCAGTGGTAGAATTCTCGCCTGCCACGCGGGAGGCCCGGGTTCGATTCCCGGCCAATGCAAAACAGCAATTTTAAGCCAGGTGTAAATTGAAGAGTCACAAATTACGTTAGCTGCATGAACGAGTATGGATCAATCAGTGTTCTACTGTCATACATGCAAAATATTTACTCGTCATTGTGGCTTAGGCTCACTCCAGCTTTCGGTCAAGCATTGGTGGTTCAGTGGTAGAATTCTAGCCTGCCACGCGGGAGGCCCGGGTTCGATTCCCGGCCAATGCAAAACAGCAGTTTTAAGCCAGGTGTAAATTGAAGAGTCACAAATTACGTTAGCTACATGAATGAGTATTGATCAATCAGTGTTCTACTGTCATACACGCAAAATATTTGCTCGTCATTGTGGCTTAGGCTCACTCCAGCTTTCGGTCAAGCATTGGTGGTTCAGTGGTAGAATTCTCGCCTGCCACGCGGGAGGCCCGGGTTCGATTCCCGGCCAATGCAAAACAGCAATTTTAAGCCAGGTGTAAATTGAAGAGTCACAAATTACGTTAGCTGCATGAACGAGTATGGATCAATCAGTGTTCTACTGTCATACATGCAAAATATTTACTCGTCATTGTGGCTTAGGCTCACTCCAGCTTTCAGTCAAGCATTGGTGGTTCAGTGGTAGAATTCTAGCCTGCCACGCGGGAGGCCCGGGTTCGATTCCCGGCCAATGCAAAACAGCAGTTTTAAGCCAGGTGTAAATTGAAGAGTCACAAATTACGTTAGCTACATGAACGAGTATTGATCAATCAGTGTTCTACTGTCATACACGCAAAATATTTGCTCGTCATTGTGGCTTAGGCTCACTCCAGCTTTCGGTCAAGCATTGGTGGTTCAGTGGTAGAATTCTCGCCTGCCACGCGGGAGGCCCGGGTTTGATTCCCGGCCAATGCAAAACAGCAGTTTTAAGCCAGGTGTAAATTTAAGAGTCACAAATTACGTTAGCTACATGAACGAGTATGGATCAATCAGTGTTCTACTGTCATACATGCAAAATATTTACTCGTTATTTTGGCCTAGGCTCACTTTGGTCAAGCATTGGTGGTTCAGTGGTAGAATTCTAGCCTGCCACGCGGGAGGCCCGGGTTCGATTCCCGGCCAATGCAAAACAGCAGTTTTAAGCCAGGTGTAAATTGAAGAGTCACAAATTACGTTAGCTACATGAACGAGTATTGATCAATCAGTGTTCTAATGTCATACACGCAAAATATTTGCTCGTCATTGTGGCTTAGGCTCACTCCAGCTTTCGGTCGAGCATTGGTGGTTCAGTGGTAGAATTCTCGCCTGCCACGCGGGAGGCCCGGGTTCGATTCCCGGCCAATGCAAAACAGCAGTTTTAAGCCAGGTGTAAATTGAAGAGTCACAAATTACGTTAGCTACATGAACGAGTATTGATCAATCAGTGTTCTACTGTCATACACGCAAAATATTTGCTCGTCATTGTGGCTTAGGCTCACTCCAGCTTTCGGTCGAGCATTGGTGGTTCAGTGGTAGAATTCTCGCCTGCCACGCGGGAGGCCCGGGTTCGATTCCCGGCCAATGCAAAACAGCAGTTTTAAGCCAGGTGTAAATTGAAGAGTCACAAATTACGTTAGCTACATGAACGAGTATTGATCAATCAGTGTTCTACTGTCATACACGCAAAATATTTGCTCGTCATTGTGGCTTAGGCTCACTCCAGCTTTCGGTCAAGCATTGGTGGTTCAGTGGTAGAATTCTCGCCTGCCACGCGGGAGGCCCGGGTTCGATTCCCGGCCAATGCAAAACAGCAGTTTTAAGCCAGGTGTAAATTGAAGAGTCACAAATTACGTTAGCTACATGAACGAGTATTGATCAATCAGTGTTCTACTGTCATACACGCAAAATATTTGCTCGTCATTGTGGCTTAGGCTCACTCCAGCTTTCGGTCAAGCATTGGTGGTTCAGTGGTAGAATTCTCGCCTGCCACGCGGGAGGCCCGGGTTCGATTCCCGGCCAATGCAAAACAGCAGTTTTAAGCCAGGTGTAAATTGAAGAGTCACAAATTACGTTAGCTACATGAACGAGTATTGATCAATCAGTGTTCTACTGTCATACACGCAAAATATTTGCTCGTCATTGTGGCTTAGGCTCACTCCAGCTTTCGGTCAAGCATTGGTGGTTCAGTGGTAGAACTCTCGCCTGCCATGCGGGAGGCCCGGGTTCGATTCCCGGCCAATGCAAAACAGCAGTTTTAAGCCAGGTGTAAATTGAAGAGTCACAAATTACGTTAGCTACATGAACGAGTATGGATCAATCAGTGTTCTACTGTCATACACGCAAAATATTTTCTCGTCATTGTGGCTTAGGCTCACTCCAGCTTTCGGTCAAGCATTGTTGGTTCAGTGGTAGAATTCTCGCCTGCTACGCGGGAGGCCCGGGTTCGATTCCCGGCCAATGCAAAACAGCAGTTTTAAGCCAGGTGTAAATTGAAGAGTCACAAATTACGTTAGCTACATGAACGAGTATTGATCAATCAGTGTTCTTCTCTCATACATGCAAATTATTTGCTCGTCATTGTGGCTTAGGCTCACTCCAGCTTTCGGTCAAGCATTGGTGGTTCAGTGGTAGAATTCTCGCCTGCCACGCGGGAGGCCCGGGTTCGATTCCCGGCCAACGCAAAACAGCAGTTTTAAGCCAGGTGTAAATTTAAGAGTCACAAATTACGTTAGCTACATGAACGAGTATGGATCAATCAGTGTTCTACTGTCATACATGCAAAATATTTACTCGTTATTTTGGCCTAGGCTCACTTTGGTCAAGCATTGGTGGTTCAGTGGTAGAATTCTCGCCTGCTACGCGGGAGGCCCGGGTTCGATTCCCGGCCAATGCAAAACAGCAGTTTTAAGCCAGGTGTAAATTGAAGAGTCACAAATTACGTTAGCTACATGAACGAGTATGGATCAATCAGTGTTCTACTGTCATACACGCAAAATATTTGCTCGTCATTGTGGCTTAGGCTCACTCCAGCTTTCGGTCAAGCATTGGTGGTTCAGTGGTAGAATTCTCGCCTGCTACGCGGGAGGCCCGGGTTCGATTCCCGGCCAATGCAAAACAGCAGTTTTAAGCCAGGTGTAAATTGAAGAGTCACAAATTACGTTAGCTACATGAACGAGTATTGATCAATCAGTGTTCTTCTCTCATACATGCAAATTATTTGCTCGTCATTGTGGCTTAGGCTCACTCCAGCTTTCGGTCAAGCATTGGTGGTTCAGTGGTAGAATTCTAGCCTGCCACGCGGGAGGCCCGGGTTCGATTCCCGGCCAATGCAAAACAGCAGTTTTAAGCCAGGTGTAAATTGAAGAGTCACAAATTACGTTAGCTACATGAACGAGTATTGATCAATCAGTGTTCTAATGTCATACACGCAAAATATTTGCTCGTCATTGTGGCTTAGGCTCACTCCAGCTTTCGGTCGAGCATTGGTGGTTCAGTGGTAGAATTCTCGCCTTCCACGCGGGAGGCCCGGGTTCGATTCCCGGCCAATGCAAAACAGCAGTTTTAAGCCAGGTGTAAATTGAAGAGTCACAAATTACGTTAGCTACATGAACGAGTATTGATCAATCAGTGTTCTACTGTCATACACGCAAAATATTTGCTCGTCATTGTGGCTTAGGCTCACTCCAGCTTTCGGTCAAGCATTGGTGGGTCAGTGGTAGAATTCTCGCCTGCCACGCGGGAGGCCCGGGTTCGATTCCCGGCCAATGCAAAACAGCAGTTTTAAGCCAGGTGTAAATTGAAGAGTCACAAATTACGTTAGCTACATGAACGAGTATTGATCAATCAGTGTTCTACTGTCATACACGCAAAATATTTGCTCGTCATTGTGGCTTAGGCTCACTCCAGCTTTCGGTCAAGCATTGGTGGTTCAGTGGTAGAATTCTCGCCTGCCACGCGGGAGGCCCGGGTTCGATTCCCGGCCAATGCAAAACAGCAGTTTTAAGCCAGGTGTAAATTTAAGAGTCACAAATTACGTTAGCTACATGAACGAGTATGGATCAATCAGTGTTCTACTGTCATACATGCAAAATATTTACTCGTTATTTTGGCCTAGGCTCACTTTGGTCAAGCATTGGTGGTTCAGTGGTAGAATTCTAGCCTGCCACGCGGGAGGCCCTGGTTCGATTCCCGGCCAATGCAAAACAGCAGTTTTAAGCCAGGTGTAAATTGAAGAGTCACAAATTACGTTAGCTACATGAACGAGTATTGATCAATCAGTGTTCTAATGTCATACACGCAAAATATTTGCTCGTCATTGTGGCTTAGGCTCACTCCAGCTTTCGGTCGAGCATTGGTGGTTCAGTGGTAGAATTCTCGCCTGCCACGCGGGAGGCCCGGGTTCGATTCCCGGCCAATGCAAAACAGCAGTTTTAAGCCAGGTGTAAATTGAAGAGTCACAAATTACGTTAGCTACATGAACGAGTATTGATCAATCAGTGTTCTACTGTCATACACGCAAAATATTTGCTCGTCATTGTGGCTTAGGCTCACTCCAGCTTTCGGTCGAGCATTGGTGGTTCAGTGGTAGAATTCTCGCCTGCCACGCGGGAGGCCCGGGTTCGATTCCCGGCCAATGCAAAACAGCAGTTTTAAGCCAGGTGTAAATTGAAGAGTCACAAATTACGTTAGCTACATGAACGAGTATTGATCAATCAGTGTTCTACTGTCATACACGCAAAATATTTGCTCGTCATTGTGGCTTAGGCTCACTCCAGCTTTCGGTCAAGCATTGGTGGTTCAGTGGTAGAATTCTCGCCTGCCACGCGGGAGGCCCGGGTTCGATTCCCGGCCAATGCAAAACAGCAGTTTTAAGCCAGGTGTAAATTGAAGAGTCACAAATTACGTTAGCTACATGAACGAGTATTGATCAATCAGTGTTCTACTGTCATACACGCAAAATATTTGCTCGTCATTGTGGCTTAGGCTCACTCCAGCTTTCGGTCAAGCATTGGTGGTTCAGTGGTAGAATTCTCGCCTGCCACGCGGGAGGCCCGGGTTCGATTCCCGGCCAATGCAAAACAGCAATTTTAAGCCAGGTGTAAATTGAAGAGTCACAAATTACGTTAGCTGCATGAACGAGTATGGATCAATCAGTGTTCTACTGTCATACATGCAAAATATTTACTCGTCATTGTGGCTTAGGCTCACTCCAGCTTTCGGTCAAGCATTGGTGGTTCAGTGGTAGAATTCTAGCCTGCCACGCGGGAGGCCCGGGTTCGATTCCCGGCCAATGCAAAACAGCAGTTTTAAGCCAGGTGTAAATTGAAGAGTCACAAATTACGTTAGCTACATGAACGAGTATTGATCAATCAGTGTTCTACTGTCATACACGCAAAATATTTGCTCGTCATTGTGGCTTAGGCTCACTCCAGCTTTCGGTCAAGCATTGGTGGTTCAGTGGTAGAATTCTCGCCTGCCACGCGGGAGGCCCGGGTTCGATTCCCGGCCAATGCAAAACAGCAATTTTAAGCCAGGTGTAAATTGAAGAGTCACAAATTACGTTAGCTGCATGAACGAGTATGGATCAATCAGTGTTCTACTGTCATACATGCAAAATATTTACTCGTCATTGTGGCTTAGGCTCACTCCAGCTTTCAGTCAAGCATTGGTGGTTCAGTGGTAGAATTCTAGCCTGCCACGCGGGAGGCCCGGGTTCGATTCCCGGCCAATGCAAAACAGCAGTTTTAAGCCAGGTGTAAATTGAAGAGTCACAAATTACGTTAGCTACATGAACGAGTATTGATCAATCAGTGTTCTACTGTCATACACGCAAAATATTTGCTCGTCATTGTGGCTTAGGCTCACTCCAGCTTTCGGTCAAGCATTGGTGGTTCAGTGGTAGAATTCTCGCCTGCCACGCGGGAGGCCCGGGTTTGATTCCCGGCCAATGCAAAACAGCAGTTTTAAGCCAGGTGTAAATTTAAGAGTCACAAATTACGTTAGCTACATGAACGAGTATGGATCAATCAGTGTTCTACTGTCATACATGCAAAATATTTACTCGTTATTTTGGCCTAGGCTCACTTTGGTCAAGCATTGGTGGTTCAGTGGTAGAATTCTAGCCTGCCACGCGGGAGGCCCGGGTTCGATTCCCGGCCAATGCAAAACAGCAGTTTTAAGCCAGGTGTAAATTGAAGAGTCACAAATTACGTTAGCTACATGAACGAGTATTGATCAATCAGTGTTCTAATGTCATACACGCAAAATATTTGCTCGTCATTGTGGCTTAGGCTCACTCCAGCTTTCGGTCGAGCATTGGTGGTTCAGTGGTAGAATTCTCGCCTGCCACGCGGGAGGCCCGGGTTCGATTCCCGGCCAATGCAAAACAGCAGTTTTAAGCCAGGTGTAAATTGAAGAGTCACAAATTACGTTAGCTACATGAACGAGTATTGATCAATCAGTGTTCTACTGTCATACACGCAAAATATTTGCTCGTCATTGTGGCTTAGGCTCACTCCAGCTTTCGGTCGAGCATTGGTGGTTCAGTGGTAGAATTCTCGCCTGCCACGCGGGAGGCCCGGGTTCGATTCCCGGCCAATGCAAAACAGCAGTTTTAAGCCAGGTGTAAATTGAAGAGTCACAAATTACGTTAGCTACATGAACGAGTATTGATCAATCAGTGTTCTACTGTCATACACGCAAAATATTTGCTCGTCATTGTGGCTTAGGCTCACTCCAGCTTTCGGTCGAGCATTGGTGGTTCAGTGGTAGAATTCTCGCCTGCCACGCGGGAGGCCCGGGTTCGATTCCCGGCCAATGCAAAACAGCAGTTTTAAGCCAGGTGTAAATTGAAGAGTCACAAATTACGTTAGCTACATGAACGAGTATTGATCAATCAGTGTTCTACTGTCATACACGCAAAATATTTGCTCGTCATTGTGGCTTAGGCTCACTCCAGCTTTCGGTCAAGCATTGGTGGTTCAGTGGTAGAATTCTCGCCTGCCACGCGGGAGGCCCGGGTTCGATTCCCGGCCAATGCAAAACAGCAGTTTTAAGCCAGGTGTAAATTGAAGAGTCACAAATTACGTTAGCTACATGAACGAGTATTGATCAATCAGTGTTCTACTGTCATACACGCAAAATATTTGCTCGTCATTGTGGCTTAGGCTCACTCCAGCTTTCGGTCAAGCATTGGTGGTTCAGTGGTAGAATTCTCGCCTGCCACGCGGGAGGCCCGGGTTCGATTCCCGGCCAATGCAAAACAGCAATTTTAAGCCAGGTGTAAATTGAAGAGTCACAAATTACGTTAGCTGCATGAACGAGTATGGATCAATCAGTGTTCTACTGTCATACATGCAAAATATTTACTCGTCATTGTGGCTTAGGCTCACTCCAGCTTTCGGTCAAGCATTGGTGGTTCAGTGGTAGAATTCTAGCCTGCCACGCGGGAGGCCCGGGTTCGATTCCCGGCCAATGCAAAACAGCAGTTTTAAGCCAGGTGTAAATTGAAGAGTCACAAATTACGTTAGCTACATGAACGAGTATTGATCAATCAGTGTTCTACTGTCATACACGCAAAATATTTGCTCGTCATTGTGGCTTAGGCTCACTCCAGCTTTCGGTCAAGCATTGGTGGTTCAGTGGTAGAATTCTCGCCTGCCACGCGGGAGGCCCGGGTTCGATTCCCGGCCAATGCAAAACAGCAATTTTAAGCCAGGTGTAAATTGAAGAGTCACAAATTACGTTAGCTGCATGAACGAGTATGGATCAATCAGTGTTCTACTGTCATACATGCAAAATATTTACTCGTCATTGTGGCTTAGGCTCACTCCAGCTTTCAGTCAAGCATTGGTGGTTCAGTGGTAGAATTCTAGCCTGCCACGCGGGAGGCCCGGGTTCGATTCCCGGCCAATGCAAAACAGCAGTTTTAAGCCAGGTGTAAATTGAAGAGTCACAAATTACGTTAGCTACATGAACGAGTATTGATCAATCAGTGTTCTACTGTCATACACGCAAAATATTTGCTCGTCATTGTGGCTTAGGCTCACTCCAGCTTTCGGTCAAGCATTGGTGGTTCAGTGGTAGAA
The DNA here is from genome assembly GCF_029633855.1 of Hoplias malabaricus. NCBI lineage: Eukaryota > Metazoa > Chordata > Actinopteri > Characiformes > Erythrinidae > Hoplias > Hoplias malabaricus. Next base: position 168,909 of record NW_027100972.1, read on the forward strand.
TTCTCGCCTGCCACGCGGGAGGCCCGGGTTTGATTCCCGGCCAATGCAAAACAGCAGTTTTAAGCCAGGTGTAAATTTAAGAGTCACAAATTACGTTAGCTACATGAACGAGTATGGATCAATCAGTGTTCTACTGTCATACATGCAAAATATTTACTCGTTATTTTGGCCTAGGCTCACTTTGGTCAAGCATTGGTGGTTCAGTGGTAGAATTCTAGCCTGCCACGCGGGAGGCCCGGGTTCGATTCCCGGCCAATGCAAAACAGCAGTTTTAAGCCAGGTGTAAATTGAAGAGTCACAAATTACGTTAGCTACATGAACGAGTATTGATCAATCAGTGTTCTAATGTCATACACGCAAAATATTTGCTCGTCATTGTGGCTTAGGCTCACTCCAGCTTTCGGTCGAGCATTGGTGGTTCAGTGGTAGAATTCTCGCCTGCCACGCGGGAGGCCCGGGTTCGATTCCCGGCCAATGCAAAACAGCAGTTTTAAGCCAGGTGTAAATTGAAGAGTCACAAATTACGTTAGCTACATGAACGAGTATTGATCAATCAGTGTTCTACTGTCATACACGCAAAATATTTGCTCGTCATTGTGGCTTAGGCTCACTCCAGCTTTCGGTCGAGCATTGGTGGTTCAGTGGTAGAATTCTCGCCTGCCACGCGGGAGGCCCGGGTTCGATTCCCGGCCAATGCAAAACAGCAGTTTTAAGCCAGGTGTAAATTGAAGAGTCACAAATTACGTTAGCTACATGAACGAGTATTGATCAATCAGTGTTCTACTGTCATACACGCAAAATATTTGCTCGTCATTGTGGCTTAGGCTCACTCCAGCTTTCGGTCAAGCATTGGTGGTTCAGTGGTAGAATTCTCGCCTGCCACGCGGGAGGCCCGGGTTCGATTCCCGGCCAATGCAAAACAGCAGTTTTAAGCCAGGTGTAAATTGAAGAGTCACAAATTACGTTAGCTACATGAACGAGTATTGATCAATCAGTGTTCTACTGTCATACACGCAAAATATTTGCTCGTCATTGTGGCTTAGGCTCACTCCAGCTTTCGGTCAAGCATTGGTGGTTCAGTGGTAGAATTCTCGCCTGCCACGCGGGAGGCCCGGGTTCGATTCCCGGCCAATGCAAAACAGCAGTTTTAAGCCAGGTGTAAATTGAAGAGTCACAAATTACGTTAGCTACATGAACGAGTATTGATCAATCAGTGTTCTACTGTCATACACGCAAAATATTTGCTCGTCATTGTGGCTTAGGCTCACTCCAGCTTTCGGTCAAGCATTGGTGGTTCAGTGGTAGAACTCTCGCCTGCCATGCGGGAGGCCCGGGTTCGATTCCCGGCCAATGCAAAACAGCAGTTTTAAGCCAGGTGTAAATTGAAGAGTCACAAATTACGTTAGCTACATGAACGAGTATGGATCAATCAGTGTTCTACTGTCATACACGCAAAATATTTTCTCGTCATTGTGGCTTAGGCTCACTCCAGCTTTCGGTCAAGCATTGTTGGTTCAGTGGTAGAATTCTCGCCTGCTACGCGGGAGGCCCGGGTTCGATTCCCGGCCAATGCAAAACAGCAGTTTTAAGCCAGGTGTAAATTGAAGAGTCACAAATTACGTTAGCTACATGAACGAGTATTGATCAATCAGTGTTCTTCTCTCATACATGCAAATTATTTGCTCGTCATTGTGGCTTAGGCTCACTCCAGCTTTCGGTCAAGCATTGGTGGTTCAGTGGTAGAATTCTCGCCTGCCACGCGGGAGGCCCGGGTTCGATTCCCGGCCAACGCAAAACAGCAGTTTTAAGCCAGGTGTAAATTTAAGAGTCACAAATTACGTTAGCTACATGAACGAGTATGGATCAATCAGTGTTCTACTGTCATACATGCAAAATATTTACTCGTTATTTTGGCCTAGGCTCACTTTGGTCAAGCATTGGTGGTTCAGTGGTAGAATTCTCGCCTGCTACGCGGGAGGCCCGGGTTCGATTCCCGGCCAATGCAAAACAGCAGTTTTAAGCCAGGTGTAAATTGAAGAGTCACAAATTACGTTAGCTACATGAACGAGTATGGATCAATCAGTGTTCTACTGTCATACACGCAAAATATTTGCTCGTCATTGTGGCTTAGGCTCACTCCAGCTTTCGGTCAAGCATTGGTGGTTCAGTGGTAGAATTCTCGCCTGCTACGCGGGAGGCCCGGGTTCGATTCCCGGCCAATGCAAAACAGCAGTTTTAAGCCAGGTGTAAATTGAAGAGTCACAAATTACGTTAGCTACATGAACGAGTATTGATCAATCAGTGTTCTTCTCTCATACATGCAAATTATTTGCTCGTCATTGTGGCTTAGGCTCACTCCAGCTTTCGGTCAAGCATTGGTGGTTCAGTGGTAGAATTCTCGCCTGCCACGCGGGAGGCCCGGGTTCGATTCCCGGCCAATGCAAAACAGCAGTTTTAAGCCAGGTGTAAATTTAAGAGTCACAAATTACGTTAGCTACATGAACGAGTATGGATCAATCAGTGTTCTACTGTCATACACGCAAAATATTTGCTCGTCATTGTGGCTTAGGCTCACTCCAGCTTTCGGTCAAGCATTGGTGGTTCAGTGGTAGAATTCTCGCCTGCCACGCGGGAGGCCCGGGTTCGATTCCCGGCCAATGCAAAACAGCAGTTTTAAGCCAGGTGTAAATTTAAGAGTCACAAATTACGTTAGCTACATGAACGAGTATGGATCAATCAGTGTTCTACTGTCATACATGCAAAATATTTACTCGTTATTTTGGCCTAGGCTCACTTTGGTCAAGCATTGGTGGTTCAGTGGTAGAATTCTAGCCTGCCACGCGGGAGGCCCTGGTTCGATTCCCGGCCAATGCAAAACAGCAGTTTTAAGCCAGGTGTAAATTGAAGAGTCACAAATTACGTTAGCTACATGAACGAGTATTGATCAATCAGTGTTCTAATGTCATACACGCAAAATATTTGCTCGTCATTGTGGCTTAGGCTCACTCCAGCTTTCGGTCGAGCATTGGTGGTTCAGTGGTAGAATTCTCGCCTGCCACGCGGGAGGCCCGGGTTCGATTCCCGGCCAATGCAAAACAGCAGTTTTAAGCCAGGTGTAAATTGAAGAGTCACAAATTACGTTAGCTACATGAACGAGTATTGATCAATCAGTGTTCTACTGTCATACACGCAAAATATTTGCTCGTCATTGTGGCTTAGGCTCACTCCAGCTTTCGGTCGAGCATTGGTGGTTCAGTGGTAGAATTCTCGCCTGCCACGCGGGAGGCCCGGGTTCGATTCCCGGCCAATGCAAAACAGCAGTTTTAAGCCAGGTGTAAATTGAAGAGTCACAAATTACGTTAGCTACATGAACGAGTATTGATCAATCAGTGTTCTACTGTCATACACGCAAAATATTTGCTCGTCATTGTGGCTTAGGCTCACTCCAGCTTTCGGTCAAGCATTGGTGGTTCAGTGGTAGAATTCTCGCCTGCCACGCGGGAGGCCCGGGTTCGATTCCCGGCCAATGCAAAACAGCAGTTTTAAGCCAGGTGTAAATTGAAGAGTCACAAATTACGTTAGCTACATGAACGAGTATTGATCAATCAGTGTTCTACTGTCATACACGCAAAATATTTGCTCGTCATTGTGGCTTAGGCTCACTCCAGCTTTCGGTCAAGCATTGGTGGTTCAGTGGTAGAATTCTCGCCTGCCACGCGGGAGGCCCGGGTTCGATTCCCGGCCAATGCAAAACAGCAATTTTAAGCCAGGTGTAAATTGAAGAGTCACAAATTACGTTAGCTGCATGAACGAGTATGGATCAATCAGTGTTCTACTGTCATACATGCAAAATATTTACTCGTCATTGTGGCTTAGGCTCACTCCAGCTTTCGGTCAAGCATTGGTGGTTCAGTGGTAGAATTCTAGCCTGCCACGCGGGAGGCCCGGGTTCGATTCCCGGCCAATGCAAAACAGCAGTTTTAAGCCAGGTGTAAATTGAAGAGTCACAAATTACGTTAGCTACATGAACGAGTATTGATCAATCAGTGTTCTACTGTCATACACGCAAAATATTTGCTCGTCATTGTGGCTTAGGCTCACTCCAGCTTTCGGTCAAGCATTGGTGGTTCAGTGGTAGAATTCTCGCCTGCCACGCGGGAGGCCCGGGTTCGATTCCCGGCCAATGCAAAACAGCAATTTTAAGCCAGGTGTAAATTGAAGAGTCACAAATTACGTTAGCTGCATGAACGAGTATGGATCAATCAGTGTTCTACTGTCATACATGCAAAATATTTACTCGTCATTGTGGCTTAGGCTCACTCCAGCTTTCAGTCAAGCATTGGTGGTTCAGTGGTAGAATTCTAGCCTGCCACGCGGGAGGCCCGGGTTCGATTCCCGGCCAATGCAAAACAGCAGTTTTAAGCCAGGTGTAAATTGAAGAGTCACAAATTACGTTAGCTACATGAACGAGTATTGATCAATCAGTGTTCTACTGTCATACACGCAAAATATTTGCTCGTCATTGTGGCTTAGGCTCACTCCAGCTTTCGGTCAAGCATTGGTGGTTCAGTGGTAGAATTCTCGCCTGCCACGCGGGAGGCCCGGGTTTGATTCCCGGCCAATGCAAAACAGCAGTTTTAAGCCAGGTGTAAATTTAAGAGTCACAAATTACGTTAGCTACATGAACGAGTATGGATCAATCAGTGTTCTACTGTCATACATGCAAAATATTTACTCGTTATTTTGGCCTAGGCTCACTTTGGTCAAGCATTGGTGGTTCAGTGGTAGAATTCTAGCCTGCCACGCGGGAGGCCCGGGTTCGATTCCCGGCCAATGCAAAACAGCAGTTTTAAGCCAGGTGTAAATTGAAGAGTCACAAATTACGTTAGCTACATGAACGAGTATTGATCAATCAGTGTTCTAATGTCATACACGCAAAATATTTGCTCGTCATTGTGGCTTAGGCTCACTCCAGCTTTCGGTCGAGCATTGGTGGTTCAGTGGTAGAATTCTCGCCTGCCACGCGGGAGGCCCGGGTTCGATTCCCGGCCAATGCAAAACAGCAGTTTTAAGCCAGGTGTAAATTGAAGAGTCACAAATTACGTTAGCTACATGAACGAGTATTGATCAATCAGTGTTCTACTGTCATACACGCAAAATATTTGCTCGTCATTGTGGCTTAGGCTCACTCCAGCTTTCGGTCGAGCATTGGTGGTTCAGTGGTAGAATTCTCGCCTGCCACGCGGGAGGCCCGGGTTCGATTCCCGGCCAATGCAAAACAGCAGTTTTAAGCCAGGTGTAAATTGAAGAGTCACAAATTACGTTAGCTACATGAACGAGTATTGATCAATCAGTGTTCTACTGTCATACACGCAAAATATTTGCTCGTCATTGTGGCTTAGGCTCACTCCAGCTTTCGGTCAAGCATTGGTGGTTCAGTGGTAGAATTCTCGCCTGCCACGCGGGAGGCCCGGGTTCGATTCCCGGCCAATGCAAAACAGCAGTTTTAAGCCAGGTGTAAATTGAAGAGTCACAAATTACGTTAGCTACATGAACGAGTATTGATCAATCAGTGTTCTACTGTCATACACGCAAAATATTTGCTCGTCATTGTGGCTTAGGCTCACTCCAGCTTTCGGTCAAGCATTGGTGGTTCAGTGGTAGAATTCTCGCCTGCCACGCGGGAGGCCCGGGTTCGATTCCCGGCCAATGCAAAACAGCAGTTTTAAGCCAGGTGTAAATTGAAGAGTCACAAATTACGTTAGCTACATGAACGAGTATTGATCAATCAGTGTTCTACTGTCATACACGCAAAATATTTGCTCGTCATTGTGGCTTAGGCTCACTCCAGCTTTCGGTCAAGCATTGGTGGTTCAGTGGTAGAACTCTCGCCTGCCATGCGGGAGGCCCGGGTTCGATTCCCGGCCAATGCAAAACAGCAGTTTTAAGCCAGGTGTAAATTGAAGAGTCACAAATTACGTTAGCTACATGAACGAGTATGGATCAATCAGTGTTCTACTGTCATACACGCAAAATATTTTCTCGTCATTGTGGCTTAGGCTCACTCCAGCTTTCGGTCAAGCATTGTTGGTTCAGTGGTAGAATTCTCGCCTGCTACGCGGGAGGCCCGGGTTCGATTCCCGGCCAATGCAAAACAGCAGTTTTAAGCCAGGTGTAAATTGAAGAGTCACAAATTACGTTAGCTACATGAACGAGTATTGATCAATCAGTGTTCTTCTCTCATACATGCAAATTATTTGCTCGTCATTGTGGCTTAGGCTCACTCCAGCTTTCGGTCAAGCATTGGTGGTTCAGTGGTAGAATTCTCGCCTGCCACGCGGGAGGCCCGGGTTCGATTCCCGGCCAACGCAAAACAGCAGTTTTAAGCCAGGTGTAAATTTAAGAGTCACAAATTACGTTAGCTACATGAACGAGTATGGATCAATCAGTGTTCTACTGTCATACATGCAAAATATTTACTCGTTATTTTGGCCTAGGCTCACTTTGGTCAAGCATTGGTGGTTCAGTGGTAGAATTCTCGCCTGCTACGCGGGAGGCCCGGGTTCGATTCCCGGCCAATGCAAAACAGCAGTTTTAAGCCAGGTGTAAATTGAAGAGTCACAAATTACGTTAGCTACATGAACGAGTATGGATCAATCAGTGTTCTACTGTCATACACGCAAAATATTTGCTCGTCATTGTGGCTTAGGCTCACTCCAGCTTTCGGTCAAGCATTGGTGGTTCAGTGGTAGAATTCTCGCCTGCTACGCGGGAGGCCCGGGTTCGATTCCCGGCCAATGCAAAACAGCAGTTTTAAGCCAGGTGTAAATTGAAGAGTCACAAATTACGTTAGCTACATGAACGAGTATTGATCAATCAGTGTTCTTCTCTCATACATGCAAATTATTTGCTCGTCATTGTGGCTTAGGCTCACTCCAGCTTTCGGTCAAGCATTGGTGGTTCAGTGGTAGAATTCTCGCCTGCCACGCGGGAGGCCCGGGTTCGATTCCCGGCCAATGCAAAACAGCAGTTTTAAGCCAGGTGTAAATTTAAGAGTCACAAATTACGTTAGCTACATGAACGAGTATGGATCAATCAGTGTTCTACTGTCATACACGCAAAATATTTGCTCGTCATTGTGGCTTAGGCTCACTCCAGCTTTCGGTCAAGCATTGGTGGTTCAGTGGTAGAATTCTCGCCTGCTACGCGGGAGGCCCGGGTTCGATTCCCGGCCAATGCAAAACAGCAGTTTTAAGCCAGGTGTAAATTGAAGAGTCACAAATTACGTTAGCTACATGAACGAGTATTGATCAATCAGTGTTCTTCTCTCATACATGCAAATTATTTGCTCGTCATTGTGGCTTAGGCTCACTCCAGCTTTCGGTCAAGCATTGGTGGTTCAGTGGTAGAATTCTCGCCTGCCACGCGGGAGGCCCGGGTTCGATTCCCGGCCAATGCAAAACAGCAGTTTTAAGCCAGGTGTAAATTTAAGAGTCACAAATTACGTTAGCTACATGAACGAGTATGGATCAATCAGTGTTCTACTGTCATACATGCAAAATATTTACTCGTTATTTTGGCCTAGGCTCACTTTGGTCAAGCATTGGTGGTTCAGTGGTAGAATTCTAGCCTGCTACGCGGGAGGCCCGGGTTCGATTCCCGGCCAATGCAAAACAGCAGTTTTAAGCCAGGTGTAAATTGAAGAGTCACAAATTACGTTAGCTACATGAACGAGTATGGATCAATCAGTGTTCTACTGTCATACATGCAAAATATTTACTCGTCATTTTGGCCTAGGCTCACTTTGGTCAAGCATTGGTGGTTCAGTGGTAGAATTCTCGCCTGCCACGCGGGAGGCCCGGGTTCGATTCCCGGCCAATGCAAAACAGCAGTTTTAAGCCAGGTGTAAATTGAAGAGTCACAAATTACGTTAGCTACATGAACGAGTATGGATCAATCAGTGTTCTACTGTCATACATGCAAAATATTTACTCGTCATTTTGGCCTAGGCTCACTTTCGTCAAGCATTGGTGGTTCAGTGGTAGAATTCTCGCCTGCCACGCGGGAGGCCCGGGTTCGATTCCCGGCCAATGCAAAACAGCAGTTTTAAGCCAGGTGTAAATTGAAGAGTCACAAATTACGTTAGCTACATGAACGAGTATTGATCAATCAGTGTTCTACTGTCATACACGCAAAATATTTGCTCGTCATTGTGGCTTAGGCTCACTCCAGCTTTCGGTCAAGCATTGGTGGTTCAGTGGTAGAATTCTCGCCTGCTACGCGGGAGGCCCGGGTTCGGTTCCCGGCCAATGCAAAACAGCAGTTTTAAGCCAGGTGTAAATTGAAGAGTCACAAATTACGTTAGCTACATGAACGAGTATGGATCAATCAGTGTTCTACTGTCATACACGCAAAATATTTGCTCGTCATTGTGGCTTAGGCTCACTCCAGCTTTCGGTCAAGCATTGGTGGTTCAGTGGTAGAATTCTCGCCTGCTACGCGGGAGGCCCGGGTTCGATTCCCGGCCAATGCAAAACAGCAGTTTTAAGCCAGGTGTAAATTGAAGAGTCACAAATTACGTTAGCTACATGAACGAGTATTGATCAATCAGTGTTCTACTGTCATACACGCAAAATATTTGCTCGTCATTGTGGCTTAGGCTCACTCCAGCTTTCGGTCAAGCATTGTTGGTTCAGTGGTAGAATTCTCGCCTGCCACGCGGGAGGCCCGGGTTCGATTCCCGGCCAATGCAAAACAGCAGTTTTAAGCCAGGTGTAAATTTAAGAGTCACAAATTACGTTAGCTACATGAACGAGTATGGATCAATCAGTGTTCTACTGTCATACATGCAAAATATTTACTCGTTATTTTGGCCTAGGCTCACTTTGGTCAAGCATTGGTGGTTCAGTGGTAGAATTCTCGCCTGCTACGCGGGAGGCCCGGGTTCGAGTCCCGGCCAATGCAAAACAGCAGTTTTAAGCCAGGTGTAAATTGAAGAGTCACAAATTACGTTAGCTACATGAACGAGTATGGATCAATCAGTGTTCTACTGTCATACACGCAAAATATTTGCTCGTCATTGTGGCTTAGGCTCACTCCAGCTTTCGGTCAAGCATTGGTGGTTCAGTGGTAGAATTCTCGCCTGCTACGCGGGAGGCCCGGGTTCGATTCCCGGCCAATGCAAAACAGCAGTTTTAAGCCAGGTGTAAATTGAAGAGTCACAAATTACGTTAGCTACATGAACGAGTATGGATCAATCAGTGTTCTACTGTCATACATGCAAAATATTTACTCGTCATTTTGGCCTAGGCTCACTTTGGTCAAGCATTGGTGGTTCAGTGGTAGAATTCTCGCCTGCCACGCGGGAGGCCCGGGTTCGATTCCCGGCCAATGCAAAACAGCAGTTTTAAGCCAGGTGTAAATTGAAGAGTCACAAATTACGTTAGCTACATGAACGAGTATGGATCAATCAGTGTTCTACTGTCATACACGCAAAATATTTGCTCGTCATTGTGGCTTAGGCTCACTCCAGCTTTCGGTCAAGCATTGGTGGTTCAGTGGTAGAATTCTCGCCTGCTACGCGGGAGGCCCGGGTTCGGTTCCCGGCCAATGCAAAACAGCAGTTTTAAGCCAGGTGTAAATTGAAGAGTCACAAATTACGTTAGCTACATGAACGAGTATGGATCAATCAGTGTTCTACTGTCATACACGCAAAATATTTGCTCGTCATTGTGGCTTAGGCTCACTCCAGCTTTCGGTCAAGCATTGGTGGTTCAGTGGTAGAATTCTCGCCTGCCACGCGGGAGGCCCGGGTTCGATTCCCGGCCAATGCAAAACAGCAGTTTTAAGCCAGGTGTAAATTTAAGAGTCACAAATTACGTTAGCTACATGAACGAGTATGGATCAATCAGTGTTCTACTGTCATACATGCAAAATATTTACTCGTTATTTTGGCCTAGGCTCACTTTGGTCAAGCATTGGTGGTTCAGTGGTAGAATTCTCGCCTGCCACGCGGGAGGCCCGGGTTCGATTCCCGGCCAATGCAAAACAGCAGTTTTAAGCCAGGTGTAAATTGAAGAGTCACAAATTACGTTAGCTACATGAACGAGTATTGATCAATCAGTGTTCTACTGTCATACACGCAAAATATTTGCTCGTCATTGTGGCTTAGGCTCACTCCAGCTTTCGGTCAAGCATTGGTGGTTCAGTGGTAGAATTCTCGCCTGCCACGCGGGAGGCCCGGGTTCGATTCCCGGCCAATGCAAAACAGCAATTTTAAGCCAGGTGTAAATTGAAGAGTCACAAATTACGTTAGCTGCATGAACGAGTATGGATCAATCAGTGTTCTACTGTCATACATGCAAAATATTTACTCGTTATTTTGGCGTAGGCTCACTTTGGTCAAGCATTGGTGGTTCAGTGGTAGAATTCTAGCCTGCCACGCGGGAGGCCCGGGTTCGATTCCCGGCCAATGCAAAACAGCAGTTTTAAGCCAGGTGTAAATTGAAGAGTCACAAATTACGTTAGCTACATGAACGAGTATTGATCAATCAGTGTTCTACTGTCATACACGCAAAATATTTGCTCGTCATTGTGGCTTAGGCTCACTCCAGCTTTCGGTCAAGCATTGGTGGGTCAGTGGTAGAATTCTCGCCTGCCACGCGGGAGGCCCGGGTTCGATTCCCGGCCAATGCAAAACAGCAGTTTTAAGCCAGGTGTAAATTTAAGAGTCACAAATTACGTTAGCTACATGAACGAGTATGGATCAATCAGTGTTCTACTGTCATACATGCAAAATATTTACTCGTTATTTTGGCCTAGGCTCACTTTGGTCAAGCATTGGTGGTTCAGTGGTAGAATTCTCGCCTGCTACGCGGGAGGCCCGGGTTCGAGTCCCGGCCAATGCAAAACAGCAGTTTTAAGCCAGGTGTAAATTGAAGAGTCACAAATTACGTTAGCTACATGAACGAGTATGGATCAATCAGTGTTCTACTGTCATACACGCAAAATATTTGCTCGTCATTGTGGCTTAGGCTCACTCCAGCTTTCGGTCAAGCATTGGTGGTTCAGTGGTAGAATTCTCGCCTGCTACGCGGGAGGCCCGGGTTCGATTCCCGGCCAATGCAAAACAGCAGTTTTAAGCCAGGTGTAAATTGAAGAGTCACAAATTACGTTAGCTACATGAACGAGTATGGATCAATCAGTGTTCTACTGTCATACATGCAAAATATTTACTCGTCATTTTGGCCTAGGCTCACTTTGGTCAAGCATTGGTGGTTCAGTGGTAGAATTCTCGCCTGCCACGCGGGAGGCCCGGGTTCGATTCCCGGCCAATGCAAAACAGCAGTTTTAAGCCAGGTGTAAATTGAAGAGTCACAAATTACGTTAGCTACATGAACGAGTATGGATCAATCAGTGTTCTACTGTCATACACGCAAAATATTTGCTCGTCATTGTGGCTTAGGCTCACTCCAGCTTTCGGTCAAGCATTGGTGGTTCAGTGGTAGAATTCTCGCCTGCTACGCGGGAGGCCCGGGTTCGGTTCCCGGCCAATGCAAAACAGCAGTTTTAAGCCAGGTGTAAATTGAAGAGTCACAAATTACGTTAGCTACATGAACGAGTATGGATCAATCAGTGTTCTACTGTCATACACGCAAAATATTTGCTCGTCATTGTGGCTTAGGCTCACTCCAGCTTTCGGTCAAGCATTGGTGGTTCAGTGGTAGAATTCTCGCCTGCCACGCGGGAGGCCCGGGTTCGATTCCCGGCCAATGCAAAACAGCAGTTTTAAGCCAGGTGTAAATTTAAGAGTCACAAATTACGTTAGCTACATGAACGAGTATGGATCAATCAGTGTTCTACTGTCATACATGCAAAATATTTACTCGTTATTTTGGCCTAGGCTCACTTTGGTCAAGCATTGGTGGTTCAGTGGTAGAATTCTCGCCTGCCACGCGGGAGGCCCGGGTTCGATTCCCGGCCAATGCAAAACAGCAGGTTTAAGCCAGGTGTAAATTGAAGAGTCACAAATTACGTTAGCTACATGAACGAGTATTGATCAATCAGTGTTCTACTGTCATACACGCAAAATATTTGCTCGTCATTGTGGCATAGGCTCACTCCAGCTTTCGGTCAAGCATTGGTGGTTCAGTGGTAGAATTCTCGCCTGCCACGCGGGAGGCCCGGGTTCGATTCCCGGCCAATGCAAAACAGCAATTTTAAGCCAGGTGTAAATTGAAGAGTCACAAATTACGTTAGCTGCATGAACGAGTATGGATCAATCAGTGTTCTACTGTCATACATGCAAAATATTTACTCGTTATTTTGGCGTAGGCTCACTTTGGTCAAGCATTGGTGGTTCAGTGGTAGAATTCTAGCCTGCCACGCGGGAGGCCCGGGTTCGATTCCCGGCCAATGCAAAACAGCAGTTTTAAGCCAGGTGTAAATTGAAGAGTCACAAATTACGTTAGCTACATGAACGAGTATTGATCAATCAGTGTTCTACTGTCATACACGCAAAATATTTGCTCGTCATTGTGGCTTAGGCTCACTCCAGCTTTCGGTCAAGCATTGGTGGGTCAGTGGTAGAATTCTCGCCTGCCACGCGGGAGGCCCGGGTTCGATTCCCGGCCAATGCAAAACAGCAGTTTTAAGCCAGGTGTAAATTTAAGAGTCACAAATTACGTTAGCTACATGAACGAGTATGGATCAATCAGTGTTCTACTGTCATACATGCAAAATATTTACTCGTCATTGTGGCTTAGGCTCACTCCAGCTTTCGGTCAAGCATTGGTGGTTCAGTGGTAGAATTCTAGCCTGCCACGCGGGAGGCCCGGGTTCGATTCCCGGCCAATGCAAAACAGCAGTTTTAAGCCAGGTGTAAATTGAAGAGTCACAAATTACGTTAGCTACATGAACGAGTATTGATCAATCAGTGTTCTACTGTCATACACGCAAAATATTTGCTCGTCATTGTGGCTTAGGCTCACTCCAGCTTTCGGTCAAGCATTGGTGGTTCAGTGGTAGAATTCTCGCCTGCCACGCGGGAGGCCCGGGTTCGATTCCCGGCCAATGCAAAACAGCAGTTTTAAGCCAGGTGTAAATTTAAGAGTCACAAATTACGTTAGCTACATGAACGAGTATGGATCAATCAGTGTTCTACTGTCATACATGCAAAATATTTACTCGTTATTTTGGCCTAGGCTCACTTTGGTCAAGCATTGGTGGTTCAGTGGTAGAATTCTAGCCTGCCACGCGGGAGGCCCGGGTTCGATTCCCGGCCAATGCAAAACAGCAGTTTTAAGCCAGGTGTAAATTGAAGAGTCACAAATTACGTTAGCTACATGAACGAGTATTGATCAATCAGTGTTCTAATGTCATACACGCAAAATATTTGCTCGTCATTGTGGCTTAGGCTCACTCCAGCTTTCGGTCGAGCATTGGTGGTTCAGTGGTAGAATTCTCGCCTGCCACGCGGGAGGCCCGGGTTCGATTCCCGGCCAATGCAAAACAGCAGTTTTAAGCCAGGTGTAAATTGAAGAGTCACAAATTACGTTAGCTACATGAACGAGTATTGATCAATCAGTGTTCTACTGTCATACACGCAAAATATTTGCTCGTCATTGTGGCTTAGGCTCACTCCAGCTTTCGGTCAAGCATTGGTGGTTCAGTGGTAGAATTCTAGCCTGCCACGCGGGAGGCCCGGGTTCGATTCCCGGCCAATGCAAAACAGCAGTTTTAAGCCAGGTGTAAATTGAAGAGTCACAAATTACGTTAGCTACATGAACGAGTATTGATCAATCAGTGTTCTACTGTCATACACGCAAAATATTTGCTCGTCATTGTGGCTTAGGCTCACTCCAGCTTTCGGTCAAGCATTGGTGGTTCAGTGGTAGAATTCTCGCCTGCCACGCGGGAGGCCCGGGTTCGATTCCCGGCCAATGCAAAACAGCAGTTTTAAGCCAGGTGTAAATTTAAGAGTCACAAATTACGTTAGCTACATGAACGAGTATGGATCAATCAGTGTTCTACTGTCATACATGCAAAATATTTACTCGTTATTTTGGCCTAGGCTCACTTTGGTCAAGCATTGGTGGTTCAGTGGTAGAATTCTAGCCTGCCACGCGGGAGGCCCGGGTTCGATTCCCGGCCAATGCAAAACAGCAGTTTTAAGCCAGGTGTAAATTGAAGAGTCACAAATTACGTTAGCTACATGAACGAGTATTGATCAATCAGTGTTCTAATGTCATACACGCAAAATATTTGCTCGTCATTGTGGCTTAGGCTCACTCCAGCTTTCGGTCGAGCATTGGTGGTTCAGTGGTAGAATTCTCGCCTGCCACGCGGGAGGCCCGGGTTCGATTCCCGGCCAATGCAAAACAGCAGTTTTAAGCCAGGTGTAAATTGAAGAGTCACAAATTACGTTAGCTACATGAACGAGTATTGATCAATCAGTGTTCTACTGTCATACACGCAAAATATTTGCTCGTCATTGTGGCTTAGGCTCACTCCAGCTTTCGGTCAAGCATTGGTGGTTCAGTGGTAGAATTCTAGCCTGCCACGCGGGAGGCCCGGGTTCGATTCCCGGCCAATGCAAAACAGCAGTTTTAAGCCAGGTGTAAATTGAAGAGTCACAAATTACGTTAGCTACATGAACGAGTATTGATCAATCAGTGTTCTACTGTCATACACGCAAAATATTTGCTCGTCATTGTGGCTTAGGCTCACTCCAGCTTTCGGTCAAGCATTGGTGGTTCAGTGGTAGAATTCTCGCCTGCCACGCGGGAGGCCCGGGTTCGATTCCCGGCCAATGCAAAACAGCAGTTTTAAGCCAGGTGTAAATTTAAGAGTCACAAATTACGTTAGCTACATGAACGAGTATGGATCAATCAGTGTTCTACTGTCATACATGCAAAATATTTACTCGTTATTTTGGCCTAGGCTCACTTTGGTCAAGCATTGGTGGTTCAGTGGTAGAATTCTAGCCTGCCACGCGGGAGGCCCGGGTTCGATTCCCGGCCAATGCAAAACAGCAGTTTTAAGCCAGGTGTAAATTGAAGAGTCACAAATTACGTTAGCTACATGAACGAGTATTGATCAATCAGTGTTCTACTGTCATACACGCAAAATATTTGCTCGTCATTGTGGCTTAGGCTCACTCCAGCTTTCGGTCAAGCATTGGTGGTTCAGTGGTAGAATTCTCGCCTGCCACGCGGGAGGCCCGGGTTCGATTCCCGGCCAATGCAAAACAGCAATTTTAAGCCAGGTGTAAATTGAAGAGTCACAAATTACGTTAGCTGCATGAACGAGTATGGATCAATCAGTGTTCTACTGTCATACATGCAAAATATTTACTCGTCATTGTGGCTTAGGCTCACTCCAGCTTTCAGTCAAGCATTGGTGGTTCAGTGGTAGAATTCTAGCCTGCCACGCGGGAGGCCCGGGTTCGATTCCCGGCCAATGCAAAACAGCAGTTTTAAGCCAGGTGTAAATTGAAGAGTCACAAATTACGTTAGCTACATGAACGAGTATTGATCAATCAGTGTTCTACTGTCATACACGCAAAATATTTGCTCGTCATTGTGGCTTAGGCTCACTCCAGCTTTCGGTCAAGCATTGGTGGTTCAGTGGTAGAATTCTCGCCTGCCACGCGGGAGGCCCGGGTTTGATTCCCGGCCAATGCAAAACAGCAGTTTTAAGCCAGGTGTAAATTTAAGAGTCACAAATTACGTTAGCTACATGAACGAGTATGGATCAATCAGTGTTCTACTGTCATACATGCAAAATATTTACTCGTTATTTTGGCCTAGGCTCACTTTGGTCAAGCATTGGTGGTTCAGTGGTAGAATTCTAGCCTGCCACGCGGGAGGCCCGGGTTCGATTCCCGGCCAATGCAAAACAGCAGTTTTAAGCCAGGTGTAAATTGAAGAGTCACAAATTACGTTAGCTACATGAACGAGTATTGATCAATCAGTGTTCTAATGTCATACACGCAAAATATTTGCTCGTCATTGTGGCTTAGGCTCACTCCAGCTTTCGGTCGAGCATTGGTGGTTCAGTGGTAGAATTCTCGCCTGCCACGCGGGAGGCCCGGGTTCGATTCCCGGCCAATGCAAAACAGCAGTTTTAAGCCAGGTGTAAATTGAAGAGTCACAAATTACGTTAGCTACATGAACGAGTATTGATCAATCAGTGTTCTACTGTCATACACGCAAAATATTTGCTCGTCATTGTGGCTTAGGCTCACTCCAGCTTTCGGTCGAGCATTGGTGGTTCAGTGGTAGAATTCTCGCCTGCCACGCGGGAGGCCCGGGTTCGATTCCCGGCCAATGCAAAACAGCAGTTTTAAGCCAGGTGTAAATTGAAGAGTCACAAATTACGTTAGCTACATGAACGAGTATTGATCAATCAGTGTTCTACTGTCATACACGCAAAATATTTGCTCGTCATTGTGGCTTAGGCTCACTCCAGCTTTCGGTCAAGCATTGGTGGTTCAGTGGTAGAATTCTCGCCTGCCACGCGGGAGGCCCGGGTTCGATTCCCGGCCAATGCAAAACAGCAATTTTAAGCCAGGTGTAAATTGAAGAGTCACAAATTACGTTAGCTGCATGAACGAGTATGGATCAATCAGTGTTCTACTGTCATACATGCAAAATATTTACTCGTCATTGTGGCTTAGGCTCACTCCAGCTTTCGGTCAAGCATTGGTGGTTCAGTGGTAGAATTCTAGCCTGCCACGCGGGAGGCCCGGGTTCGATTCCCGGCCAATGCAAAACAGCAGTTTTAAGCCAGGTGTAAATTGAAGAGTCACAAATTACGTTAGCTACATGAACGAGTATTGATCAATCAGTGTTCTACTGTCATACACGCAAAATATTTGCTCGTCATTGTGGCTTAGGCTCACTCCAGCTTTCGGTCAAGCATTGGTGGTTCAGTGGTAGAATTCTCGCCTGCCACGCGGGAGGCCCGGGTTCGATTCCCGGCCAATGCAAAACAGCAGTTTTAAGCCAGGTGTAAATTTAAGAGTCACAAATTATGTTAGCTACATGAACGAGTATGGATCAATCAGTGTTCTACTGTCATACATGCAAAATATTTACTCGTTATTTTGGCCTAGGCTCACTTTGGTCAAGCATTGGTGGTTCAGTGGTAGAATTCTAGCCTGCCACGCGGGAGGCCCGGGTTCGATTCCCGGCCAATGCAAAACAGCAGTTTTAAGCCAGGTGTAAATTGAAGAGTCACAAATTACGTTAGCTACATGAACGAGTATTGATCAATCAGTGTTCTAATGTCATACACGCAAAATATTTGCTCGTCATTGTGGCTTAGGCTCACTCCAGCTTTCGGTCGAGCATTGGTGGTTCAGTGGTAGAATTCTCGCCTGCCACGCGGGAGGCCCGGGTTCGATTCCCGGCCAATCCAAAACAGCAGTTTTAAGCCAGGTGTAAATTGAAGAGTCACAAATTACGTTAGCTACAAGAACGAGTATGGATCAATCAGTGTTCTACTGTCATACATGCAAAATATTTACTCGTCATTTTGGCCTAGGCTCACTTTGGTCAAGCATTGGTGGTTCAGTGGTAGAATTCTCGCCTGCCACGCGGGAGGCCCGGGTTCGATTCCCGGCCAATGCAAAACAGCAGTTTTAAGCCAGGTGTAAATTGAAGAGTCACAAATTACGTTAGCTACATGAACGAGTATGGATCAATCAGTGTTCTACTGTCATACATGCAAAATATTTACTCGTCATTTTGGCCTAGGCTCACTTTGGTCAAGCATTGGTGGTTCAGTGGTAGAATTCTCGCCTGCCACGCGGGAGGCCCGGGTTCGATTCCCGGCCAATGCAAAACAGCAGTTTTAAGCCAGGTGTAAATTGAAGAGTCACAAATTACGTTAGCTACATGAACGAGTATGGATCAATCAGTGTTCTACTGTCATACACGCAAAATATTTGCTCGTCATTGTGGCTTAGGCTCACTCCAGCTTTCGGTCAAGCATTGGTGGTTCAGTGGTAGAATTCTCGCCTGCTACGCGGGAGGCCCGGGTTCGGTTCCCGGCCAATGCAAAACAGCAGTTTTAAGCCAGGTGTAAATTGAAGAGTCACAAATTACGTTAGCTACATGAACGAGTATGGATCAATCAGTGTTCTACTGTCATACACGCAAAATATTTGCTCGTCATTGTGGCTTAGGCTCACTCCAGCTTTCGGTCAAGCATTGGTGGTTCAGTGGTAGAATTCTCGCCTGCCACGCGGGAGGCCCGGGTTCGATTCCCGGCCAATGCAAAACAGCAGTTTTAAGCCAGGTGTAAATTTAAGAGTCACAAATTACGTTAGCTACATGAACGAGTATGGATCAATCAGTGTTCTACTGTCATACATGCAAAATATTTACTCGTTATTTTGGCCTAGGCTCACTTTGGTCAAGCATTGGTGGTTCAGTGGTAGAATTCTCGCCTGCCACGCGGGAGGCCCGGGTTCGATTCCCGGCCAATGCAAAACAGCAGTTTTAAGCCAGGTGTAAATTGAAGAGTCACAAATTACGTTAGCTACATGAACGAGTATTGATCAATCAGTGTTCTACTGTCATACACGCAAAATATTTGCTCGTCATTGTGGCTTAGGCTCACTCCAGCTTTCGGTCAAGCATTGGTGGTTCAGTGGTAGAATTCTCGCCTGCCACGCGGGAGGCCCGGGTTCGATTCCCGGCCAATGCAAAACAGCAATTTTAAGCCAGGTGTAAATTGAAGAGTCACAAATTACGTTAGCTGCATGAACGAGTATGGATCAATCAGTGTTCTACTGTCATACATGCAAAATATTTACTCGTTATTTTGGCGTAGGCTCACTTTGGTCAAGCATTGGTGGTTCAGTGGTAGAATTCTAGCCTGCCACGCGGGAGGCCCGGGTTCGATTCCCGGCCAATGCAAAACAGCAGTTTTAAGCCAGGTGTAAATTGAAGAGTCACAAATTACGTTAGCTACATGAACGAGTATTGATCAATCAGTGTTCTACTGTCATACACGCAAAATATTTGCTCGTCATTGTGGCTTAGGCTCACTCCAGCTTTCGGTCAAGCATTGGTGGGTCAGTGGTAGAATTCTCGCCTGCCACGCGGGAGGCCCGGGTTCGATTCCCGGCCAATGCAAAACAGCAGTTTTAAGCCAGGTGTAAATTTAAGAGTCACAAATTACGTTAGCTACATGAACGAGTATGGATCAATCAGTGTTCTACTGTCATACATGCAAAATATTTACTCGTTATTTTGGCCTAGGCTCACTTTGGTCAAGCATTGGTGGTTCAGTGGTAGAATTCTCGCCTGCTACGCGGGAGGCCCGGGTTCGAGTCCCGGCCAATGCAAAACAGCAGTTTTAAGCCAGGTGTAAATTGAAGAGTCACAAATTACGTTAGCTACATGAACGAGTATGGATCAATCAGTGTTCTACTGTCATACACGCAAAATATTTGCTCGTCATTGTGGCTTAGGCTCACTCCAGCTTTCGGTCAAGCATTGGTGGTTCAGTGGTAGAATTCTCGCCTGCTACGCGGGAGGCCCGGGTTCGATTCCCGGCCAATGCAAAACAGCAGTTTTAAGCCAGGTGTAAATTGAAGAGTCACAAATTACGTTAGCTACATGAACGAGTATGGATCAATCAGTGTTCTACTGTCATACATGCAAAATATTTACTCGTCATTTTGGCCTAGGCTCACTTTGGTCAAGCATTGGTGGTTCAGTGGTAGAATTCTCGCCTGCCACGCGGGAGGCCCGGGTTCGATTCCCGGCCAATGCAAAACAGCAGTTTTAAGCCAGGTGTAAATTGAAGAGTCACAAATTACGTTAGCTACATGAACGAGTATGGATCAATCAGTGTTCTACTGTCATACACGCAAAATATTTGCTCGTCATTGTGGCTTAGGCTCACTCCAGCTTTCGGTCAAGCATTGGTGGTTCAGTGGTAGAATTCTCGCCTGCTACGCGGGAGGCCCGGGTTCGGTTCCCGGCCAATGCAAAACAGCAGTTTTAAGCCAGGTGTAAATTGAAGAGTCACAAATTACGTTAGCTACATGAACGAGTATGGATCAATCAGTGTTCTACTGTCATACACGCAAAATATTTGCTCGTCATTGTGGCTTAGGCTCACTCCAGCTTTCGGTCAAGCATTGGTGGTTCAGTGGTAGAATTCTCGCCTGCCACGCGGGAGGCCCGGGTTCGATTCCCGGCCAATGCAAAACAGCAGTTTTAAGCCAGGTGTAAATTTAAGAGTCACAAATTACGTTAGCTACATGAACGAGTATGGATCAATCAGTGTTCTACTGTCATACATGCAAAATATTTACTCGTTATTTTGGCCTAGGCTCACTTTGGTCAAGCATTGGTGGTTCAGTGGTAGAATTCTCGCCTGCCACGCGGGAGGCCCGGGTTCGATTCCCGGCCAATGCAAAACAGCAGGTTTAAGCCAGGTGTAAATTGAAGAGTCACAAATTACGTTAGCTACATGAACGAGTATTGATCAATCAGTGTTCTACTGTCATACACGCAAAATATTTGCTCGTCATTGTGGCATAGGCTCACTCCAGCTTTCGGTCAAGCATTGGTGGTTCAGTGGTAGAATTCTCGCCTGCCACGCGGGAGGCCCGGGTTCGATTCCCGGCCAATGCAAAACAGCAATTTTAAGCCAGGTGTAAATTGAAGAGTCACAAATTACGTTAGCTGCATGAACGAGTATGGATCAATCAGTGTTCTACTGTCATACATGCAAAATATTTACTCGTTATTTTGGCGTAGGCTCACTTTGGTCAAGCATTGGTGGTTCAGTGGTAGAATTCTAGCCTGCCACGCGGGAGGCCCGGGTTCGATTCCCGGCCAATGCAAAACAGCAGTTTTAAGCCAGGTGTAAATTGAAGAGTCACAAATTACGTTAGCTACATGAACGAGTATTGATCAATCAGTGTTCTACTGTCATACACGCAAAATATTTGCTCGTCATTGTGGCTTAGGCTCACTCCAGCTTTCGGTCAAGCATTGGTGGGTCAGTGGTAGAATTCTCGCCTGCCACGCGGGAGGCCCGGGTTCGATTCCCGGCCAATGCAAAACAGCAGTTTTAAGCCAGGTGTAAATTTAAGAGTCACAAATTACGTTAGCTACATGAACGAGTATGGATCAATCAGTGTTCTACTGTCATACATGCAAAATATTTACTCGTCATTGTGGCTTAGGCTCACTCCAGCTTTCGGTCAAGCATTGGTGGTTCAGTGGTAGAATTCTAGCCTGCCACGCGGGAGGCCCGGGTTCGATTCCCGGCCAATGCAAAACAGCAGTTTTAAGCCAGGTGTAAATTGAAGAGTCACAAATTACGTTAGCTACATGAACGAGTATTGATCAATCAGTGTTCTACTGTCATACACGCAAAATATTTGCTCGTCATTGTGGCTTAGGCTCACTCCAGCTTTCGGTCAAGCATTGGTGGTTCAGTGGTAGAATTCTCGCCTGCCACGCGGGAGGCCCGGGTTCGATTCCCGGCCAATGCAAAACAGCAGTTTTAAGCCAGGTGTAAATTTAAGAGTCACAAATTACGTTAGCTACATGAACGAGTATGGATCAATCAGTGTTCTACTGTCATACATGCAAAATATTTACTCGTTATTTTGGCCTAGGCTCACTTTGGTCAAGCATTGGTGGTTCAGTGGTAGAATTCTAGCCTGCCACGCGGGAGGCCCGGGTTCGATTCCCGGCCAATGCAAAACAGCAGTTTTAAGCCAGGTGTAAATTGAAGAGTCACAAATTACGTTAGCTACATGAACGAGTATTGATCAATCAGTGTTCTACTGTCATACACGCAAAATATTTGCTCGTCATTGTGGCTTAGGCTCACTCCAGCTTTCGGTCGAGCATTGGTGGTTCAGTGGTAGAATTCTCGCCTGCCACGCGGGAGGCCCGGGTTCGATTCCCGGCCAATGCAAAACAGCAGTTTTAAGCCAGGTGTAAATTGAAGAGTCACAAATTACGTTAGCTACATGAACGAGTATTGATCAATCAGTGTTCTACTGTCATACACGCAAAATATTTGCTCGTCATTGTGGCTTAGGCTCACTCCAGCTTTCGGTCAAGCATTGGTGGTTCAGTGGTAGAATTCTCGCCTGCCACGCGGGAGGCCCGGGTTCGATTCCCGGCCAATGCAAAACAGCAATTTTAAGCCAGGTGTAAATTGAAGAGTCACAAATTACGTTAGCTGCATGAACGAGTATGGATCAATCAGTGTTCTACTGTCATACATGCAAAATATTTACTCGTCATTGTGGCTTAGGCTCACTCCAGCTTTCGGTCAAGCATTGGTGGTTCAGTGGTAGAATTCTAGCCTGCCACGCGGGAGGCCCGGGTTCGATTCCCGGCCAATGCAAAACAGCAGTTTTAAGCCAGGTGTAAATTGAAGAGTCACAAATTACGTTAGCTACATGAACGAGTATTGATCAATCAGTGTTCTACTGTCATACACGCAAAATATTTGCTCGTCATTGTGGCTTAGGCTCACTCCAGCTTTCGGTCAAGCATTGGTGGTTCAGTGGTAGAATTCTCGCCTGCCACGCGGGAGGCCCGGGTTCGATTCCCGGCCAATGCAAAACAGCAGTTTTAAGCCAGGTGTAAATTTAAGAGTCACAAATTATGTTAGCTACATGAACGAGTATGGATCAATCAGTGTTCTACTGTCATACATGCAAAATATTTGCTCGTTATTTTGGCCTAGGCTCACTTTGGTCAAGCATTGGTGGTTCAGTGGTAGAATTCTAGCCTGCCACGCGGGAGGCCCGGGTTCGATTCCCGGCCAATGCAAAACAGCAGTTTTAAGCCAGGTGTAAATTGAAGAGTCACAAATTACGTTAGCTACATGAACGAGTATTGATCAATCAGTGTTCTAATGTCATACACGCAAAATATTTGCTCGTCATTGTGGCTTAGGCTCACTCCAGCTTTCGGTCGAGCATTGGTGGTTCAGTGGTAGAATTCTCGCCTGCCACGCGGGAGGCCCGGGTTCGATTCCCGGCCAATCCAAAACAGCAGTTTTAAGCCAGGTGTAAATTGAAGAGTCACAAATTACGTTAGCTACAAGAACGAGTATGGATCAATCAGTGTTCTACTGTCATACATGCAAAATATTTACTCGTCATTTTGGCCTAGGCTCACTTTGGTCAAGCATTGGTGGTTCAGTGGTAGAATTCTCGCCTGCCACGCGGGAGGCCCGGGTTCGATTCCCGGCCAATGCAAAACAGCAGTTTTAAGCCAGGTGTAAATTGAAGAGTCACAAATTACGTTAGCTACATGAACGAGTATGGATCAATCAGTGTTCTACTGTCATACATGCAAAATATTTACTCGTCATTTTGGCCTAGGCTCACTTTGGTCAAGCATTGGTGGTTCAGTGGTAGAATTCTCGCCTGCCACGCGGGAGGCCCGGGTTCGATTCCCGGCCAATGCAAAACAGCAGTTTTAAGCCAGGTGTAAATTTAAGAGTCACAAATTACGTTAGCTACATGAACGAGTATGGATCAATCAGTGTTCTACTGTCATACATGCAAAATATTTACTCGTCATTGTGGCTTAGGCTCACTCCAGCTTTCGGTCAAGCATTGGTGGTTCAGTGGTAGAATTCTAGCCTGCCACGCGGGAGGCCCGGGTTCGATTCCCGGCCAATGCAAAACAGCAGTTTTAAGCCAGGTGTAAATTGAAGAGTCACAAATTACGTTAGCTACATGAACGAGTATTGATCAATCAGTGTTCTACTGTCATACACGCAAAATATTTGCTCGTCATTGTGGCTTAGGCTCACTCCAGCTTTCGGTCAAGCATTGGTGGTTCAGTGGTAGAATTCTCGCCTGCCACGCGGGAGGCCCGGGTTCGATTCCCGGCCAATGCAAAACAGCAGTTTTAAGCCAGGTGTAAATTTAAGAGTCACAAATTACGTTAGCTACATGAACGAGTATGGATCAATCAGTGTTCTACTGTCATACATGCAAAATATTTACTCGTTATTTTGGCCTAGGCTCACTTTGGTCAAGCATTGGTGGTTCAGTGGTAGAATTCTAGCCTGCCACGCGGGAGGCCCGGGTTCGATTCCCGGCCAATGCAAAACAGCAGTTTTAAGCCAGGTGTAAATTGAAGAGTCACAAATTACGTTAGCTACATGAACGAGTATTGATCAATCAGTGTTCTAATGTCATACACGCAAAATATTTGCTCGTCATTGTGGCTTAGGCTCACTCCAGCTTTCGGTCGAGCATTGGTGGTTCAGTGGTAGAATTCTCGCCTGCCACGCGGGAGGCCCGGGTTCGATTCCCGGCCAATGCAAAACAGCAGTTTTAAGCCAGGTGTAAATTGAAGAGTCACAAATTACGTTAGCTACATGAACGAGTATTGATCAATCAGTGTTCTACTGTCATACACGCAAAATATTTGCTCGTCATTGTGGCTTAGGCTCACTCCAGCTTTCGGTCGAGCATTGGTGGTTCAGTGGTAGAATTCTCGCCTGCCACGCGGGAGGCCCGGGTTCGATTCCCGGCCAATGCAAAACAGCAGTTTTAAGCCAGGTGTAAATTGAAGAGTCACAAATTACGTTAGCTACAAGAACGAGTATTGATCAATCAGTGTTCTACTGTCATACACGCAAAATATTTGCTCGTCATTGTGGCTTAGGCTCACTCCAGCTTTCGGTCAAGCATTGGTGGTTCAGTGGTAGAATTCTCGCCTGCCACGCGGGAGGCCCGGGTTCGATTCCCGGCCAATGCAAAACAGCAGTTTTAAGCCAGGTGTAAATTGAAGAGTCACAAATTACGTTAGCTACATGAACGAGTATTGATCAATCAGTGTTCTACTGTCATACACGCAAAATATTTGCTCGTCATTGTGGCTTAGGCTCACTCCAGCTTTCGGTCAAGCATTGGTGGTTCAGTGGTAGAATTCTCGCCTGCCACGCGGGAGGCCCGGGTTCGATTCCCGGCCAATGCAAAACAGCAATTTTAAGCCAGGTGTAAATTGAAGAGTCACAAATTACGTTAGCTGCATGAACGAGTATGGATCAATCAGTGTTCTACTGTCATACATGCAAAATATTTACTCGTTATTTTGGCCTAGGCTCACTTTGGTCAAGCATTGGTGGTTCAGTGGTAGAATTCTAGCCTGCCACGCGGGAGGCCCGGGTTCGATTCCCGGCCAATGCAAAACAGCAGTTTTAAGCCAGGTGTAAATTGAAGAGTCACAAATTACGTTAGCTACATGAACGAGTATTGATCAATCAGTGTTCTACTGTCATACACGCAAAATATTTGCTCGTCATTGTGGCTTAGGCTCACTCCAGCTTTCGGTCAAGCATTGGTGGTTCAGTGGTAGAATTCTCGCCTGCCACGCGGTAGGCCCGGGTTCGATTCCCGGCCAATGCAAAACAGCAATTTTAAGCCAGGTGTAAATTGAAGAGTCACAAATTACGTTAGCTGCATGAACGAGTATGGATCAATCAGTGTTCTACTGTCATACATGCAAAATATTTACTCGTCATTGTGGCTTAGGCTCACTCCAGCTTTCGGTCAAGCATTGGTGGTTCAGTGGTAGAATTCTAGCCTGCCACGCGGGAGGCCCGGGTTCGATTCCCGGCCAATGCAAAACAGCAGTTTTAAGCCAGGTGTAAATTGAAGAGTCACAAATTACGTTAGCTACATGAACGAGTATTGATCAATCAGTGTTCTACTGTCATACACGCAAAATATTTGCTCGTCATTGTGGCTTAGGCTCACTCCAGCTTTCGGTCAAGCATTGGTGGTTCAGTGGTAGAATTCTCGCCTGCCACGCGGGAGGCCCGGGTTCGATTCCCGGCCAATGCAAAACAGCAGTTTTAAGCCAGGTGTAAATTTAAGAGTCACAAATTATGTTAGCTACATGAACGAGTATGGATCAATCAGTGTTCTACTGTCATACATGCAAAATATTTACTCGTTATTTTGGCCTAGGCTCACTTTGGTCAAGCATTGGTGGTTCAGTGGTAGAATTCTAGCCTGCCACGCGGGAGGCCCGGGTTCGATTCCCGGCCAATGCAAAACAGCAGTTTTAAGCCAGGTGTAAATTGAAGAGTCACAAATTACGTTAGCTACATGAACGAGTATTGATCAATCAGTGTTCTAATGTCATACACGCAAAATATTTGCTCGTCATTGTGGCTTAGGCTCACTCCAGCTTTCGGTCGAGCATTGGTGGTTCAGTGGTAGAATTCTCGCCTGCCACGCGGGAGGCCCGGGTTCGATTCCCGGCCAATCCAAAACAGCAGTTTTAAGCCAGGTGTAAATTGAAGAGTCACAAATTACGTTAGCTACATGAACGAGTATTGATCAATCAGTGTTCTACTGTCATACACGCAAAATATTTGCTCGTCATTGTGGCTTAGGCTCACTCCAGCTTTCGGTCAAGCATTGGTGGTTCAGTGGTAGAATTCTCGCCTGCCACGCGGGAGGCCCGGGTTCGATTCCCGGCCAATGCAAAACAGCAATTTTAAGCCAGGTGTAAATTGAAGAGTCACAAATTACGTTAGCTGCATGAACGAGTATGGATCAATCAGTGTTCTACTGTCATACATGCAAAATATTTACTCGTCATTGTGGCTTAGGCTCACTCCAGCTTTCGGTCAAGCATTGGTGGTTCAGTGGTAGAATTCTAGCCTGCCACGCGGGAGGCCCGGGTTCGATTCCCGGCCAATGCAAAACAGCAGTTTTAAGCCAGGTGTAAATTGAAGAGTCACAAATTACGTTAGCTACATGAACGAGTATGGATCAATCAGTGTTCTACTGTCATACATGCAAAATATTTACTCGTCATTTTGGCCTAGGCTCACTTTGGTCAAGCATTGGTGGTTCAGTGGTAGAATTCTCGCCTGCCACGCGGGAGGCCCGGGTTCGATTCCCGGCCAATGCAAAACAGCAGTTTTAAGCCAGGTGTAAATTGAAGAGTCACAAATTACGTTAGCTACATGAACGAGTATTGATCAATCAGTGTTCTACTGTCATACACGCAAAATATTTGCTCGTCATTGTGGCTTAGGCTCACTCCAGCTTTCGGTCAAGCATTGGTGGGTCAGTGGTAGAATTCTCGCCTGCCACGCGGGAGGCCCGGGTTCGATTCCCGGCCAATGCAAAACAGCAGTTTTAAGCCAGGTGTAAATTTAAGAGTCACAAATTACGTTAGCTACATGAACGAGTATGGATCAATCAGTGTTCTACTGTCATACATGCAAAATATTTACTCGTCATTGTGGCTTAGGCTCACTCCAGCTTTCGGTCAAGCATTGGTGGTTCAGTGGTAGAATTCTAGCCTGCCACGCGGGAGGCCCGGGTTCGATTCCCGGCCAATGCAAAACAGCAGTTTTAAGCCAGGTGTAAATTGAAGAGTCACAAATTACGTTAGCTACATGAACGAGTATGGATCAATCAGTGTTCTACTGTCATACACGCAAAATATTTGCTCGTCATTGTGGCTTAGGCTCACTCCAGCTTTCGGTCAAGCATTGGTGGTTCAGTGGTAGAATTCTCGCCTGCCACGCGGGAGGCCCGGGTTCGATTCCCGGCCAATGCAAAACAGCAATTTTAAGCCAGGTGTAAATTGAAGAGTCACAAATTACGTTAGCTGCATGAACGAGTATGGATCAATCAGTGTTCTACTGTCATACATGCAAAATATTTACTCGTCATTGTGGCTTAGGCTCACTCCAGCTTTCGGTCAAGCATTGGTGGTTCAGTGGTAGAATTCTAGCCTGCCACGCGGGAGGCCCGGGTTCGATTCCCGGCCAATGCAAAACAGCAGTTTTAAGCCAGGTGTAAATTGAAGAGTCACAAATTACGTTAGCTACATGAACGAGTATGGATCAATCAGTGTTCTACTGTCATACATGCAAAATATTTACTCGTCATTTTGGCCTAGGCTCACTTTGGTCAAGCATTGGTGGTTCAGTGGTAGAATTCTCGCCTGCCACGCGGGAGGCCCGGGTTCGATTCCCGGCCAATGCAAAACAGCAGTTTTAAGCCAGGTGTAAATTGAAGAGTCACAAATTACGTTAGCTACATGAACGAGTATTGATCAATCAGTGTTCTACTGTCATACACGCAAAATATTTGCTCGTCATTGTGGCTTAGGCTCACTCCAGCTTTCGGTCAAGCATTGGTGGGTCAGTGGTAGAATTCTCGCCTGCCACGCGGGAGGCCCGGGTTCGATTCCCGGCCAATGCAAAACAGCAGTTTTAAGCCAGGTGTAAATTTAAGAGTCACAAATTACGTTAGCTACATGAACGAGTATGGATCAATCAGTGTTCTACTGTCATACATGCAAAATATTTACTCGTCATTGTGGCTTAGGCTCACTCCAGCTTTCGGTCAAGCATTGGTGGTTCAGTGGTAGAATTCTAGTCTGCCACGCGGGAGGCCCGGGTTCGATTCCCGGCCAATGCAAAACAGCAGTTTTAAGCCAGGTGTAAATTGAAGAGTCACAAATTACGTTAGCTACATGAACGAGTATTGATCAATCAGTGTTCTACTGTCATACACGCAAAATATTTGCTCGTCATTGTGGCTTAGGCTCACTCCAGCTTTCGGTCAAGCATTGGTGGTTCAGTGGTAGAATTCTCGCCTGCCACGCGGGAGGCCCGGGTTCGATTCCCGGCCAATGCAAAACAGCAGTTTTAAGCCAGGTGTAAATTTAAGAGTCACAAATTACGTTAGCTACATGAACGAGTATGGATCAATCAGTGTTCTACTGTCATACATGCAAAATATTTACTCGTTATTTTGGCCTAGGCTCACTTTGGTCAAGCATTGGTGGTTCAGTGGTAGAATTCTAGCCTGCCACGCGGGAGGCCCGGGTTCGATTCCCGGCCAATGCAAAACAGCAGTTTTAAGCCAGGTGTAAATTGAAGAGTCACAAATTACGTTAGCTACATGAACGAGTATTGATCAATCAGTGTTCTAATGTCATACACGCAAAATATTTGCTCGTCATTGTGGCTTAGGCTCACTCCAGCTTTCGGTCGAGCATTGGTGGTTCAGTGGTAGAATTCTCGCCTGCCACGCGGGAGGCCCGGGTTCGATTCCCGGCCAATGCAAAACAGCAGTTTTAAGCCAGGTGTAAATTGAAGAGTCACAAATTACGTTAGCTACATGAACGAGTATTGATCAATCAGTGTTCTACTGTCATACACGCAAAATATTTGCTCGTCATTGTGGCTTAGGCTCACTCCAGCTTTCGGTCGAGCATTGGTGGTTCAGTGGTAGAATTCTCGCCTGCCACGCGGGAGGCCCGGGTTCGATTCCCGGCCAATGCAAAACAGCAGTTTTAAGCCAGGTGTAAATTGAAGAGTCACAAATTACGTTAGCTACAAGAACGAGTATTGATCAATCAGTGTTCTACTGTCATACACGCAAAATATTTGCTCGTCATTGTGGCTTAGGCTCACTCCAGCTTTCGGTCAAGCATTGGTGGTTCAGTGGTAGAATTCTCGCCTGCCACGCGGGAGGCCCGGGTTCGATTCCCGGCCAATGCAAAACAGCAGTTTTAAGCCAGGTGTAAATTGAAGAGTCACAAATTACGTTAGCTACATGAACGAGTATTGATCAATCAGTGTTCTACTGTCATACACGCAAAATATTTGCTCGTCATTGTGGCTTAGGCTCACTCCAGCTTTCGGTCAAGCATTGGTGGTTCAGTGGTAGAATTCTCGCCTGCCACGCGGGAGGCCCGGGTTCGATTCCCGGCCAATGCAAAACAGCAATTTTAAGCCAGGTGTAAATTGAAGAGTCACAAATTACGTTAGCTGCATGAACGAGTATGGATCAATCAGTGTTCTACTGTCATACATGCAAAATATTTACTCGTTATTTTGGCCTAGGCTCACTTTGGTCAAGCATTGGTGGTTCAGTGGTAGAATTCTAGCCTGCCACGCGGGAGGCCCGGGTTCGATTCCCGGCCAATGCAAAACAGCAGTTTTAAGCCAGGTGTAAATTGAAGAGTCACAAATTACGTTAGCTACATGAACGAGTATTGATCAATCAGTGTTCTACTGTCATACACGCAAAATATTTGCTCGTCATTGTGGCTTAGGCTCACTCCAGCTTTCGGTCAAGCATTGGTGGTTCAGTGGTAGAATTCTCGCCTGCCACGCGGGAGGCCCGGGTTCGATTCCCGGCCAATGCAAAACAGCAATTTTAAGCCAGGTGTAAATTGAAGAGTCACAAATTACGTTAGCTGCATGAACGAGTATGGATCAATCAGTGTTCTACTGTCATACATGCAAAATATTTACTCGTCATTGTGGCTTAGGCTCACTCCAGCTTTCGGTCAAGCATTGGTGGTTCAGTGGTAGAATTCTAGCCTGCCACGCGGGAGGCCCGGGTTCGATTCCCGGCCAATGCAAAACAGCAGTTTTAAGCCAGGTGTAAATTGAAGAGTCACAAATTACGTTAGCTACATGAACGAGTATTGATCAATCAGTGTTCTACTGTCATACACGCAAAATATTTGCTCGTCATTGTGGCTTAGGCTCACTCCAGCTTTCGGTCAAGCATTGGTGGTTCAGTGGTAGAATTCTCGCCTGCCACGCGGGAGGCCTGGGTTCGATTCCCGGCCAATGCAAAACAGCAGTTTTAAGCCAGGTGTAAATTTAAGAGTCACAAATTATGTTAGCTACATGAACGAGTATGGATCAATCAGTGTTCTACTGTCATACATGCAAAATATTTACTCGTTATTTTGGCCTAGGCTCACTTTGGTCAAGCATTGGTGGTTCAGTGGTAGAATTCTAGCCTGCCACGCGGGAGGCCCGGGTTCGATTCCCGGCCAATGCAAAACAGCAGTTTTAAGCCAGGTGTAAATTGAAGAGTCACAAATTACGTTAGCTACATGAACGAGTATTGATCAATCAGTGTTCTAATGTCATACACGCAAAATATTTGCTCGTCATTGTGGCTTAGGCTCACTCCAGCTTTCGGTCGAGCATTGGTGGTTCAGTGGTAGAATTCTCGCCTGCCACGCGGGAGGCCCGGGTTCGATTCCCGGCCAATCCAAAACAGCAGTTTTAAGCCAGGTGTAAATTGAAGAGTCACAAATTACGTTAGCTACATGAACGAGTATTGATCAATCAGTGTTCTACTGTCATACACGCAAAATATTTGCTCGTCATTGTGGCTTAGGCTCACTCCAGCTTTCGGTCAAGCATTGGTGGTTCAGTGGTAGAATTCTCGCCTGCCACGCGGGAGGCCCGGGTTCGATTCCCGGCCAATGCAAAACAGCAATTTTAAGCCAGGTGTAAATTGAAGAGTCACAAATTACGTTAGCTGCATGAACGAGTATGGATCAATCAGTGTTCTACTGTCATACATGCAAAATATTTACTCGTCATTGTGGCTTAGGCTCACTCCAGCTTTCGGTCAAGCATTGGTGGTTCAGTGGTAGAATTCTAGCCTGCCACGCGGGAGGCCCGGGTTCGATTCCCGGCCAATGCAAAACAGCAGTTTTAAGCCAGGTGTAAATTGAAGAGTCACAAATTACGTTAGCTACATGAACGAGTATTGATCAATCAGTGTTCTACTGTCATACACGCAAAATATTTGCTCGTCATTGTGGCTTAGGCTCACTCCAGCTTTCGGTCAAGCATTGGTGGTTCAGTGGTAGAATTCTCGCCTGCCACGCGGGAGGCCCGGGTTCGATTCCCGGCCAATGCAAAACAGCAGTTTTAAGCCAGGTGTAAATTTAAGAGTCACAAATTATGTTAGCTACATGAACGAGTATGGATCAATCAGTGTTCTACTGTCATACATGCAAAATATTTACTCGTTATTTTGGCCTAGGCTCACTTTGGTCAAGCATTGGTGGTTCAGTGGTAGAATTCTAGCCTGCCACGCGGGAGGCCCGGGTTCGATTCCCGGCCAATGCAAAACAGCAGTTTTAAGCCAGGTGTAAATTGAAGAGTCACAAATTACGTTAGCTACATGAACGAGTATTGATCAATCAGTGTTCTAATGTCATACACGCAAAATATTTGCTCGTCATTGTGGCTTAGGCTCACTCCAGCTTTCGGTCGAGCATTGGTGGTTCAGTGGTAGAATTCTCGCCTGCCACGCGGGAGGCCCGGGTTCGATTCCCGGCCAATCCAAAACAGCAGTTTTAAGCCAGGTGTAAATTGAAGAGTCACAAATTACGTTAGCTACATGAACGAGTATGGATCAATCAGTGTTCTACTGTCATACATGCAAAATATTTACTCGTCATTTTGGCCTAGGCTCACTTTGGTCAAGCATTGGTGGTTCAGTGGTAGAATTCTCGCCTGCCACGCGGGAGGCCCGGGTTCGATTCCCGGCCAATGCAAAACAGCAGTTTTAAGCCAGGTGTAAATTGAAGAGTCACAAATTACGTTAGCTACATGAACGAGTATGGATCAATCAGTGTTCTACTGTCATACATGCAAAATATTTACTCGTCATTTTGGCCTAGGCTCACTTTGGTCAAGCATTGGTGGTTCAGTGGTAGAATTCTCGCCTGCCACGCGGGAGGCCCGGGTTCGATTCCCGGCCAATGCAAAACAGCAGTTTTAAGCCAGGTGTAAATTGAAGAGTCACAAATTACGTTAGCTACATGAACGAGTATTGATCAATCAGTGTTCTACTGTCATACACGCAAAATATTTGCTCGTCATTGTGGCTTAGGCTCACTCCAGCTTTCGGTCAAGCATTGGTGGGTCAGTGGTAGAATTCTCGCCTGCCACGCGGGAGGCCCGGGTTCGATTCCCGGCCAATGCAAAACAGCAGTTTTAAGCCAGGTGTAAATTTAAGAGTCACAAATTACGTTAGCTACATGAACGAGTATGGATCAATCAGTGTTCTACTGTCATACATGCAAAATATTTACTCGTCATTGTGGCTTAGGCTCACTCCAGCTTTCGGTCAAGCATTGGTGGTTCAGTGGTAGAATTCTAGCCTGCCACGCGGGAGGCCCGGGTTCGATTCCCGGCCAATGCAAAACAGCAGTTTTAAGCCAGGTGTAAATTGAAGAGTCACAAATTACGTTAGCTACATGAACGAGTATTGATCAATCAGTGTTCTACTGTCATACACGCAAAATATTTGCTCGTCATTGTGGCTTAGGCTCACTCCAGCTTTCGGTCAAGCATTGGTGGTTCAGTGGTAGAATTCTCGCCTGCCACGCGGGAGGCCCGGGTTCGATTCCCGGCCAATGCAAAACAGCAATTTTAAGCCAGGTGTAAATTGAAGAGTCACAAATTACGTTAGCTGCATGAACGAGTATGGATCAATCAGTGTTCTACTGTCATACATGCAAAATATTTACTCGTTATTTTGGCCTAGGCTCACTTTGGTCAAGCATTGGTGGTTCAGTGGTAGAATTCTAGCCTGCCACGCGGGAGGCCCGGGTTCGATTCCCGGCCAATGCAAAACAGCAGTTTTAAGCCAGGTGTAAATTGAAGAGTCACAAATTACGTTAGCTACATGAACGAGTATTGATCAATCAGTGTTCTAATGTCATACACGCAAAATATTTGCTCGTCATTGTGGCTTAGGCTCACTCCAGCTTTCGGTCGAGCATTGGTGGTTCAGTGGTAGAATTCTCGCCTGCCACGCGGGAGGCCCGGGTTCGATTCCCGGCCAATGCAAAACAGCAGTTTTAAGCCAGGTGTAAATTGAAGAGTCACAAATTACGTTAGCTACATGAACGAGTATTGATCAATCAGTGTTCTACTGTCATACACGCAAAATATTTGCTCGTCATTGTGGCTTAGGCTCACTCCAGCTTTCGGTCAAGCATTGGTGGGTCAGTGGTAGAATTCTCGCCTGCCACGCGGGAGGCCCGGGTTCGATTCCCGGCCAATGCAAAACAGCAGTTTTAAGCCAGGTGTAAATTGAAGAGTCACAAATTACGTTAGCTACATGAACGAGTATTGATCAATCAGTGTTCTACTGTCATACACGCAAAATATTTGCTCGTCATTGTGGCTTAGGCTCACTCCAGCTTTCGGTCAAGCATTGGTGGTTCAGTGGTAGAATTCTCGCCTGCCACGCGGGAGGCCCGGGTTCGATTCCCGGCCAATGCAAAACAGCAGTTTTAAGCCAGGTGTAAATTTAAGAGTCACAAATTACGTTAGCTACATGAACGAGTATGGATCAATCAGTGTTCTACTGTCATACATGCAAAATATTTACTCGTTATTTTGGCCTAGGCTCACTTTGGTCAAGCATTGGTGGTTCAGTGGTAGAATTCTAGCCTGCCACGCGGGAGGCCCTGGTTCGATTCCCGGCCAATGCAAAACAGCAGTTTTAAGCCAGGTGTAAATTGAAGAGTCACAAATTACGTTAGCTACATGAACGAGTATTGATCAATCAGTGTTCTAATGTCATACACGCAAAATATTTGCTCGTCATTGTGGCTTAGGCTCACTCCAGCTTTCGGTCGAGCATTGGTGGTTCAGTGGTAGAATTCTCGCCTGCCACGCGGGAGGCCCGGGTTCGATTCCCGGCCAATGCAAAACAGCAGTTTTAAGCCAGGTGTAAATTGAAGAGTCACAAATTACGTTAGCTACATGAACGAGTATTGATCAATCAGTGTTCTACTGTCATACACGCAAAATATTTGCTCGTCATTGTGGCTTAGGCTCACTCCAGCTTTCGGTCGAGCATTGGTGGTTCAGTGGTAGAATTCTCGCCTGCCACGCGGGAGGCCCGGGTTCGATTCCCGGCCAATGCAAAACAGCAGTTTTAAGCCAGGTGTAAATTGAAGAGTCACAAATTACGTTAGCTACATGAACGAGTATTGATCAATCAGTGTTCTACTGTCATACACGCAAAATATTTGCTCGTCATTGTGGCTTAGGCTCACTCCAGCTTTCGGTCAAGCATTGGTGGTTCAGTGGTAGAATTCTCGCCTGCCACGCGGGAGGCCCGGGTTCGATTCCCGGCCAATGCAAAACAGCAGTTTTAAGCCAGGTGTAAATTGAAGAGTCACAAATTACGTTAGCTACATGAACGAGTATTGATCAATCAGTGTTCTACTGTCATACACGCAAAATATTTGCTCGTCATTGTGGCTTAGGCTCACTCCAGCTTTCGGTCAAGCATTGGTGGTTCAGTGGTAGAATTCTCGCCTGCCACGCGGGAGGCCCGGGTTCGATTCCCGGCCAATGCAAAACAGCAATTTTAAGCCAGGTGTAAATTGAAGAGTCACAAATTACGTTAGCTGCATGAACGAGTATGGATCAATCAGTGTTCTACTGTCATACATGCAAAATATTTACTCGTCATTGTGGCTTAGGCTCACTCCAGCTTTCGGTCAAGCATTGGTGGTTCAGTGGTAGAATTCTAGCCTGCCACGCGGGAGGCCCGGGTTCGATTCCCGGCCAATGCAAAACAGCAGTTTTAAGCCAGGTGTAAATTGAAGAGTCACAAATTACGTTAGCTACATGAACGAGTATTGATCAATCAGTGTTCTACTGTCATACACGCAAAATATTTGCTCGTCATTGTGGCTTAGGCTCACTCCAGCTTTCGGTCAAGCATTGGTGGTTCAGTGGTAGAATTCTCGCCTGCCACGCGGGAGGCCCGGGTTCGATTCCCGGCCAATGCAAAACAGCAATTTTAAGCCAGGTGTAAATTGAAGAGTCACAAATTACGTTAGCTGCATGAACGAGTATGGATCAATCAGTGTTCTACTGTCATACATGCAAAATATTTACTCGTCATTGTGGCTTAGGCTCACTCCAGCTTTCGGTCAAGCATTGGTGGTTCAGTGGTAGAATTCTAGCCTGCCACGCGGGAGGCCCGGGTTCGATTCCCGGCCAATGCAAAACAGCAGTTTTAAGCCAGGTGTAAATTGAAGAGTCACAAATTACGTTAGCTACATGAACGAGTATTGATCAATCAGTGTTCTAATGTCATACACGCAAAATATTTGCTCGTCATTGTGGCTTAGGCTCACTCCAGCTTTCGGTCGAGCATTGGTGGTTCAGTGGTAGAATTCTCGCCTGCCACGCGGGAGGCCCGGGTTCGATTCCCGGCCAATCCAAAACAGCAGTTTTAAGCCAGGTGTAAATTGAAGAGTCACAAATTACGTTAGCTACATGAACGAGTATGGATCAATCAGTGTTCTACTGTCATACATGCAAAATATTTACTCGTCATTTTGGCCTAGGCTCACTTTGGTCAAGCATTGGTGGTTCAGTGGTAGAATTCTCGCCTGCCACGCGGGAGGCCCGGGTTCGATTCCCGGCCAATGCAAAACAGCAGTTTTAAGCCAGGTGTAAATTGAAGAGTCACAAATTACGTTAGCTACATGAACGAGTATGGATCAATCAGTGTTCTACTGTCATACATGCAAAATATTTACTCGTCATTTTGGCCTAGGCTCACTTTGGTCAAGCATTGGTGGTTCAGTGGTAGAATTCTCGCCTGCCACGCGGGAGGCCCGGGTTCGATTCCCGGCCAATGCAAAACAGCAGTTTTAAGCCAGGTGTAAATTGAAGAGTCACAAATTACGTTAGCTACATGAACGAGTATTGATCAATCAGTGTTCTACTGTCATACACGCAAAATATTTGCTCGTCATTGTGGCTTAGGCTCACTCCAGCTTTCGGTCAAGCATTGGTGGTTCAGTGGTAGAATTCTCGCCTGCCACGCGGGAGGCCCGGGTTCGATTCCCGGCCAATGCAAAACAGCAGTTTTAAGCCAGGTGTAAATTGAAGAGTCACAAATTACGTTAGCTACATGAACGAGTATTGATCAATCAGTGTTCTACTGCCATACACGCAAAATATTTGCTCGTCATTGTGGCTTAGGCTCACTCCAGCTTTCGGTCAAGCATTGGTGGTTCAGTGGTAGAATTCTCGCCTGCCACGCGGGAGGCCCGGGTTCGATTCCCGGCCAATGCAAAACAGCAGTTTTAAGCCAGGTGTAAATTGAAGAGTCACAAATTACGTTAGCTACATGAACGAGTATTGATCAATCAGTGTTCTACTGTCATACACGCAAAATATTTGCTCGTCATTGTGGCTTAGGCTCACTCCAGCTTTCGGTCAAGCATTGGTGGTTCAGTGGTAGAATTCTAGCCTGCCACGCGGGAGGCCCTGGTTCGATTCCCGGCCAATGCAAAACAGCAGTTTTAAGCCAGGTGTAAATTGAAGAGTCACAAATTACGTTAGCTACATGAACGAGTATTGATCAATCAGTGTTCTAATGTCATACACGCAAAATATTTGCTCGTCATTGTGGCTTAGGCTCACTCCAGCTTTCGGTCGAGCATTGGTGGTTCAGTGGTAGAATTCTCGCCTGCCACGCGGGAGGCCCGGGTTCGATTCCCGGCCAATGCAAAACAGCAGTTTTAAGCCAGGTGTAAATTGAAGAGTCACAAATTACGTTAGCTACATGAACGAGTATTGATCAATCAGTGTTCTACTGTCATACACGCAAAATATTTGCTCGTCATTGTGGCTTAGGCTCACTCCAGCTTTCGGTCGAGCATTGGTGGTTCAGTGGTAGAATTCTCGCCTGCCACGCGGGAGGCCCGGGTTCGATTCCCGGCCAATGCAAAACAGCAGTTTTAAGCCAGGTGTAAATTGAAGAGTCACAAATTACGTTAGCTACATGAACGAGTATTGATCAATCAGTGTTCTACTGTCATACACGCAAAATATTTGCTCGTCATTGTGGCTTAGGCTCACTCCAGCTTTCGGTCAAGCATTGGTGGTTCAGTGGTAGAATTCTCGCCTGCCACGCGGGAGGCCCGGGTTCGATTCCCGGCCAATGCAAAACAGCAGTTTTAAGCCAGGTGTAAATTGAAGAGTCACAAATTACGTTAGCTACATGAACGAGTATTGATCAATCAGTGTTCTACTGTCATACACGCAAAATATTTGCTCGTCATTGTGGCTTAGGCTCACTCCAGCTTTCGGTCAAGCATTGGTGGTTCAGTGGTAGAATTCTCGCCTGCCACGCGGGAGGCCCGGGTTCGATTCCCGGCCAATGCAAAACAGCAATTTTAAGCCAGGTGTAAATTGAAGAGTCACAAATTACGTTAGCTGCATGAACGAGTATGGATCAATCAGTGTTCTACTGTCATACATGCAAAATATTTACTCGTCATTGTGGCTTAGGCTCACTCCAGCTTTCGGTCAAGCATTGGTGGTTCAGTGGTAGAATTCTAGCCTGCCACGCGGGAGGCCCGGGTTCGATTCCCGGCCAATGCAAAACAGCAGTTTTAAGCCAGGTGTAAATTGAAGAGTCACAAATTACGTTAGCTACATGAACGAGTATTGATCAATCAGTGTTCTACTGTCATACACGCAAAATATTTGCTCGTCATTGTGGCTTAGGCTCACTCCAGCTTTCGGTCAAGCATTGGTGGTTCAGTGGTAGAATTCTCGCCTGCCACGCGGGAGGCCCGGGTTCGATTCCCGGCCAATGCAAAACAGCAATTTTAAGCCAGGTGTAAATTGAAGAGTCACAAATTACGTTAGCTGCATGAACGAGTATGGATCAATCAGTGTTCTACTGTCATACATGCAAAATATTTACTCGTCATTGTGGCTTAGGCTCACTCCAGCTTTCAGTCAAGCATTGGTGGTTCAGTGGTAGAATTCTAGCCTGCCACGCGGGAGGCCCGGGTTCGATTCCCGGCCAATGCAAAACAGCAGTTTTAAGCCAGGTGTAAATTGAAGAGTCACAAATTACGTTAGCTACATGAACGAGTATTGATCAATCAGTGTTCTACTGTCATACACGCAAAATATTTGCTCGTCATTGTGGCTTAGGCTCACTCCAGCTTTCGGTCAAGCATTGGTGGTTCAGTGGTAGAATTCTCGCCTGCCACGCGGGAGGCCCGGGTTTGATTCCCGGCCAATGCAAAACAGCAGTTTTAAGCCAGGTGTAAATTTAAGAGTCACAAATTACGTTAGCTACATGAACGAGTATGGATCAATCAGTGTTCTACTGTCATACATGCAAAATATTTACTCGTTATTTTGGCCTAGGCTCACTTTGGTCAAGCATTGGTGGTTCAGTGGTAGAATTCTAGCCTGCCACGCGGGAGGCCCGGGTTCGATTCCCGGCCAATGCAAAACAGCAGTTTTAAGCCAGGTGTAAATTGAAGAGTCACAAATTACGTTAGCTACATGAACGAGTATTGATCAATCAGTGTTCTAATGTCATACACGCAAAATATTTGCTCGTCATTGTGGCTTAGGCTCACTCCAGCTTTCGGTCGAGCATTGGTGGTTCAGTGGTAGAATTCTCGCCTGCCACGCGGGAGGCCCGGGTTCGATTCCCGGCCAATGCAAAACAGCAGTTTTAAGCCAGGTGTAAATTGAAGAGTCACAAATTACGTTAGCTACATGAACGAGTATTGATCAATCAGTGTTCTAATGTCATACACGCAAAATATTTGCTCGTCATTGTGGCTTAGGCTCACTCCAGCTTTCGGTCGAGCATTGGTGGTTCAGTGGTAGAATTCTCGCCTGCCACGCGGGAGGCCCGGGTTCGATTCCCGGCCAATGCAAAACAGCAGTTTTAAGCCAGGTGTAAATTGAAGAGTCACAAATTACGTTAGCTACATGAACGAGTATTGATCAATCAGTGTTCTACTGTCATACACGCAAAATATTTGCTCGTCATTGTGGCTTAGGCTCACTCCAGCTTTCGGTCGAGCATTGGTGGTTCAGTGGTAGAATTCTCGCCTGCCACGCGGGAGGCCCGGGTTCGATTCCCGGCCAATGCAAAACAGCAGTTTTAAGCCAGGTGTAAATTGAAGAGTCACAAATTACGTTAGCTACATGAACGAGTATTGATCAATCAGTGTTCTACTGTCATACACGCAAAATATTTGCTCGTCATTGTGGCTTAGGCTCACTCCAGCTTTCGGTCAAGCATTGGTGGTTCAGTGGTAGAATTCTCGCCTGCCACGCGGGAGGCCCGGGTTCGATTCCCGGCCAATGCAAAACAGCAGTTTTAAGCCAGGTGTAAATTGAAGAGTCACAAATTACGTTAGCTACATGAACGAGTATTGATCAATCAGTGTTCTACTGTCATACACGCAAAATATTTGCTCGTCATTGTGGCTTAGGCTCACTCCAGCTTTCGGTCAAGCATTGGTGGTTCAGTGGTAGAATTCTCGCCTGCCACGCGGGAGGCCCGGGTTCGATTCCCGGCCAATGCAAAACAGCAATTTTAAGCCAGGTGTAAATTGAAGAGTCACAAATTACGTTAGCTGCATGAACGAGTATGGATCAATCAGTGTTCTACTGTCATACATGCAAAATATTTACTCGTCATTGTGGCTTAGGCTCACTCCAGCTTTCGGTCAAGCATTGGTGGTTCAGTGGTAGAATTCTAGCCTGCCACGCGGGAGGCCCGGGTTCGATTCCCGGCCAATGCAAAACAGCAGTTTTAAGCCAGGTGTAAATTGAAGAGTCACAAATTACGTTAGCTACATGAACGAGTATTGATCAATCAGTGTTCTAATGTCATACACGCAAAATATTTGCTCGTCATTGTGGCTTAGGCTCACTCCAGCTTTCGGTCGAGCATTGGTGGTTCAGTGGTAGAATTCTCGCCTGCCACGCGGGAGGCCCGGGTTCGATTCCCGGCCAATCCAAAACAGCAGTTTTAAGCCAGGTGTAAATTGAAGAGTCACAAATTACGTTAGCTACATGAACGAGTATGGATCAATCAGTGTTCTACTGTCATACATGCAAAATATTTACTCGTCATTTTGGCCTAGGCTCACTTTGGTCAAGCATTGGTGGTTCAGTGGTAGAATTCTCGCCTGCCACGCGGGAGGCCCGGGTTCGATTCCCGGCCAATGCAAAACAGCAGTTTTAAGCCAGGTGTAAATTGAAGAGTCACAAATTACGTTAGCTACATGAACGAGTATGGATCAATCAGTGTTCTACTGTCATACATGCAAAATATTTACTCGTCATTTTGGCCTAGGCTCACTTTGGTCAAGCATTGGTGGTTCAGTGGTAGAATTCTCGCCTGCCACGCGGGAGGCCCGGGTTCGATTCCCGGCCAATGCAAAACAGCAGTTTTAAGCCAGGTGTAAATTGAAGAGTCACAAATTACGTTAGCTACATGAACGAGTATTGATCAATCAGTGTTCTACTGTCATACACGCAAAATATTTGCTCGTCATTGTGGCTTAGGCTCACTCCAGCTTTCGGTCAAGCATTGGTGGTTCAGTGGTAGAATTCTCGCCTGCCACGCGGGAGGCCCGGGTTCGATTCCCGGCCAATGCAAAACAGCAGTTTTAAGCCAGGTGTAAATTGAAGAGTCACAAATTACGTTAGCTACATGAACGAGTATTGATCAATCAGTGTTCTACTGCCATACACGCAAAATATTTGCTCGTCATTGTGGCTTAGGCTCACTCCAGCTTTCGGTCAAGCATTGGTGGTTCAGTGGTAGAATTCTCGCCTGCCACGCGGGAGGCCCGGGTTCGATTCCCGGCCAATGCAAAACAGCAGTTTTAAGCCAGGTGTAAATTGAAGAGTCACAAATTACGTTAGCTACATGAACGAGTATTGATCAATCAGTGTTCTACTGTCATACACGCAAAATATTTGCTCGTCATTGTGGCTTAGGCTCACTCCAGCTTTCGGTCAAGCATTGGTGGTTCAGTGGTAGAATTCTCGCCTGCCACGCGGGAGGCCCGGGTTCGATTCCCGGCCAATGCAAAACAGCAGTTTTAAGCCAGGTGTAAATTGAAGAGTCACAAATTACGTTAGCTACATGAACGAGTATTGATCAATCAGTGTTCTACTGTCATACACGCAAAATATTTGCTCGTCATTGTGGCTTAGGCTCACTCCAGCTTTCAGTCAAGCATTGGTGGTTCAGTGGTAGAATTCTCGCCTGCCACGCGGGAGGCCCGGGTTCGATTCCCGGCCAATGCAAAACAGCAGTTTTAAGCCAGGTGTAAATTGAAGAGTCACAAATTACGTTAGCTACATGAACGAGTATTGATCAATCAGTGTTCTACTGCCATACACGCAAAATATTTGCTCGTCATTGTGGCTTAGGCTCACTCCAGCTTTCGGTCAAGCATTGGTGGTTCAGTGGTAGAATTCTCGCCTGCCACGCGGGAGGCCCGGGTTCGATTCCCGGCCAATGCAAAACAGCAGTTTTAAGCCAGGTGTAAATTGAAGAGTCACAAATTACGTTAGCTACATGAACGAGTATTGATCAATCAGTGTTCTACTGTCATACACGCAAAATATTTGCTCGTCATTGTGGCTTAGGCTCACTCCAGCTTTCGGTCAAGCATTGGTGGTTCAGTGGTAGAATTCTCGCCTGCCACGCGGGAGGCCCGGGTTCGATTCCCGGCCAATGCAAAACAGCAGTTTTAAGCCAGGTGTAAATTGAAGAGTCACAAATTACGTTAGCTACATGAACGAGTATTGATCAATCAGTGTTCTACTGCCATACACGCAAAATATTTGCTCGTCATTGTGGCTTAGGCTCACTCCAGCTTTCGGTCAAGCATTGGTGGTTCAGTGGTAGAATTCTCGCCTGCCACGCGGGAGGCCCGGGTTCGATTCCCGGCCAATGCAAAACAGCAGTTTTAAGCCAGGTGTAAATTGAAGAGTCACAAATTACGTTAGCTACATGAACGAGTATTGATCAATCAGTGTTCTACTGTCATACACGCAAAATATTTGCTCGTCATTGTGGCTTAGGCTCACTCCAGCTTTCGGTCAAGCATTGGTGGTTCAGTGGTAGAATTCTCGCCTGCCACGCGGGAGGCCCGGGTTCGATTCCCGGCCAATGCAAAACAGCAGTTTTAAGCCAGGTGTAAATTGAAGAGTCACAAATTACGTTAGCTACATGAACGAGTATTGATCAATCAGTGTTCTACTGTCATACACGCAAAATATTTGCTCGTCATTGTGGCTTAGGCTCACTCCAGCTTTCGGTCAAGCATTGGTGGTTCAGTGGTAGAATTCTCGCCTGCCACGCGGGAGGCCCGGGTTCGATTCCCGGCCAATGCAAAACAGCAGTTTTAAGCCAGGTGTAAATTGAAGAGTCACAAATTACGTTAGCTACATGAACGAGTATTGATCAATCAGTGTTCTACTGCCATACACGCAAAATATTTGCTCGTCATTGTGGCTTAGGCTCACTCCAGCTTTCGGTCAAGCATTGGTGGTTCAGTGGTAGAATTCTCGCCTGCCACGCGGGAGGCCCGGGTTCGATTCCCGGCCAATGCAAAACAGCAGTTTTAAGCCAGGTGTAAATTGAAGAGTCACAAATTACGTTAGCTACATGAACGAGTATTGATCAATCAGTGTTCTACTGTCATACACGCAAAATATTTGCTCGTCATTGTGGCTTAGGCTCACTCCAGCTTTCGGTCAAGCATTGGTGGTTCAGTGGTAGAATTCTCGCCTGCCACGCGGGAGGCCCGGGTTCGATTCC
This sequence comes from Hoplias malabaricus, assembly GCF_029633855.1. Taxonomy (NCBI): domain Eukaryota; kingdom Metazoa; phylum Chordata; class Actinopteri; order Characiformes; family Erythrinidae; genus Hoplias; species Hoplias malabaricus. The sequence continues at coordinate 212,389 of NW_027100972.1, forward strand.
CGGCCAATGCAAAACAGCAGTTTTAAGCCAGGTGTAAATTGAAGAGTCACAAATTACGTTAGCTACATGAACGAGTATTGATCAATCAGTGTTCTACTGTCATACACGCAAAATATTTGCTCGTCATTGTGGCTTAGGCTCACTCCAGCTTTCGGTCAAGCATTGGTGGTTCAGTGGTAGAATTCTCGCCTGCCACGCGGGAGGCCCGGGTTCGATTCCCGGCCAATGCAAAACAGCAGTTTTAAGCCAGGTGTAAATTGAAGAGTCACAAATTACGTTAGCTACATGAACGAGTATTGATCAATCAGTGTTCTACTGTCATACACGCAAAATATTTGCTCGTCATTGTGGCTTAGGCTCACTCCAGCTTTCGGTCAAGCATTGGTGGTTCAGTGGTAGAATTCTCGCCTGCCACGCGGGAGGCCCGGGTTCGATTCCCGGCCAATGCAAAACAGCAGTTTTAAGCCAGGTGTAAATTGAAGAGTCACAAATTACGTTAGCTACATGAACGAGTATTGATCAATCAGTGTTCTACTGTCATACACGCAAAATATTTGCTCGTCATTGTGGCTTAGGCTCACTCCAGCTTTCGGTCAAGCATTGGTGGTTCAGTGGTAGAATTCTCGCCTGCCACGCGGGAGGCCCGGGTTCGATTCCCGGCCAATGCAAAACAGCAGTTTTAAGCCAGGTGTAAATTGAAGAGTCACAAAATACGTTAGCTACATGAACGAGTATTGATCAATCAGTGTTCTACTGTCATACACGCAAAATATTTGCTCGTCATTGTGGCTTAGGCTCACTCCAGCTTTCGGTCAAGCATTGGTGGTTCAGTGGTAGAATTCTCGCCTGCTACGCGGGAGGCCCGGGTTCGATTCCCGGCCAATGCAAAACAGCAGTTTTAAGCCAGGTGTAAATTGAAGAGTCACAAATTACGTTAGCTACATGAACGAGTATGGATCAATCAGTGTTCTACTGTCATACATGCAAAATATTTACTCGTCATTTTGGCCTAGGCTCACTTTGGTCAAGCATTGGTGGTTCAGTGGTAGAATTCTCGCCTGCCACGCGGGAGGCCCGGGTTCGATTCCCGGCCAATGCAAAACAGCAGTTTTAAGCCAGGTGTAAATTGAAGAGTCACAAATTACGTTAGCTACATGAACGAGTATGGATCAATCAGTGTTCTACTGTCATACATGCAAAATATTTACTCGTCATTTTGGCCTAGGTTCACTTTGGTCAAGCATTGGTGGTTCAGTGGTAGAATTCTCGCCTGCTACGCGGGAGGCCCGGGTTCGATTCCCGGCCAATGCAAAACAGCAGTTTTAAGCCAGGTGTAAATTGAAGAGTCACAAATTACGTTAGCTACATGAACGAGTATGGATCAATCAGTGTTCTACTGTCATACATGCAAAATATTTACTCGTCATTTTGGCCTAGGCTCACTTTGGTCAAGCATTGGTGGTTCAGTGGTAGAATTCTCGCCTGCCACGCGGGAGGCCCGGGTTCGATTCCCGGCCAATGCAAAACAGCAGTTTTAAGCCAGGTGTAAATTGAAGAGTCACAAATTACGTTAGCTACATGAACGAGTATGGATCAATCAGTGTTCTACTGTCATACATGCAAAATATTTACTCGTCATTTTGGCCTAGGTTCACTTTGGTCAAGCATTGGTGGTTCAGTGGTAGAATTCTCGCCTGCCACGCGGGAGGCCCGGGTTCGATTCCCGGCCAATGCAAAACAGCAGTTTTAAGCCAGGTGTAAATTGAAGAGTCACAAATTACGTTAGCTACATGAACGAGTATTGATCAATCAGTGTTCTACTGTCATACACGCAAAATATTTGCTCGTCATTGTGGCTTAGGCTCACTCCAGCTTTCGGTCAAGCATTGGTGGTTCAGTGGTAGAATTCTCGCCTGCTACGCGGGAGGCCCGGGTTCGATTCCCGGCCAATGCAAAACAGCAGTTTTAAGCCAGGTGTAAATTTAAGAGTCACAAATTACGTTAGCTACATGAACGAGTATGGATCAATCAGTGTTCTACTGTCATACATGCAAAATATTTACTCGTCATTTTGGCCTAGGCTCACTTTGGTCAAGCATTGGTGGTTCAGTGGTAGAATTCTCGCCTGCCACGCGGGAGGCCCGGGTTCGATTCCCGGCCAATGCAAATCAGCAGTTTTAAGCCAGGTGTAAATTGAAGAGTCACAAATTACGTTAGCTACATGAACGAGTATGGATCAATCAGTGTTCTACTGTCATACATGCAAAATATTTACTCGTCATTTTGGCCTAGGCTCACTTTGGTCAAGCATTGGTGGTTCAGTGGTAGAATTCTCGCCTGCCACGCGGGAGGCCCGGGTTCGATTCCCGGCCAATGCAAAACAGCAGTTTTAAGCCAGGTGTAAATTGAAGAGTCACAAATTACGTTAGCTACATGAACGAGTATTGATCAATCAGTGTTCTACTGTCATACACGCAAAATATTTGCTCGTCATTGTGGCTTAGGCTCACTCCAGCTTTCGGTCAAGCATTGGTGGTTCAGTGGTAGAATTCTCGCCTGCCACGCGGGAGGCCCGGGTTCGATTCCCGGCCAATGCAAAACAGCAATTTTAAGCCAGGTGTAAATTGAAGAGTCACAAATTACGTTAGCTGCATGAACGAGTATGGATCAATCATTGTTCTACTGTCATACATGCAAAATATTTACTCGTTATTTTGGCCTAGGCTCACTTTGGTCAAGCATTGGTGGTTCAGTGGTAGAATTCTAGCCTGCCACGCGGGAGGCCCGGGTTCGATTCCCGGCCAATGCAAAACAGCAGTTTTAAGCCAGGTGTAAATTGAAGAGTCACAAATTACGTTAGCTACATGAACGAGTATTGATCAATCAGTGTTCTAATGTCATACACGCAAAATATTTGCTCGTCATTGTGGCTTAGGCTCACTCCAGCTTTCGGTCGAGCATTGGTGGTTCAGTGGTAGAATCCTCGCCTGCCACGCGGGAGGCCCGGGTTCGATTCCCGGCCAATGCAAAACAGCAGTTTTAAGCCAGGTGTAAATTGAAGAGTCACAAATTACGTTAGCTACATGAACGAGTATTGATCAATCAGTGTTCTACTGTCATACACGCAAAATATTTGCTCGTCATTGTGGCTTAGGCTCACTCCAGCTTTCGGTCAAGCATTGGTGGTTCAGTGGTAGAATCCTCGCCTGCCACGCGGGAGGCCCGGGTTCGATTCCCGGCCAATGCAAAACAGCAGTTTTAAGCCAGGTGTAAATTGAAGAGTCACAAATTACGTTAGCTACATGAACGAGTATTGATCAATCAGTGTTCTACTGTCATACACGCAAAATATTTGCTCGTCATTGTGGCTTAGGCTCACTCCAGCTTTCGGTCAAGCATTGGTGGTTCAGTGGTAGAATTCTAGCCTGCCACGCGGGAGGCCCGGGTTCGATTCCCGGCCAATGCAAAACAGCAGTTTTAAGCCAGGTGTAAATTGAAGAGTCACAAATTACGTTAGCTACATGAACGAGTATTGATCAATCAGTGTTCTAATGTCATACACGCAAAATATTTGCTCGTCATTGTGGCTTAGGCTCACTCCAGCTTTCGGTCGAGCATTGGTGGTTCAGTGGTAGAATTCTCGCCTGCCACGCGGGAGGCCCGGGTTCGATTCCCGGCCAATCCAAAACAGCAGTTTTAAGCCAGGTGTAAATTGAAGAGTCACAAATTACGTTAGCTACATGAACGAGTATGGATCAATCAGTGTTCTACTGTCATACATGCAAAATATTTACTCGTCATTTTGGCCTAGGCTCACTTTGGTCAAGCATTGGTGGTTCAGTGGTAGAATTCTCGCCTGCCACGCGGGAGGCCCGGGTTCGATTCCCGGCCAATGCAAAACAGCAGTTTTAAGCCAGGTGTAAATTGAAGAGTCACAAATTACGTTAGCTACATGAACGAGTATGGATCAATCAGTGTTCTACTGTCATACATGCAAAATATTTACTCGTCATTTTGGCCTAGGCTCACTTTGGTCAAGCATTGGTGGTTCAGTGGTAGAATTCTCGCCTGCCACGCGGGAGGCCCGGGTTCGATTCCCGGCCAATGCAAAACAGCAGTTTTAAGCCAGGTGTAAATTGAAGAGTCACAAATTACGTTAGCTACATGAACGAGTATTGATCAATCAGTGTTCTACTGCCATACACGCAAAATATTTGCTCGTCATTGTGGCTTAGGCTCACTCCAGCTTTCGGTCAAGCATTGGTGGTTCAGTGGTAGAATTCTCGCCTGCCACGCGGGAGGCCCGGGTTCGATTCCCGGCCAATGCAAAACAGCAGTTTTAAGCCAGGTGTAAATTGAAGAGTCACAAATTACGTTAGCTACATGAACGAGTATTGATCAATCAGTGTTCTACTGTCATACACGCAAAATATTTGCTCGTCATTGTGGCTTAGGCTCACTCCAGCTTTCGGTCAAGCATTGGTGGTTCAGTGGTAGAATTCTCGCCTGCCACGCGGGAGGCCCGGGTTCGATTCCCGGCCAATGCAAAACAGCAGTTTTAAGCCAGGTGTAAATTGAAGAGTCACAAATTACGTTAGCTACATGAACGAGTATTGATCAATCAGTGTTCTACTGTCATACACGCAAAATATTTGCTCGTCATTGTGGCTTAGGCTCACTCCAGCTTTCGGTCAAGCATTGGTGGTTCAGTGGTAGAATTCTCGCCTGCCACGCGGGAGGCCCGGGTTCGATTCCCGGCCAATGCAAAACAGCAGTTTTAAGCCAGGTGTAAATTGAAGAGTCACAAATTACGTTAGCTACATGAACGAGTATTGATCAATCAGTGTTCTACTGTCATACACGCAAAATATTTGCTCGTCATTGTGGCTTAGGCTCACTCCAGCTTTCGGTCAAGCATTGGTGGTTCAGTGGTAGAATTCTCGCCTGCCACGCGGGAGGCCCGGGTTCGATTCCCGGCCAATGCAAAACAGCAGTTTTAAGCCAGGTGTAAATTGAAGAGTCACAAATTACGTTAGCTACATGAACGAGTATTGATCAATCAGTGTTCTACTGCCATACACGCAAAATATTTGCTCGTCATTGTGGCTTAGGCTCACTCCAGCTTTCGGTCAAGCATTGGTGGTTCAGTGGTAGAATTCTCGCCTGCCACGCGGGAGGCCCGGGTTCGATTCCCGGCCAATGCAAAACAGCAGTTTTAAGCCAGGTGTAAATTGAAGAGTCACAAATTACGTTAGCTACATGAACGAGTATTGATCAATCAGTGTTCTACTGTCATACACGCAAAATATTTGCTCGTCATTGTGGCTTAGGCTCACTCCAGCTTTCGGTCAAGGATTGGTGGTTCAGTGGTAGAATTCTCGCCTGCCACGCGGGAGGCCCGGGTTCGATTCCCGGCCAATGCAAAACAGCAGTTTTAAGCCAGGTGTAAATTGAAGAGTCACAAATTACGTTAGCTACATGAACGAGTATTGATCAATCAGTGTTCTACTGTCATACACGCAAAATATTTGCTCGTCATTGTGGCTTAGGCTCACTCCAGCTTTCGGTCAAGCATTGGTGGGTCAGTGGTAGAATTCTCGCCTGCCACGCGGGAGGCCCGGGTTCGATTCCCGGCCAATGCAAAACAGCAGTTTTAAGCCAGGTGTAAATTTAAGAGTCACAAATTACGTTAGCTACATGAACGAGTATGGATCAATCAGTGTTCTACTGTCATACATGCAAAATATTTACTCGTCATTGTGGCTTAGGCTCACTCCAGCTTTCGGTCAAGCATTGGTGGTTCAGTGGTAGAATTCTAGCCTGCCACGCGGGAGGCCCGGGTTCGATTCCCGGCCAATGCAAAACAGCAGTTTTAAGCCAGGTGTAAATTGAAGAGTCACAAATTACGTTAGCTACATGAACGAGTATGGATCAATCAGTGTTCTACTGTCATACATGCAAAATATTTACTCGTTATTTTGGCCTAGGCTCACTTTGGTCAAGCATTGGTGGTTCAGTGGTAGAATTCTCGCCTGCCACGCGGGAGGCCCGGGTTCGATTCCCGGCCAATGCAAAACAGCAGTTTTAAGCCAGGTGTAAATTGAAGAGTCACAAATTACGTTAGCTACATGAACGAGTATGGATCAATCAGTGTTCTACTGTCATACATGCAAAATATTTACTCGTCATTTTGGCCTAGGTTCACTTTGGTCAAGCATTGGTGGTTCAGTGGTAGAATTCTCGCCTGCCACGCGGGAGGCCCGGGTTCGATTCCCGGCCAATGCAAAACAGCAGTTTTAAGCCAGGTGTAAATTGAAGAGTCACAAATTACGTTAGCTACATGAACGAGTATTGATCAATCAGTGTTCTACTGTCATACACGCAAAATATTTGCTCGTCATTGTGGCTTAGGCTCACTCCAGCTTTCGGTCAAGCATTGGTGGTTCAGTGGTAGAATTCTCGCCTGCTACGCGGGAGGCCCGGGTTCGATTCCCGGCCAATGCAAAACAGCAGTTTTAAGCCAGGTGTAAATTGAAGAGTCACAAATTACGTTAGCTACATGAACGAGTATGGATCAATCAGTGTTCTACTGTCATACATGCAAAATATTTACTCGTCATTTTGGCCTAGGCTCACTTTGGTCAAGCATTGGTGGTTCAGTGGTAGAATTCTAGCCTGCCACGCGGGAGGCCCGGGTTCGATTCCCGGCCAATGCAAAACAGCAGTTTTAAGCCAGGTGTAAATTGAAGAGTCACAAATTACGTTAGCTACATGAACGAGTATTGATCAATCAGTGTTCTACTGTCATACACGCAAAATATTTGCTCGTCATTGTGGCTTAGGCTCACTCCAGCTTTCGGTCAAGCATTGGTGGGTCAGTGGTAGAATTCTCGCCTGCCACGCGGGAGGCCCGGGTTCGATTCCCGGCCAATGCAAAACAGCAGTTTTAAGCCAGGTGTAAATTTAAGAGTCACAAATTACGTTAGCTACATGAACGAGTATGGATCAATCAGTGTTCTACTGTCATACATGCAAAATATTTACTCGTCATTGTGGCTTAGGCTCACTCCAGCTTTCGGTCAAGCATTGGTGGTTCAGTGGTAGAATTCTAGCCTGCCACGCGGGAGGCCCGGGTTCGATTCCCGGCCAATGCAAAACAGCAGTTTTAAGCCAGGTGTAAATTGAAGAGTCACAAATTACGTTAGCTACATGAACGAGTATGGATCAATCAGTGTTCTACTGTCATACATGCAAAATATTTACTCGTTATTTTGGCCTAGGCTCACTTTGGTCAAGCATTGGTGGTTCAGTGGTAGAATTCTAGCCTGCCACGCGGGAGGCCCGGGTTCGATTCCCGGCCAATGCAAAACAGCAGTTTTAAGCCAGGTGTAAATTGAAGAGTCACAAATTACGTTAGCTACATGAACGAGTATTGATCAATCAGTGTTCTACTGTCATACACGCAAAATATTTGCTCGTCATTGTGGCTTAGGCTCACTCCAGCTTTCGGTCGAGCATTGGTGGTTCAGTGGTAGAATTCTCGCCTGCCACGCGGGAGGCCCGGGTTCGATTCCCGGCCAATGCAAAACAGCAGTTTTAAGCCAGGTGTAAATTGAAGAGTCACAAATTACGTTAGCTACATGAACGAGTATGGATCAATCAGTGTTCTACTGTCATACATGCAAAATATTTACTCGTCATTTTGGCCTAGGTTCACTTTGGTCAAGCATTGGTGGTTCAGTGGTAGAATTCTCGCCTGCCACGCGGGAGGCCCGGGTTCGATTCCCGGCCAATGCAAAACAGCAGTTTTAAGCCAGGTGTAAATTGAAGAGTCACAAATTACGTTAGCTACATGAACGAGTATTGATCAATCAGTGTTCTACTGTCATACACGCAAAATATTTGCTCGTCATTGTGGCTTAGGCTCACTCCAGCTTTCGGTCAAGCATTGGTGGTTCAGTGGTAGAATTCTCGCCTGCTACGCGGGAGGCCCGGGTTCGATTCCCGGCCAATGCAAAACAGCAGTTTTAAGCCAGGTGTAAATTGAAGAGTCACAAATTACGTTAGCTACATGAACGAGTATGGATCAATCAGTGTTCTACTGTCATACATGCAAAATATTTACTCGTCATTTTGGCCTAGGCTCACTTTGGTCAAGCATTGGTGGTTCAGTGGTAGAATTCTAGCCTGCCACGCGGGAGGCCCGGGTTCGATTCCCGGCCAATGCAAAACAGCAGTTTTAAGCCAGGTGTAAATTGAAGAGTCACAAATTACGTTAGCTACATGAACGAGTATTGATCAATCAGTGTTCTACTGTCATACACGCAAAATATTTGCTCGTCATTGTGGCTTAGGCTCACTCCAGCTTTCGGTCAAGCATTGGTGGGTCAGTGGTAGAATTCTCGCCTGCCACGCGGGAGGCCCGGGTTCGATTCCCGGCCAATGCAAAACAGCAGTTTTAAGCCAGGTGTAAATTGAAGAGTCACAAATTACGTTAGCTACATGAACGAGTATTGATCAATCAGTGTTCTACTGTCATACACGCAAAATATTTGCTCGTCATTGTGGCTTAGGCTCACTCCAGCTTTCGGTCAAGCATTGGTGGTTCAGTGGTAGAATTCTCGCCTGCTACGCGGGAGGCCCGGGTTCGATTCCCGGCCAATGCAAAACAGCAGTTTTAAGCCAGGTGTAAATTGAAGAGTCACAAATTACGTTAGCTACATGAACGAGTATGGATCAATCAGTGTTCTACTGTCATACATGCAAAATATTTACTCGTCATTTTGGCCTAGGCTCACTTTGGTCAAGCATTGGTGGTTCAGTGGTAGAATTCTAGCCTGCCACGCGGGAGGCCCGGGTTCGATTCCCGGCCAATGCAAAACAGCAGTTTTAAGCCAGGTGTAAATTGAAGAGTCACAAATTACGTTAGCTACATGAACGAGTATTGATCAATCAGTGTTCTACTGTCATACACGCAAAATATTTGCTCGTCATTGTGGCTTAGGCTCACTCCAGCTTTCGGTCAAGCATTGGTGGGTCAGTGGTAGAATTCTCGCCTGCCACGCGGGAGGCCCGGGTTCGATTCCCGGCCAATGCAAAACAGCAGTTTTAAGCCAGGTGTAAATTTAAGAGTCACAAATTACGTTAGCTACATGAACGAGTATGGATCAATCAGTGTTCTACTGTCATACATGCAAAATATTTACTCGTCATTGTGGCTTAGGCTCACTCCAGCTTTCGGTCAAGCATTGGTGGTTCAGTGGTAGAATTCTAGCCTGCCACGCGGGAGGCCCGGGTTCGATTCCCGGCCAATGCAAAACAGCAGTTTTAAGCCAGGTGTAAATTGAAGAGTCACAAATTACGTTAGCTACATGAACGAGTATGGATCAATCAGTGTTCTACTGTCATACATGCAAAATATTTACTCGTTATTTTGGCCTAGGCTCACTTTGGTCAAGCATTGGTGGTTCAGTGGTAGAATTCTCGCCTGCCACGCGGGAGGCCCGGGTTCGATTCCCGGCCAATGCAAAACAGCAGTTTTAAGCCAGGTGTAAATTGAAGAGTCACAAATTACGTTAGCTACATGAACGAGTATGGATCAATCAGTGTTCTACTGTCATACATGCAAAATATTTACTCGTCATTTTGGCCTAGGTTCACTTTGGTCAAGCATTGGTGGTTCAGTGGTAGAATTCTCGCCTGCCACGCGGGAGGCCCGGGTTCGATTCCCGGCCAATGCAAAACAGCAGTTTTAAGCCAGGTGTAAATTGAAGAGTCACAAATTACGTTAGCTACATGAACGAGTATTGATCAATCAGTGTTCTACTGTCATACACGCAAAATATTTGCTCGTCATTGTGGCTTAGGCTCACTCCAGCTTTCGGTCAAGCATTGGTGGTTCAGTGGTAGAATTCTCGCCTGCTACGCGGGAGGCCCGGGTTCGATTCCCGGCCAATGCAAAACAGCAGTTTTAAGCCAGGTGTAAATTGAAGAGTCACAAATTACGTTAGCTACATGAACGAGTATGGATCAATCAGTGTTCTACTGTCATACATGCAAAATATTTACTCGTCATTTTGGCCTAGGCTCACTTTGGTCAAGCATTGGTGGTTCAGTGGTAGAATTCTAGCCTGCCACGCGGGAGGCCCGGGTTCGATTCCCGGCCAATGCAAAACAGCAGTTTTAAGCCAGGTGTAAATTGAAGAGTCACAAATTACGTTAGCTACATGAACGAGTATTGATCAATCAGTGTTCTACTGTCATACACGCAAAATATTTGCTCGTCATTGTGGCTTAGGCTCACTCCAGCTTTCGGTCAAGCATTGGTGGGTCAGTGGTAGAATTCTCGCCTGCCACGCGGGAGGCCCGGGTTCGATTCCCGGCCAATGCAAAACAGCAGTTTTAAGCCAGGTGTAAATTTAAGAGTCACAAATTACGTTAGCTACATGAACGAGTATGGATCAATCAGTGTTCTACTGTCATACATGCAAAATATTTACTCGTCATTGTGGCTTAGGCTCACTCCAGCTTTCGGTCAAGCATTGGTGGTTCAGTGGTAGAATTCTAGCCTGCCACGCGGGAGGCCCGGGTTCGATTCCCGGCCAATGCAAAACAGCAGTTTTAAGCCAGGTGTAAATTGAAGAGTCACAAATTACGTTAGCTACATGAACGAGTATGGATCAATCAGTGTTCTACTGTCATACATGCAAAATATTTACTCGTTATTTTGGCCTAGGCTCACTTTGGTCAAGCATTGGTGGTTCAGTGGTAGAATTCTAGCCTGCCACGCGGGAGGCCCGGGTTCGATTCCCGGCCAATGCAAAACAGCAGTTTTAAGCCAGGTGTAAATTGAAGAGTCACAAATTACGTTAGCTACATGAACGAGTATTGATCAATCAGTGTTCTACTGTCATACACGCAAAATATTTGCTCGTCATTGTGGCTTAGGCTCACTCCAGCTTTCGGTCGAGCATTGGTGGTTCAGTGGTAGAATTCTCGCCTGCCACGCGGGAGGCCCGGGTTCGATTCCCGGCCAATGCAAAACAGCAGTTTTAAGCCAGGTGTAAATTGAAGAGTCACAAATTACGTTAGCTACATGAACGAGTATGGATCAATCAGTGTTCTACTGTCATACATGCAAAATATTTACTCGTCATTTTGGCCTAGGTTCACTTTGGTCAAGCATTGGTGGTTCAGTGGTAGAATTCTCGCCTGCCACGCGGGAGGCCCGGGTTCGATTCCCGGCCAATGCAAAACAGCAGTTTTAAGCCAGGTGTAAATTGAAGAGTCACAAATTACGTTAGCTACATGAACGAGTATTGATCAATCAGTGTTCTACTGTCATACACGCAAAATATTTGCTCGTCATTGTGGCTTAGGCTCACTCCAGCTTTCGGTCAAGCATTGGTGGTTCAGTGGTAGAATTCTCGCCTGCTACGCGGGAGGCCCGGGTTCGATTCCCGGCCAATGCAAAACAGCAGTTTTAAGCCAGGTGTAAATTGAAGAGTCACAAATTACGTTAGCTACATGAACGAGTATGGATCAATCAGTGTTCTACTGTCATACATGCAAAATATTTACTCGTCATTTTGGCCTAGGCTCACTTTGGTCAAGCATTGGTGGTTCAGTGGTAGAATTCTAGCCTGCCACGCGGGAGGCCCGGGTTCGATTCCCGGCCAATGCAAAACAGCAGTTTTAAGCCAGGTGTAAATTGAAGAGTCACAAATTACGTTAGCTACATGAACGAGTATTGATCAATCAGTGTTCTACTGTCATACACGCAAAATATTTGCTCGTCATTGTGGCTTAGGCTCACTCCAGCTTTCGGTCAAGCATTGGTGGTTCAGTGGTAGAATTCTCGCCTGCTACGCGGGAGGCCCGGGTTCGATTCCCGGCCAATGCAAAACAGCAGTTTTAAGCCAGGTGTAAATTTAAGAGTCACAAATTACGTTAGCTACATGAACGAGTATGGATCAATCAGTGTTCTACTGTCATACATGCAAAATATTTACTCGTCATTTTGGCCTAGGCTCACTTTGGTCAAGCATTGGTGGTTCAGTGGTAGAATTCTAGCCTGCCACGCGGGAGGCCCGGGTTCGATTCCCGGCCAATGCAAAACAGCAGTTTTAAGCCAGGTGTAAATTGAAGAGTCACAAATTACGTTAGCTACATGAACGAGTATTGATCAATCAGTGTTCTACTGTCATACACGCAAAATATTTGCTCGTCATTGTGGCTTAGGCTCACTCCAGCTTTCGGTCAAGCATTGGTGGGTCAGTGGTAGAATTCTCGCCTGCCACGCGGGAGGCCCGGGTTCGATTCCCGGCCAATGCAAAACAGCAGTTTTAAGCCAGGTGTAAATTTAAGAGTCACAAATTACGTTAGCTACATGAACGAGTATGGATCAATCAGTGTTCTACTGTCATACATGCAAAATATTTACTCGTCATTGTGGCTTAGGCTCACTCCAGCTTTCGGTCAAGCATTGGTGGTTCAGTGGTAGAATTCTAGCCTGCCACGCGGGAGGCCCGGGTTCGATTCCCGGCCAATGCAAAACAGCAGTTTTAAGCCAGGTGTAAATTGAAGAGTCACAAATTACGTTAGCTACATGAACGAGTATGGATCAATCAGTGTTCTACTGTCATACATGCAAAATATTTACTCGTTATTTTGGCCTAGGCTCACTTTGGTCAAGCATTGGTGGTTCAGTGGTAGAATTCTAGCCTGCCACGCGGGAGGCCCGGGTTCGATTCCCGGCCAATGCAAAACAGCAGTTTTAAGCCAGGTGTAAATTGAAGAGTCACAAATTACGTTAGCTACATGAACGAGTATTGATCAATCAGTGTTCTACTGTCATACACGCAAAATATTTGCTCGTCATTGTGGCTTAGGCTCACTCCAGCTTTCGGTCGAGCATTGGTGGTTCAGTGGTAGAATTCTCGCCTGCCACGCGGGAGGCCCGGGTTCGATTCCCGGCCAATGCAAAACAGCAGTTTTAAGCCAGGTGTAAATTGAAGAGTCACAAATTACGTTAGCTACATGAACGAGTATTGATCAATCAGTGTTCTACTGTCATACACGCAAAATATTTGCTCGTCATTGTGGCTTAGGCTCACTCCAGCTTTCGGTCAAGCATTGTTGGTTCAGTGGTAGAATTCTCGCCTGCCACGCGGGAGGCCCGGGTTCGATTCCCGGCCAATGCAAAACAGCAGTTTTAAGCCAGGTGTAAATTGAAGAGTCACAAATTACGTTAGCTACATGAACGAGTATTGATCAATCAGTGTTCTACTGTCATACACGCAAAATATTTGCTCGTCATTGTGGCTTAGGCTCACTCCAGCTTTCGGTCAAGCATTGGTGGTTCAGTGGTAGAATTCTCGCCTGCCACGCGGGAGGCCCGGGTTCGATTCCCGGCCAATGCAAAACAGCAATTTTAAGCCAGGTGTAAATTGAAGAGTCACAAATTACGTTAGCTGCATGAACGAGTATGGATCAATCAGTGTTCTACTGTCATACATGCAAAATATTTACTCGTCATTGTGGCTTAGGCTCACTCCAGCTTTCGGTCAAGCATTGGTGGTTCAGTGGTAGAATTCTAGCCTGCCACGCGGGAGGCCCGGGTTCGATTCCCGGCCAATGCAAAACAGCAGTTTTAAGCCAGGTGTAAATTGAAGAGTCACAAATTACGTTAGCTACATGAACGAGTATTGATCAATCAGTGTTCTACTGTCATACACGCAAAATATTTGCTCGTCATTGTGGCTTAGGCTCACTCCAGCTTTCGGTCAAGCATTGGTGGTTCAGTGGTAGAATTCTCGCCTGCCACGCGGGAGGCCCGGGTTCGATTCCCGGCCAATGCAAAACAGCAATTTTAAGCCAGGTGTAAATTGAAGAGTCACAAATTACGTTAGCTGCATGAACGAGTATGGATCAATCAGTGTTCTACTGTCATACATGCAAAATATTTACTCGTCATTGTGGCTTAGGCTCACTCCAGCTTTCGGTCAAGCATTGGTGGTTCAGTGGTAGAATTCTAGCCTGCCACGCGGGAGGCCCGGGTTCGATTCCCGGCCAATGCAAAACAGCAGTTTTAAGCCAGGTGTAAATTGAAGAGTCACAAATTACGTTAGCTACATGAACGAGTATTGATCAATCAGTGTTCTACTGTCATACACGCAAAATATTTGCTCGTCATTGTGGCTTAGGCTCACTCCAGCTTTCGGTCAAGCATTGGTGGTTCAGTGGTAGAATTCTCGCCTGCCACGCGGGAGGCCCGGGTTCGATTCCCGGCCAATGCAAAACAGCAGTTTTAAGCCAGGTGTAAATTTAAGAGTCACAAATTATGTTAGCTACATGAACGAGTATGGATCAATCAGTGTTCTACTGTCATACATGCAAAATATTTACTCGTTATTTTGGCCTAGGCTCACTTTGGTCGAGCATTGGTGGTTCAGTGGTAGAATTCTAGCCTGCCACGCGGGAGGCCCGGGTTCGATTCCCGGCCAATGCAAAACAGCAGTTTTAAGCCAGGTGTAAATTGAAGAGTCACAAATTACGTTAGCTACATGAACGAGTATTGATCAATCAGTGTTCTACTGTCATACACGCAAAATATTTGCTCGTCATTGTGGCTTAGGCTCACTCCAGCTTTCGGTCGAGCATTGGTGGTTCAGTGGTAGAATTCTCGCCTGCCACGCGGGAGGCCCGGGTTCGATTCCCGGCCAATGCAAAACAGCAGTTTTAAGCCAGGTGTAAATTGAAGAGTCACAAATTACGTTAGCTACATGAACGAGTATTGATCAATCAGTGTTCTACTGTCATACACGCAAAATATTTGCTCGTCATTGTGGCTTAGGCTCACTCCAGCTTTCGGTCAAGCATTGGTGGTTCAGTGGTAGAATTCTCGCCTGCCACGCGGGAGGCCCGGGTTCGATTCCCGGCCAATGCAAAACAGCAATTTTAAGCCAGGTGTAAATTGAAGAGTCACAAATTACGTTAGCTGCATGAACGAGTATGGATCAATCAGTGTTCTACTGTCATACATGCAAAATATTTACTCGTCATTGTGGCTTAGGCTCACTCCAGCTTTCGGTCAAGCATTGGTGGTTCAGTGGTAGAATTCTAGCCTGCCACGCGGGAGGCCCGGGTTCGATTCCCGGCCAATGCAAAACAGCAGTTTTAAGCCAGGTGTAAATTGAAGAGTCACAAATTACGTTAGCTGCATGAACGAGTATGGATCAATCAGTGTTCTACTGTCATACATGCAAAATATTTACTCGTCATTGTGGCTTAGGCTCACTCCAGCTTTCGGTCGAGCATTGGTGGTTCAGTGGTAGAATTCTCGCCTGCCACGCGGGAGGCCCGGGTTCGATTCCCGGCCAATGCAAAACAGCAATTTTAAGCCAGGTGTAAATTGAAGAGTCACAAATTACGTTAGCTGCATGAACGAGTATGGATCAATCAGTGTTCTACTGTCATACATGCAAAATATTTACTCGTCATTGTGGCTTAGGCTCACTCCAGCTTTCGGTCAAGCATTGGTGGTTCAGTGGTAGAATTCTAGCCTGCCACGCGGGAGGCCCGGGTTCGATTCCCGGCCAATGCAAAACAGCAGTTTTAAGCCAGGTGTAAATTGAAGAGTCACAAATTACGTTAGCTACATGAACGAGTATTGATCAATCAGTGTTCTACTGTCATACACGCAAAATATTTGCTCGTCATTGTGGCTTAGGCTCACTCCAGCTTTCGGTCAAGCATTGGTGGTTCAGTGGTAGAATTCTCGCCTGCCACGCGGGAGGCCCGGGTTCGATTCCCGGCCAATGCAAAACAGCAGTTTTAAGCCAGGTGTAAATTTAAGAGTCACAAATTACGTTAGCTACATGAACGAGTATGGATCAATCAGTGTTCTACTGTCATACATGCAAAATATTTACTCGTTATTTTGGCCTAGGCTCACTTTGGTCAAGCATTGGTGGTTCAGTGGTAGAATTCTAGCCTGCCACGCGGGAGGCCCGGGTTCGATTCCCGGCCAATGCAAAACAGCAGTTTTAAGCCAGGTGTAAATTGAAGAGTCACAAATTACGTTAGCTACATGAACGAGTATTGATCAATCAGTGTTCTACTGTCATACACGCAAAATATTTGCTCGTCATTGTGGCTTAGGCTCACTCCAGCTTTCGGTCAAGCATTGGTGGTTCAGTGGTAGAATTCTCGCCTGCCACGCGGGAGGCCCGGGTTCGATTCCCGGCCAATGCAAAACAGCAATTTTAAGCCAGGTGTAAATTGAAGAGTCACAAATTACGTTAGCTGCATGAACGAGTATGGATCAATCAGTGTTCTACTGTCATACATGCAAAATATTTACTCGTCATTTTGGCCTAGGCTCACTTTGGTCAAGCATTGGTGGTTCAGTGGTAGAATTCTAGCCTGCCACGCGGGAGGCCCGGGTTCGATTCCCGGCCAATGCAAAACAGCAGTTTTAAGCCAGGTGTAAATTGAAGAGTCACAAATTACGTTAGCTACATGAACGAGTATTGATCAATCAGTGTTCTACTGTCATACACGCAAAGTATTTGCTCGTCATTGTGGCTTAGGCTCACTCCAGCTTTCGGTCAAGCATTGGTGGTTCAGTGGTAGAATTCTCGCCTGCCACGCGGGAGGCCCGGGTTCGATTCCCGGCCAATGCAAAACAGCAGTTTTAAGCCAGGTGTAAATTGAAGAGTCACAAATTACGTTAGCTACATGAACGAGTATTGATCAATCAGTGTTCTACTGTCATACACGCAAAATATTTGCTCGTCATTGTGGCTTAGGCTCACTCCAGCTTTCGGTCAAGCATTGGTGGTTCAGTGGTAGAATTCTCGCCTGCCACGCGGGAGGCCCGGGTTCGATTCCCGGCCAATGCAAAACAGCAGTTTTAAGCCAGGTGTAAATTGAAGAGTCACAAATTACGTTAGCTACATGAACGAGTATGGATCAATCAGTGTTCTACTGTCATACATGCAAAATATTTACTCGTCATTTTGGCCTAGGCTCACTTTGGTCAAGCATTGGTGGTTCAGTGGTAGAATTCTCGCCTGCCACGCGGGAGGCCCGGGTTCGATTCCCGGCCAATGCAAAACAGCAGTTTTAAGCCAGGTGTAAATTGAAGAGTCACAAATTACGTTAGCTACATGAACGAGTATTGATCAATCAGTGTTCTACTGTCATACACGCAAAATATTTGCTCGTCATTGTGGCTTAGGCTCACTCCAGCTTTCGGTCAAGCATTGGTGGTTCAGTGGTAGAATTCTAGCCTGCCACGCGGGAGGCCCGGGTTCGATTCCCGGCCAATGCAAAACAGCAGTTTTAAGCCAGGTGTAAATTGAAGAGTCACAAATTACGTTAGCTACATGAACGAGTATTGATCAACCAGTGTTCTACTGTCATACACGCAAAATATTTGCTCGTCATTGTGGCTTAGGCTCACTCCAGCTTTCGGTCAAGCATTGGTGGTTCAGTGGTAGAATTCTCGCCTGCCACGCGGGAGGCCCGGGTTCGATTCCCGGCCAATGCAAAACAGCAGTTTTAAGCCAGGTGTAAATTGAAGAGTCACAAATTACGTTAGCTACATGAACGAGTATGGATCAATCAGTGTTCTACTGTCATACATGCAAAATATTTACTCGTCATTTTGGCCTAGGCTCACTTTGGTCAAGCATTGGTGGTTCAGTGGTAGAATTCTCGCCTGCCACGCGGGAGGCCCGGGTTCGATTCCCGGCCAATGCAAAACAGCAGTTTTAAGCCAGGTGTAAATTGAAGAGTCACAAATTACGTTAGCTACATGAACAAGTATTGATCAATCAGTGTTCTACTGTCATACACGCAAAATATTTGCTCGTCATTGTGGCTTAGGCTCACTCCAGCTTTCGGTCAAGCATTGGTGGTTCAGTGGTAGAATTCTAGCCTGCCACGCGGGAGGCCCGGGTTCGATTCCCGGCCAATGCAAAACAGCAGTTTTAAGCCAGGTGTAAATTGAAGAGTCACAAATTACGTTAGCTACATGAACGAGTATTGATCAATCAGTGTTCTACTGTCATACACGCAAAATATTTGCTCGTCATTGTGGCTTAGGCTCACTCCAGCTTTCGGTCAAGCATTGGTGGTTCAGTGGTAGAATTCTCGCCTGCCACGCGGGAGGCCCGGGTTCGATTCCCGGCCAATGCAAAACAGCAGTTTTAAGCCAGGTGTAAATTGAAGAGTCACAAATTACGTTAGCTACATGAACGAGTATGGATCAATCAGTGTTCTACTGTCATACATGCAAAATATTTACTCGTCATTTTGGCCTAGGCTCACTTTGGTCAAGCATTGGTGGTTCAGTGGTAGAATTCTCGCCTGCCACGCGGGAGGCCCGGGTTCGATTCCCGGCCAATGCAAAACAGCAGTTTTAAGCCAGGTGTAAATTGAAGAGTCACAAATTACGTTAGCTACATGAACGAGTATTGATCAATCAGTGTTCTACTGTCATACACGCAAAATATTTGCTCGTCATTGTGGCTTAGGCTCACTCCAGCTTTTGGTCAAGCATTGGTGGTTCAGTGGTAGAATTCTCGCCTGCCACGCGGGAGGCCCGGGTTCGATTCCCGGCCAATGCAAAACAGCAATTTTAAGCCAGGTGTAAATTGAAGAGTCACAAATTACGTTAGCTGCATGAACGAGTATGGATCAATCAGTGTTCTACTGTCATACATGCAAAATATTTACTCGTCATTGTGGCTTAGGCTCACTCCAGCTTTCGGTCAAGCATTGGTGGTTCAGTGGTAGAATTCTAGCCTGCCACGCGGGAGGCCCGGGTTCGATTCCCGGCCAATGCAAAACAGCAGTTTTAAGCCAGGTGTAAATTGAAGAGTCACAAATTACGTTAGCTACATGAACGAGTATTGATCAATCAGTGTTCTACTGTCATACACGCAAAATATTTGCTCGTCATTGTGGCTTAGGCTCACTCCAGCTTTCGGTCAAGCATTGGTGGTTCAGTGGTAGAATTCTCGCCTGCCACGCGGGAGGCCCGGGTTCGATTCCCGGCCAATGCAAAACAGCAGTTTTAAGCCAGGTGTAAATTTAAGAGTCACAAATTACGTTAGCTACATGAACGAGTATGGATCAATCAGTGTTCTACTGTCATACATGCAAAATATTTACTCGTTATTTTGGCCTAGGCTCACTTTGGTCAAGCATTGGTGGTTCAGTGGTAGAATTCTAGCCTGCCACGCGGGAGGCCCGGGTTCGATTCCCGGCCAATGCAAAACAGCAGTTTTAAGCCAGGTGTAAATTGAAGAGTCACAAATTACGTTAGCTACATGAACGAGTATTGATCAATCAGTGTTCTACTGTCATACACGCAAAATATTTGCTCGTCATTGTGGCTTAGGCTCACTCCAGCTTTCGGTCAAGCATTGGTGGTTCAGTGGTAGAATTCTCGCCTGCCACGCGGGAGGCCCGGGTTCGATTCCCGGCCAATGCAAAACAGCAGTTTTAAGCCAGGTGTAAATTGAAGAGTCACAAATTACGTTAGCTACATGAACGAGTATTGATCAATCAGTGTTCTGCTGTCATACACGCAAAATATTTGCTCGTCATTGTGGCTTAGGCTCACTCCAGCTTTCGGTCAAGCATTGGTGGTTCAGTGGTAGAATTCTCGCCTGCCACGCGGGAGGCCCGGGTTCGATTCCCGGCCAATGCAAAACAGCAGTTTTAAGCCAGGTGTAAATTGAAGAGTCACAAATTACGTTAGCTACATGAACGAGTATTGATCAATCAGTGTTCTACTGCCATACACGCAAAATATTTGCTCGTCATTGTGGCTTAGGCTCACTCCAGCTTTCGGTCAAGCATTGGTGGTTCAGTGGTAGAATTCTCGCCTGCCACGCGGGAGGCCCGGGTTCGATTCCCGGCCAATGCAAAACAGCAGTTTTAAGCCAGGTGTAAATTGAAGAGTCACAAATTACGTTAGCTACATGAACGAGTATTGATCAGTCAGTGTTCTACTGTCATACACGCAAAATATTTGCTCGTCATTGTGGCTTAGGCTCACTCCAGCTTTCGGTCAAGCATTGGTGGTTCAGTGGTAGAATTCTCGCCTGCCACGCGGGAGGCCCGGGTTCGATTCCCGGCCAATGCAAAACAGCAGTTTTAAGCCAGGTGTAAATTGAAGAGTCACAAATTACGTTAGCTACATGAACGAGTATTGATCAATCAGTGTTCTACTGTCATACACGCAAAATATTTGCTCGTCATTGTGGCTTAGGCTCACTCCAGCTTTCGGTCAAGCATTGGTGGTTCAGTGGTAGAATTCTCGCCTGCCACGCGGGAGGCCCGGGTTCGATTCCCGGCCAATGCAAAACAGCAGTTTTAAGCCAGGTGTAAATTGAAGAGTCACAAATTACGTTAGCTACATGAACGAGTATTGATCAATCAGTGTTCTACTGTCATACACGCAAAATATTTGCTCGTCATTGTGGCTTAGGCTCACTCCAGCTTTCGGTCAAGCATTGGTGGTTCAGTGGTAGAATTCTCGCCTGCCACGCGGGAGGCCCGGGTTCGATTCCCGGCCAATGCAAAACAGCAGTTTTAAGCCAGGTGTAAATTGAAGAGTCACAAAATACGTTAGCTACATGAACGAGTATGGATCAATCAGTGTTCTACTGTCATACATGCAAAATATTTACTCGTCATTTTGGCCTAGGCTCACTTTGGTCAAGCATTGGTGGTTCAGTGGTAGAATTCTCGCGTGCCACGCGGGAGGCCCGGGTTCGATTCCCGGCCAATGCAAAACAGCAGTTTTAAGCCAGGTGTAAATTGAAGAGTCACAAATTACGTTAGCTACATGAACGAGTATTGATCAATCAGTGTTCTACTGTCATACACGCAAAATATTTGCTCGTCATTGTGGCTTAGGCTCACTCCAGCTTTCGGTCAAGCATTGGTGGTTCAGTGGTAGAATTCTCGCCTGCCACGCGGGAGGCCCGGGTTCGATTCCCGGCCAATGCAAAACAGCAGTTTTAAGCCAGGTGTAAATTGAAGAGTCACAAATTACGTTAGCTACATGAACGAGTATTGATCAATCAGTGTTCTACTGTCATACACGCAAAATATTTGCTCGTCATTGTGGCTTAGGCTCACTCCAGCTTTCGGTCAAGCATTGGTGGTTCAGTGGTAGAATTCTCGCCTGCCACGCGGGAGGCCCGGGTTCGATTCCCGGCCAATGCAAAACAGCAGTTTTAAGCCAGGTGTAAATTGAAGAGTCACAAATTACGTTAGCTACATGAACGAGTATTGATCAATCAGTGTTCTACTGTCATACACGCAAAATATTTGCTCGTCATTGTGGCTTAGGCTCACTCCAGCTTTCGGTCAAGCATTGGTGGTTCAGTGGTAGAATTCTCGCCTGCCACGCGGGAGGCCCGGGTTCGATTCCCGGCCAATGCAAAACAGCAGTTTTAAGCCAGGTGTAAATTGAAGAGTCACAAATTACGTTAGCTACATGAACGAGTATTGATCAATCAGTGTTCTACTGTCATACACGCAAAATATTTGCTCGTCATTGTGGCTTAGGCTCACTCCAGCTTTCGGTCAAGCATTGGTGGTTCAGTGGTAGAATTCTCGCCTGCCACGCGGGAGGCCCGGGTTCGATTCCCGGCCAATGCAAAACAGCAGTTTTAAGCCAGGTGTAAATTGAAGAGTCACAAAATACGTTAGCTACATGAACGAGTATGGATCAATCAGTGTTCTACTGTCATACATGCAAAATATTTACTCGTCATTTTGGCCTAGGCTCACTTTGGTCAAGCATTGGTGGTTCAGTGGTAGAATTCTCGCGTGCCACGCGGGAGGCCCGGGTTCGATTCCCGGCCAATGCAAAACAGCAGTTTTAAGCCAGGTGTAAATTGAAGAGTCACAAATTACGTTAGCTACATGAACGAGTATTGATCAATCAGTGTTCTACTGTCATACACGCAAAATATTTGCTCGTCATTGTGGCTTAGGCTCACTCCAGCTTTCGGTCAAGCATTGGTGGTTCAGTGGTAGAATTCTCGCCTGCCACGCGGGAGGCCCGGGTTCGATTCCCGGCCAATGCAAAACAGCAGTTTTAAGCCAGGTGTAAATTGAAGAGTCACAAATTACGTTAGCTACATGAACGAGTATTGATCAATCAGTGTTCTACTGTCATACACGCAAAATATTTGCTCGTCATTGTGGCTTAGGCTCACTCCAGCTTTCGGTCAAGCATTGGTGGTTCAGTGGTAGAATTCTCGCCTGCCACGCGGGAGGCCCGGGTTCGATTCCCGGCCAATGCAAAACAGCAATTTTAAGCCAGGTGTAAATTGAAGAGTCACAAATTACGTTAGCTGCATGAACGAGTATGGATCAATCAGTGTTCTACTGTCATACATGCAAAATATTTACTCGTCATTTTGGCCTAGGCTCACTTTGGTCAAGCATTGGTGGTTCAGTGGTAGAATTCTCGCCTGCCACGCGGGAGGCCCGGGTTCGATTCCCGGCCAATGCAAAACAGCAGTTTTAAGCCAGGTGTAAATTGAAGAGTCACAAATTACGTTAGCTACATGAACGAGTATTGATCAATCAGTGTTCTACTGTCATACACGCAAAATATTTGCTCGTCATTGTGGCTTAGGCTCACTCCAGCTTTCGGTCAAGCATTGGTGGTTCAGTGGTAGAATTCTCGCCTGCCACGCGGGAGGCCCGGGTTCGATTCCCGGCCAATGCAAAACAGCAGTTTTAAGCCAGGTGTAAATTGAAGAGTCACAAATTACGTTAGCTACATGAACGAGTATTGATCAATCAGTGTTCTACTGTCATACACGCAAAATATTTGCTCGTCATTGTGGCTTAGGCTCACTCCAGCTTTTGGTCAAGCATTGGTGGTTCAGTGGTAGAATTCTCGCCTGCCACGCGGGAGGCCCGGGTTCGATTCCCGGCCAATGCAAAACAGCAATTTTAAGCCAGGTGTAAATTGAAGAGTCACAAATTACGTTAGCTGCATGAACGAGTATGGATCAATCAGTGTTCTACTGTCATACATGCAAAATATTTACTCGTCATTGTGGCTTAGGCTCACTCCAGCTTTCGGTCAAGCATTGGTGGTTCAGTGGTAGAATTCTAGCCTGCCACGCGGGAGGCCCGGGTTCGATTCCCGGCCAATGCAAAACAGCAGTTTTAAGCCAGGTGTAAATTGAAGAGTCACAAATTACGTTAGCTACATGAACGAGTATTGATCAATCAGTGTTCTACTGTCATACACGCAAAATATTTGCTCGTCATTGTGGCTTAGGCTCACTCCAGCTTTCGGTCAAGCATTGGTGGTTCAGTGGTAGAATTCTCGCCTGCCACGCGGGAGGCCCGGGTTCGATTCCCGGCCAATGCAAAACAGCAGTTTTAAGCCAGGTGTAAATTTAAGAGTCACAAATTACGTTAGCTACATGAACGAGTATGGATCAATCAGTGTTCTACTGTCATACATGCAAAATATTTACTCGTTATTTTGGCCTAGGCTCACTTTGGTCAAGCATTGGTGGTTCAGTGGTAGAATTCTAGCCTGCCACGCGGGAGGCCCGGGTTCGATTCCCGGCCAATGCAAAACAGCAGTTTTAAGCCAGGTGTAAATTGAAGAGTCACAAATTACGTTAGCTACATGAACGAGTATTGATCAATCAGTGTTCTACTGTCATACACGCAAAATATTTGCTCGTCATTGTGGCTTAGGCTCACTCCAGCTTTCGGTCAAGCATTGGTGGTTCAGTGGTAGAATTCTCGCCTGCCACGCGGGAGGCCCGGGTTCGATTCCCGGCCAATGCAAAACAGCAGTTTTAAGCCAGGTGTAAATTGAAGAGTCACAAATTACGTTAGCTGCATGAACGAGTATGGATCAATCAGTGTTCTACTGTCATACATGCAAAATATTTACTCGTCATTTTGGCCTAGGCTCACTTTGGTCAAGCATTGGTGGTTCAGTGGTAGAATTCTCGCCTGCCACGCGGGAGGCCCGGGTTCGATTCCCGGCCAATGCAAAACAGCAGTTTTAAGCCAGGTGTAAATTGAAGAGTCACAAATTACGTTAGCTACATGAACGAGTATTGATCAATCAGTGTTCTACTGTCATACACGCAAAATATTTGCTCGTCATTGTGGCTTAGGCTCACTCCAGCTTTCGGTCAAGCATTGGTGGTTCAGTGGTAGAATTCTCGCCTGCCACGCGGGAGGCCCGGGTTCGATTCCCGGCCAATGCAAAACAGCAGTTTTAAGCCAGGTGTAAATTGAAGAGTCACAAATTACGTTAGCTACATGAACGAGTATTGATCAATCAGTGTTCTACTGTCATACACGCAAAATATTTGCTCGTCATTGTGGCTTAGGCTCACTCCAGCTTTTGGTCAAGCATTGGTGGTTCAGTGGTAGAATTCTCGCCTGCCACGCGGGAGGCCCGGGTTCGATTCCCGGCCAATGCAAAACAGCAATTTTAAGCCAGGTGTAAATTGAAGAGTCACAAATTACGTTAGCTGCATGAACGAGTATGGATCAATCAGTGTTCTACTGTCATACATGCAAAATATTTACTCGTCATTGTGGCTTAGGCTCACTCCAGCTTTCGGTCAAGCATTGGTGGTTCAGTGGTAGAATTCTAGCCTGCCACGCGGGAGGCCCGGGTTCGATTCCCGGCCAATGCAAAACAGCAGTTTTAAGCCAGGTGTAAATTGAAGAGTCACAAATTACGTTAGCTACATGAACGAGTATTGATCAATCAGTGTTCTACTGTCATACACGCAAAATATTTGCTCGTCATTGTGGCTTAGGCTCACTCCAGCTTTCGGTCAAGCATTGGTGGTTCAGTGGTAGAATTCTCGCCTGCCACGCGGGAGGCCCGGGTTCGATTCCCGGCCAATGCAAAACAGCAGTTTTAAGCCAGGTGTAAATTTAAGAGTCACAAATTACGTTAGCTACATGAACGAGTATGGATCAATCAGTGTTCTACTGTCATACATGCAAAATATTTACTCGTTATTTTGGCCTAGGCTCACTTTGGTCAAGCATTGGTGGTTCAGTGGTAGAATTCTAGCCTGCCACGCGGGAGGCCCGGGTTCGATTCCCGGCCAATGCAAAACAGCAGTTTTAAGCCAGGTGTAAATTGAAGAGTCACAAATTACGTTAGCTACATGAACGAGTATTGATCAATCAGTGTTCTACTGTCATACACGCAAAATATTTGCTCGTCATTGTGGCTTAGGCTCACTCCAGCTTTCGGTCAAGCATTGGTGGTTCAGTGGTAGAATTCTCGCCTGCCACGCGGGAGGCCCGGGTTCGATTCCCGGCCAATGCAAAACAGCAGTTTTAAGCCAGGTGTAAATTGAAGAGTCACAAATTACGTTAGCTACATGAACGAGTATTGATCAATCAGTGTTCTGCTGTCATACACGCAAAATATTTGCTCGTCATTGTGGCTTAGGCTCACTCCAGCTTTCGGTCAAGCATTGGTGGTTCAGTGGTAGAATTCTCGCCTGCCACGCGGGAGGCCCGGGTTCGATTCCCGGCCAATGCAAAACAGCAGTTTTAAGCCAGGTGTAAATTGAAGAGTCACAAATTACGTTAGCTACATGAACGAGTATTGATCAATCAGTGTTCTACTGCCATACACGCAAAATATTTGCTCGTCATTGTGGCTTAGGCTCACTCCAGCTTTCGGTCAAGCATTGGTGGTTCAGTGGTAGAATTCTCGCCTGCCACGCGGGAGGCCCGGGTTCGATTCCCGGCCAATGCAAAACAGCAGTTTTAAGCCAGGTGTAAATTGAAGAGTCACAAATTACGTTAGCTACATGAACGAGTATTAATCAATCAGTGTTCTACTGTCATACACGCAAAATATTTGCTCGTCATTGTGGCTTAGGCTCACTCCAGCTTTCGGTCAAGCATTGGTGGTTCAGTGGTAGAATTCTCGCCTGCCACGCGGGAGGCCCGGGTTCGATTCCCGGCCAATGCAAAACAGCAGTTTTAAGCCAGGTGTAAATTGAAGAGTCACAAATTACGTTAGCTACATGAACGAGTATTGATCAATCAGTGTTCTACTGTCATACACGCAAAATATTTGCTCGTCATTGTGGCTTAGGCTCACTCCAGCTTTCGGTCAAGCATTGGTGGTTCAGTGGTAGAATTCTCGCCTGCCACGCGGGAGGCCCGGGTTCGATTCCCGGCCAATGCAAAACAGCAGTTTTAAGCCAGGTGTAAATTGAAGAGTCACAAATTACGTTAGCTACATGAACGAGTATTGATCAATCAGTGTTCTACTGTCATACACGCAAAATATTTGCTCGTCATTGTGGCTTAGGCTCACTCCAGCTTTCGGTCAAGCATTGGTGGTTCAGTGGTAGAATTCTCGCCTGCCACGCGGGAGGCCCGGGTTCGATTCCCGGCCAATGCAAAACAGCAGTTTTAAGCCAGGTGTAAATTGAAGAGTCACAAAATACGTTAGCTACATGAACGAGTTTGGATCAATCAGTGTTCTACTGTCATACATGCAAAATATTTACTCGTCATTTTGGCCTAGGCTCACTTTGGTCAAGCATTGGTGGTTCAGTGGTAGAATTCTCGCGTGCCACGCGGGAGGCCCGGGTTCGATTCCCGGCCAATGCAAAACAGCAGTTTTAAGCCAGGTGTAAATTGAAGAGTCACAAATTACGTTAGCTACATGAACGAGTATTGATCAATCAGTGTTCTACTGTCATACACGCAAAATATTTGCTCGTCATTGTGGCTTAGGCTCACTCCAGCTTTCGGTCAAGCATTGGTGGTTCAGTGGTAGAATTCTCGCCTGCCACGCGGGAGGCCCGGGTTCGATTCCCGGCCAATGCAAAACAGCAGTTTTAAGCCAGGTGTAAATTGAAGAGTCACAAATTACGTTAGCTACATGAACGAGTATTGATCAATCAGTGTTCTGCTGTCATACACGCAAAATATTTGCTCGTCATTGTGGCTTAGGCTCACTCCAGCTTTCGGTCAAGCATTGGTGGTTCAGTGGTAGAATTCTCGCCTGCCACGCGGGAGGCCCGGGTTCGATTCCCGGCCAATGCAAAACAGCAGTTTTAAGCCAGGTGTAAATTGAAGAGTCACAAATTACGTTAGCTACATGAACGAGTATTGATCAATCAGTGTTCTACTGTCATACACGCAAAATATTTGCTCGTCATTGTGGCTTAGGCTCACTCCAGCTTTCGGTCAAGCATTGGTGGTTCAGTGGTAGAATTCTCGCCTGCCACGCGGGAGGCCCGGGTTCGATTCCCGGCCAATGCAAAACAGCAGTTTTAAGCCAGGTGTAAATTGAAGAGTCACAAATTACGTTAGCTACATGAACGAGTATTGATCAATCAGTGTTCTACTGCCATACACGCAAAATATTTGCTCGTCATTGTGGCTTAGGCTCACTCCAGCTTTCGGTCAAGCATTGGTGGTTCAGTGGTAGAATTCTCGCCTGCCACGCGGGAGGCCCGGGTTCGATTCCCGGCCAATGCAAAACAGCAGTTTTAAGCCAGGTGTAAATTGAAGAGTCACAAATTACGTTAGCTACATGAACGAGTATTGATCAATCAGTGTTCTACTGTCATACACGCAAAATATTTGCTCGTCATTGTGGCTTAGGCTCACTCCAGCTTTCGGTCAAGCATTGGTGGTTCAGTGGTAGAATTCTCGCCTGCCACGCGGGAGGCCCGGGTTCGATTCCCGGCCAATGCAAAACAGCAGTTTTAAGCCAGGTGTAAATTGAAGAGTCACAAATTACGTTAGCTACATGAACGAGTATTGATCAATCAGTGTTCTACTGCCATACACGCAAAATATTTGCTCGTCATTGTGGCTTAGGCTCACTCCAGCTTTCGGTCAAGCATTGGTGGTTCAGTGGTAGAATTCTCGCCTGCCACGCGGGAGGCCCGGGTTCGATTCCCGGCCAATGCAAAACAGCAGTTTTAAGCCAGGTGTAAATTGAAGAGTCACAAATTACGTTAGCTACATGAACGAGTATTGATCAATCAGTGTTCTACTGTCATACACGCAAAATATTTGCTCGTCATTGTGGCTTAGGCTCACTCCAGCTTTCGGTCAAGCATTGGTGGTTCAGTGGTAGAATTCTCGCCTGCCACGCGGGAGGCCCGGGTTCGATTCCCGGCCAATGCAAAACAGCAGTTTTAAGCCAGGTGTAAATTGAAGAGTCACAAATTACGTTAGCTACATGAACGAGTATTGATCAATCAGTGTTCTACTGTCATACACGCAAAATATTTGCTCGTCATTGTGGCTTAGGCTCACTCCAGCTTTCGGTCAAGCATTGGTGGTTCAGTGGTAGAATTCTCGCCTGCCACGCGGGAGGCCCGGGTTCGATTCCCGGCCAATGCAAAACAGCAATTTTAAGCCAGGTGTAAATTGAAGAGTCACAAATTACGTTAGCTGCATGAACGAGTATGGATCAATCAGTGTTCTACTGTCATACATGCAAAATATTTACTCGTCATTGTGGCTTAGGCTCACTCCAACTTTCGGTCAAGCATTGGTGGTTCAGTGGTAGAATTCTAGCCTGCCACGCGGGAGGCCCGGGTTCGATTCCCGGCCAATGCAAAACAGCAGTTTTAAGCCAGGTGTAAATTGAAGAGTCACAAATTACGTTAGCTACATGAACGAGTATTGATCAATCAGTGTTCTACTGTCATACACGCAAAATATTTGCTCGTCATTGTGGCTTAGGCTCACTCCAGCTTTCGGTCAAGCATTGGTGGGTCAGTGGTAGAATTCTCGCCTGCCACGCGGGAGGCCCGGGTTCGATTCCCGGCCAATGCAAAACAGCAGTTTTAAGCCAGGTGTAAATTTAAGAGTCACAAATTACGTTAGCTACATGAACGAGTATGGATCAATCAGTGTTCTACTGTCATACATGCAAAATATTTACTCGTCATTGTGGCTTAGGCTCACTCCAGCTTTCGGTCAAGCATTGGTGGGTCAGTGGTAGAATTCTCGCCTGCCACGCGGGAGGCCCGGGTTCGATTCCCGGCCAATGCAAAACAGCAGTTTTAAGCCAGGTGTAAATTTAAGAGTCACAAATTACGTTAGCTACATGAACGAGTATGGATCAATCAGTGTTCTACTGTCATACATGCAAAATATTTACTCGTCATTGTGGCTTAGGCTCACTCCAGCTTTCGGTCAAGCATTGGTGGTTCAGTGGTAGAATTCTAGCCTGCCACGCGGGAGGCCCGGGTTCGATTCCCGGCCAATGCAAAACAGCAGTTTTAAGCCAGGTGTAAATTGAAGAGTCACAAATTACGTTAGCTACATGAACGAGTATTGATCAATCAGTGTTCTACTGTCATACACGCAAAATATTTGCTCGTCATTGTGGCTTAGGCTCACTCCAGCTTTCGGTCAAGCATTGGTGGTTCAGTGGTAGAATTCTCGCCTGCCACGCGGGAGGCCCGGGTTCGATTCCCGGCCAATGCAAAACAGCAATTTTAAGCCAGGTGTAAATTGAAGAGTCACAAATTACGTTAGCTGCATGAACGAGTATGGATCAATCAGTGTTCTACTGTCATACATGCAAAATATTTACTCGTCATTGTGGCTTAGGCTCACTCCAACTTTCGGTCAAGCATTGGTGGTTCAGTGGTAGAATTCTAGGTGTAAATTGAAGAGTCACAAATTACGTTAGCTACATGAACGAGTATTGATCAATCAGTGTTCTACTGTCATACACGCAAAATATTTGCTCGTCATTGTGGCTTAGGCTCACTCCAGCTTTCGGTCAAGCATTGGTGGGTCAGTGGTAGAATTCTCGCCTGCCACGCGGGAGGCCCGGGTTCGATTCCCGGCCAATGCAAAACAGCAGTTTTAAGCCAGGTGTAAATTTAAGAGTCACAAATTACGTTAGCTACATGAACGAGTATGGATCAATCAGTGTTCTACTGTCATACATGCAAAATATTTACTCGTCATTGTGGCTTAGGCTCACTCCAGCTTTCGGTCAAGCATTGGTGGGTCAGTGGTAGAATTCTCGCCTGCCACGCGGGAGGCCCGGGTTCGATTCCCGGCCAATGCAAAACAGCAGTTTTAAGCCAGGTGTAAATTGAAGAGTCACAAATTACGTTAGCTACATGAACGAGTATTGATCAATCAGTGTTCTACTGTCATACACGCAAAATATTTGCTCGTCATTGTGGCTTAGGCTCACTCCAGCTTTCGGTCAAGCATTGGTGGTTCAGTGGTAGAATTCTCGCCTGCCACGCGGGAGGCCCGGGTTCGATTCCCGGCCAATGCAAAACAGCAGTTTTAAGCCAGGTGTAAATTGAAGAGTCACAAATTACGTTAGCTACATGAACGAGTATTGATCAATCAGTGTTCTACTGTCATACACGCAAAATATTTGCTCGTCATTGTGGCTTAGGCTCACTCCAGCTTTCGGTCAAGCATTGGTGGTTCAGTGGTAGAATTCTCGCCTGCCACGCGGGGGGCCCGGGTTCGATTCCCGGCCAATGCAAAACAGCAGTTTTAAGCCAGGTGTAAATTGAAGAGTCACAAATTACGTTAGCTACATGAACGAGTATTGATCAATCGGTGTTCTACTGTCATACACGCAAAATATTTGCTCGTCATTGTGGCTTAGGCTCACTCCAGCTTTCGGTCAAGCATTGGTGGTTCAGTGGTAGAATTCTCGCCTGCCACGCGGGAGGCCCGGGTTCGATTCCCGGCCAATGCAAAACAGCAGTTTTAAGCCAGGTGTAAATTGAAGAGTCACAAATTACGTTAGCTACATGAACGAGTATTGATCAATCAGTGTTCTACTGTCATACACGCAAAATATTTGCTCGTCATTGTGGCTTAGGCTCACTCCAGCTTTCGGTCAAGCATTGGTGGTTCAGTGGTAGAATTCTCGCCTGCCACGCGGGAGGCCCGGGTTCGATTCCCGGCCAATGCAAAACAGCAGTTTTAAGCCAGGTGTAAATTGAAGAATCACAAATTACGTTAGCTACATGAACGAGTATTGATCAATCAGTGTTCTACTGTCATACACGCAAAATATTTGCTCGTCATTGTGGCTTAGGCTCACTCCAGCTTTCGGTCAAGCATTGGTGGTTCAGTGGTAGAATTCTCGCCTGCCACGCGGGAGGCCCGGGTTCGATTCCCGGCCAATGCAAAACAGCAGTTTTAAGCCAGGTGTAAATTGAAGAGTCACAAAATACGTTAGCTACATGAACGAGTATTGATCAATCAGTGTTCTACTGTCATACACGCAAAATATTTGCTCGTCATTGTGGCTTAGGCTCACTCCAGCTTTCGGTCAAGCATTGGTGGTTCAGTGGTAGAATTCTCGCCTGCTACGCGGGAGGCCCGGGTTCGATTCCCGGCCAATGCAAAACAGCAATTTTAAGCCAGGTGTAAATTGAAGAGTCACAAATTACGTTAGCTGCATGAACGAGTATGGATCAATCAGTGTTCTACTGTCATACATGCAAAATATTTACTCGTCATTGTGGCTTAGGCTCACTCCAGCTTTCGGTCAAGCATTGGTGGTTCAGTGGTAGAATTCTAGCCTGCCACGCGGGAGGCCCGGGTTCGATTCCCGGCCAATGCAAAACAGCAGTTTTAAGCCAGGTGTAAATTGAAGAGTCACAAATTACGTTAGCTACATGAACGAGTATTGATCAATCAGTGTTCTACTGTCATACACGCAAAATATTTGCTCGTCATTGTGGCTTAGGCTCACTCCAGCTTTCGGTCAAGCATTGGTGGGTCAGTGGTAGAATTCTCGCCTGCCACGCGGGAGGCCCGGGTTCGATTCCCGGCCAATGCAAAACAGCAGTTTTAAGCCAGGTGTAAATTGAAGAGTCACAAATTACGTTAGCTACATGAACGAGTATGGATCAATCAGTGTTCTACTGTCATACATGCAAAATATTTACTCGTCATTTTGGCCTAGGCTCACTTTGGTCAAGCATTGGTGGTTCAGTGGTAGAATTCTCGCCTGCCACGCGGGAGGCCCGGGTTCGATTCCCGGCCAATGCAAAACAGCAGTTTTAAGCCAGGTGTAAATTGAAGAGTCACAAATTACGTTAGCTACATGAACGAGTATTGATCAATCAGTGTTCTACTGTCATACACGCAAAATATTTGCTCGTCATTGTGGCTTAGGCTCACTCCAGCTTTTGGTCAAGCATTGGTGGTTCAGTGGTAGAATTCTCGCCTGCCATGCGGGAGGCCCGGGTTCGATTCCCGGCCAATGCAAAACAGCAATTTTAAGCCAGGTGTAAATTGAAGAGTCACAAATTACGTTAGCTGCATGAACGAGTATGGATCAATCAGTGTTCTACTGTCATACATGCAAAATATTTACTCGTCATTGTGGCTTAGGCTCACTCCAGCTTTCGGTCAAGCATTGGTGGTTCAGTGGTAGAATTCTAGCCTGCCACGCGGGAGGCCCGGGTTCGATTCCCGGCCAATGCAAAACAGCAGTTTTAAGCCAGGTGTAAATTGAAGAGTCACAAATTACGTTAGCTACATGAACGAGTATTGATCAATCAGTGTTCTACTGTCATACACGCAAAATATTTGCTCGTCATTGTGGCTTAGGCTCACTCCAGCTTTCGGTCAAGCATTGGTGGTTCAGTGGTAGAATTCTCGCCTGCCACGCGGGAGGCCCGGGTTCGATTCCCGGCCAATGCAAAACAGCAGTTTTAAGCCAGGTGTAAATTTAAGAGTCACAAATTACGTTAGCTACATGAACGAGTATGGATCAATCAGTGTTCTACTGTCATACATGCAAAATATTTACTCGTTATTTTGGCCTAGGCTCACTTTGGTCAAGCATTGGTGGTTCAGTGGTAGAATTCTAGCCTGCCACGCGGGAGGCCCGGGTTCGATTCCCGGCCAATGCAAAACAGCAGTTTTAAGCCAGGTGTAAATTGAAGAGTCACAAATTACGTTAGCTACATGAACGAGTATTGATCAATCAGTGTTCTACTGTCATACACGCAAAATATTTGCTCGTCATTGTGGCTTAGGCTCACTCCAGCTTTCGGTCAAGCATTGGTGGTTCAGTGGTAGAATTCTCGCCTGCCACGCGGGAGGCCCGGGTTCGATTCCCGGCCAATGCAAAACAGCAGTTTTAAGCCAGGTGTAAATTGAAGAGTCACAAATTACGTTAGCTACATGAACGAGTATTGATCAATCAGTGTTCTACTGTCATACACGCAAAATATTTGCTCGTCATTGTGGCTTAGGCTCACTCCAGCTTTCGGTCAAGCATTGGTGGTTCAGTGGTAGAACTCTCGCCTGCCACGCGGGAGGCCCGGGTTCGATTCCCGGCCAATGCAAAACAGCAGTTTTAAGCCAGGTGTAAATTGAAGAGTCACAAATTACGTTAGCTACATGAACGAGTATTGATCAATCAGTGTTCTACTGTCATACACGCAAAATATTTGCTCGTCATTGTGGCTTAGGCTCACTCCAGCTTTCGGTCAAGCATTGGTGGTTCAGTGGTAGAATTCTAGCCTGCCACGCGGGAGGCCCGGGTTCGATTCCCGGCCAATGCAAAACAGCAGTTTTAAGCCAGGTGTAAATTGAAGAGTCACAAATTACGTTAGCTACATGAACGAGTATTGATCAATCAGTGTTCTACTGTCATACACGCAAAATATTTGCTCGTCATTGTGGCTTAGGCTCACTCCAGCTTTCGGTCAAGCATTGGTGGTTCAGTGGTAGAATTCTCGCCTGCCACGCGGGAGGCCCGGGTTCAATTCCCGGCCAATGCAAAACAGCAGTTTTAAGCCAGGTGTAAATTGAAGAGTCACAAATTACGTTAGCTACATGAACGAGTATGGATCAATCAGTGTTCTACTGTCATACATGCAAAATATTTACTCGTCATTTTGGCCTAGGCTCACTTTGGTCAAGCATTGGTGGTTCAGTGGTAGAATTCTCGCCTGCCACGCGGGAGGCCCGGGTTCGATTCCCGGCCAATGCAAAACAGCAGTTTTAAGCCAGGTGTAAATTGAAGAGTCACAAATTACGTTAGCTACATGAACGAGTATTGATCAATCAGTGTTCTACTGTCATACACGCAAAATATTTGCTCGTCATTGTGGCTTAGGCTCACTCCAGCTTTTGGTCAAGCATTGGTGGTTCAGTGGTAGAATTCTCGCCTGCCACGCGGGAGGCCCGGGTTCGATTCCCGGCCAATGCAAAACAGCAATTTTAAGCCAGGTGTAAATTGAAGAGTCACAAATTACGTTAGCTGCATGAACGAGTATGGATCAATCAGTGTTCTACTGTCATACATGCAAAATATTTACTCGTCATTGTGGCTTAGGC
Source organism: Hoplias malabaricus (assembly GCF_029633855.1). NCBI lineage: Eukaryota > Metazoa > Chordata > Actinopteri > Characiformes > Erythrinidae > Hoplias > Hoplias malabaricus. Next base: position 246,781 of record NW_027100972.1, read on the forward strand.
TCACTCCAGCTTTCGGTCAAGCATTGGTGGTTCAGTGGTAGAATTCTAGCCTGCCACGCGGGAGGCCCGGGTTCGATTCCCGGCCAATGCAAAACAGCAGTTTTAAGCCAGGTGTAAATTGAAGAGTCACAAATTACGTTAGCTACATGAACGAGTATTGATCAATCAGTGTTCTACTGTCATACACGCAAAATATTTGCTCGTCATTGTGGCTTAGGCTCACTCCAGCTTTCGGTCAAGCATTGGTGGTTCAGTGGTAGAATTCTCGCCTGCCACGCGGGAGGCCCGGGTTCGATTCCCGGCCAATGCAAAACAGCAGTTTTAAGCCAGGTGTAAATTTAAGAGTCACAAATTACGTTAGCTACATGAACGAGTATTGATCAATCAGTGTTCTACTGTCATACACGCAAAATATTTGCTCGTCATTGTGGCTTAGGCTCACTCCAGCTTTTGGTCAAGCATTGGTGGTTCAGTGGTAGAATTCTCGCCTGCCACGCGGGAGGCCCGGGTTCGATTCCCGGCCAATGCAAAACAGCAATTTTAAGCCAGGTGTAAATTGAAGAGTCACAAATTACGTTAGCTGCATGAACGAGTATGGATCAATCAGTGTTCTACTGTCATACATGCAAAATATTTACTCGTCATTGTGGCTTAGGCTCACTCCAGCTTTCGGTCAAGCATTGGTGGTTCAGTGGTAGAATTCTAGCCTGCCACGCGGGAGGCCCGGGTTCGATTCCCGGCCAATGCAAAACAGCAGTTTTAAGCCAGGTGTAAATTGAAGAGTCACAAATTACGTTAGCTACATGAACGAGTATTGATCAATCAGTGTTCTACTGTCATACACGCAAAATATTTGCTCGTCATTGTGGCTTAGGCTCACTCCAGCTTTCGGTCAAGCATTGGTGGTTCAGTGGTAGAATTCTCGCCTGCCACGCGGGAGGCCCGGGTTCGATTCCCGGCCAATGCAAAACAGCAGTTTTAAGCCAGGTGTAAATTTAAGAGTCACAAATTACGTTAGCTACATGAACGAGTATGGATCAATCAGTGTTCTACTGTCATACATGCAAAATATTTACTCGTTATTTTGGCCTAGGCTCACTTTGGTCAAGCATTGGTGGTTCAGTGGTAGAATTCTAGCCTGCCACGCGGGAGGCCCGGGTTCGATTCCCGGCCAATGCAAAACAGCAGTTTTAAGCCAGGTGTAAATTGAAGAGTCACAAATTACGTTAGCTACATGAACGAGTATTGATCAATCAGTGTTCTACTGTCATACACGCAAAATATTTGCTCGTCATTGTGGCTTAGGCTCACTCCAGCTTTCGGTCAAGCATTGGTGGTTCAGTGGTAGAATTCTCGCCTGCCACGCGGGAGGCCCGGGTTCGATTCCCGGCCAATGCAAAACAGCAGTTTTAAGCCAGGTGTAAATTGAAGAGTCACAAATTACGTTAGCTACATGAACGAGTATTGATCAATCAGTGTTCTACTGTCATACACGCAAAATATTTGCTCGTCATTGTGGCTTAGGCTCACTCCAGCTTTCGGTCAAGCATTGGTGGTTCAGTGGTAGAATTCTCGCCTGCCACGCGGGAGGCCCGGGTTCGATTCCCGGCCAATGCAAAACAGCAGTTTTAAGCCAGGTGTAAATTGAAGAGTCACAAATTACGTTAGCTACATGAACGAGTATTGATCAATCAGTGTTCTACTGTCATACATGCAAAATATTTACTCGTCATTTTGGCCTAGGCTCACTTTGGTCAAGCATTGGTGGTTCAGTGGTAGAATTCTCGCCTGCCACGCTGGAGGCCCGGGTTCGATTCCCGGCCAATGCAAAACAGCAGTTTTAAGCCAGGTGTAAATTGAAGAGTCACAAATTACGTTAGCTACATGAACGAGTATTGATCAATCAGTGTTCTACTGTCATACACGCAAAATATTTGCTCGTCATTGTGGCTTAGGCTCACTCCAGCTTTTGGTCAAGCATTGGTGGTTCAGTGGTAGAATTCTCGCCTGCCACGCGGGAGGCCCGGGTTCGATTCCCGGCCAATGCAAAACAGCAATTTTAAGCCAGGTGTAAATTGAAGAGTCACAAATTACGTTAGCTGCATGAACGAGTATGGATCAATCAGTGTTCTACTGTCATACATGCAACATATTTACTCGTCATTTTGGCCTAGGCTCACTTTGGTCAAGCATTGGTGGTTCAGTGGTAGAATTCTCGCCTGCCACGCGGGAGGCCCGGGTTCTATTCCCGGCCAATGCAAAACAGCAGTTTTAAGCCAGGTGTAAATTGAAGAGTCACAAATTACGTTAGCTACATGAACGAGTATTGATCAATCAGTGTTCTTCTCTCATACATGCAAATTATTTGCTCGTCATTGTGGCTTAGGCTCACTCCATTTTTAGGTCAAGCATTTGTGGTTCAGTGGTAGAATTCTCGCCTGCCACGCGGGAGGCCCGGGTTCGATTCCCGGCCAATGCAAAACAGCAGTTTTAAGCCAGGTGTAAATTGAAGAGTCACAAATTACGTTAGCTACATGAACGAGTATTGATCAATCAGTGTTCTACTGTCATACACGCAAAATATTTGCTCGTCATTGTGGCTTAGGCTCACTCCAGCTTTCGGTCGAGCATTGGTGGTTCAGTGGTAGAATTCAATCAGTGTTCTACTGATCTACTGTCATACATGCAAAATATTTACTCGTCATTTTGGCCTAGGCTCACTTTGGTCAAGCATTGGTGGTTCAGTGGTAGAATTCTCGCCTGCCACGCGGGAGGCCCGGGTTCGACTCCCGGCCAATGCAAAACAGCAGTTTTAAGCCAGGTGTAAATTGAAGAGTCACAAATTACGTTAGCTACATGAACGAGTATTGATCAATCAGTGTTCTACTGTCATACACGCAAAATATTTGCTCGTCATTGTGGCTTAGGCTCACTCCAGCTTTCGGTCAAGCATTGGTGGTTCAGTGGTAGAATTCTCGCCTGCCACGCGGGAGGCCCGGGTTCGATTCCCGGCCAATGCAAAACAGCAGTTTTAAGCCAGGTGTAAATTGAAGAGTCACAAATTACGTTAGCTACATGAACGAGTATTGATCAATCAATGTTCTACTGTCATACACGCAAATTATTTGCTCGTCATTGTGGCTTAGGCTCACTCCATTTTTAGGTCAAGCATTTGTGGTTCAGTGGTAGAATTCTCGCCTGCCACGCGGGAGGCCCGGGTTCGATTCCCGGCCAATGCAAAACAGCAGTTTTAAGCCAGGTGTAAATTGAAGAGTCACAAATTACGTTAGCTACATGAACGAGTATTGATCAATCAGTGTTCTACTGTCATACACGCAAAATATTTGCTCGTCATTGTGGCTTAGGCTCACTCCAGCTTTCGGTCGAGCATTGGTGGTTCAGTGGTAGAATTCAATCAGTGTTCTACTGATCTACTGTCATACATGCAAAATATTTACTCGTCATTTTGGCCTAGGCTCACTTTGGTCAAGCATTGGTGGTTCAGTGGTAGAATTCTCGCCTGCCACGCGGGAGGCCCGGGTTCGACTCCCGGCCAATGCAAAACAGCAGTTTTAAGCCAGGTGTAAATTGAAGAGTCACAAATTACGTTAGCTACATGAACGAGTATTGATCAATCAGTGTTCTACTGTCATACACGCAAAATATTTGCTCGTCATTGTGGCTTAGGCTCACTCCAGCTTTCGGTCAAGCATTGGTGGTTCAGTGGTAGTATTCTCGCCTGCCACGCGGGAGGCCCGGGTTCGATTCCCGGCCAATGCAAAACAGCAGTTTTAAGCCAGGTGTAAATTGAAGAGTCACAAATTACGTTAGCTACATGAACGAGTATGGATCAATCAGTGTTCTACTGTCATACATGCAACATATTTACTCGTCATTTTGGCCTAGGCTCACTTTGGTCAAGCATTGGTGGTTCAGTGGTAGAATTCTCGCCTGCCACGCGGGAGGCCCGGGTTCTATTCCCGGCCAATGCAAAACAGCAGTTTTAAGCCAGGTGTAAATTGAAGAGTCACAAATTACGTTAGCTACATGAACGAGTATTGATCAATCAGTGTTCTTCTCTCATACATGCAAATTATTTGCTCGTCATTGTGGCTTAGGCTCACTCCATTTTTAGGTCAAGCATTTGTGGTTCAGTGGTAGAATTCTCGCCTGCCACGCGGGAGGCCCGGGTTCGATTCCCGGCCAATGCAAAACAGCAGTTTTAAGCCAGGTGTAAATTGAAGAGTCACAAATTACGTTAGCTACATGAACGAGTATTGATCAATCAGTGTTCTACTGTCATACACGCAAAATATTTGCTCGTCATTGTGGCTTAGGCTCACTCCAGCTTTCGGTCGAGCATTGGTGGTTCAGTGGTAGAATTCAATCAGTGTTCTACTGATCTACTGTCATACATGCAAAATATTTACTCGTCATTTTGGCCTAGGCTCACTTTGGTCAAGCATTGGTGGTTCAGTGGTAGAATTCTCGCCTGCCACGCGGGAGGCCCGGGTTCGACTCCCGGCCAATGCAAAACAGCAGTTTTAAGCCAGGTGTAAATTGAAGAGTCACAAATTACGTTAGCTACATGAACGAGTATTGATCAATCAGTGTTCTACTGTCATACACGCAAAATATTTGCTCGTCATTGTGGCTTAGGCTCACTCCAGCTTTCGGTCAAGCATTGGTGGTTCAGTGGTAGAATTCTCGCCTGCCACGCGGGAGGCCCGGGTTCGATTCCCGGCCAATGCAAAACAGCAGTTTTAAGCCAGGTGTAAATTGAAGAGTCACAAATTACGTTAGCTACATGAACGAGTATTGATCAATCAGTGTTCTACTGTCATACACGCAAAATATTTGCTCGTCATTGTGGCTTAGGCTCACTCCAGCTTTCGGTCAAGCATTGGTGGTTCAGTGGTAGAATTCTCGCCTGCCACGCGGGAGGCCCGGGTTCGATTCCCGGCCAATGCAAAACAGCAGTTTTAAGCCAGGTGTAAATTGAAGAGTCACAAATTACGTTAGCTACATGAACGAGTATTGATCAATCAGTGTTCTACTGTCATACACGCAAAATATTTGCTCGTCATTGTGGCTTAGGCTCACTCCAGCTTTCGGTCAAGCATTGGTGGTTCAGTGGTAGAATTCTCGCCTGCCACGCGGGAGGCCCGGGTTCGATTCCCGGCCAATGCAAAACAGCAGTTTTAAGCCAGGTGTAAATTGAAGAGTCACAAATTACGTTAGCTACATGAACGAGTATTGATCAATCAATGTTCTACTGTCATACACGCAAAATATTTGCTCGTCATTGTGGCTTAGGCTCACTCCAGCTTTCGGTCAAGCATTGGTGGTTCAGTGGTAGAATTCTCGCCTGCCACGCGGGAGGCCCGGGTTCGATTCCCGGCCAATGCAAAACAGCAGTTTTAAGCCAGGTGTAAATTGAAGAGTCACAAATTACGTTAGCTACATGAACGAGTATTGATCAATCAGTGTTCTACTGTCATACACGCAAAATATTTGCTCGTCATTGTGGCTTAGGCTCACTCCAGCTTTCGGTCAAGCATTGGTGGTTCAGTGGTAGAATTCTCGCCTGCCACGCGGGAGGCCCGGGTTCGATACCCGGCCAATGCAAAACAGCAGTTTTAAGCCAGGTGTAAATTGAAGAGTCACAAATTACGTTAGCTACATGAACGAGTATTGATCAATCAGTGTTCTACTGTCATACACGCAAAATATTTGCTCGTCATTGTGGCTTAGGCTCACTCCAGCTTTCGGTCAAGCATTGGTGGTTCAGTGGTAGAATTCTCGCCTGCCACGCGGGAGGCCCGGGTTCGATTCCCGGCCAATGCAAAACAGCAGTTTTAAGCCAGGTGTAAATTGAAGAGTCACAAATTACGTTAGCTACATGAACGAGTATTGATCAATCAGTGTTCTACTGTCATACACGCAAAATATTTGCTCGTCATTGTGGCTTAGGCTCACTCCAGCTTTCGGTCAAGCATTGGTGGTTCAGTGGTAGAATTCTCGCCTGCCACGCGGGAGGCCCGGGTTCGATTCCCGGCCAATGCAAAACAGCAGTTTTAAGCCAGGTGTAAATTGAAGAGTCACAAATTACGTTAGCTACATGAACGAGTATTGATCAATCAATGTTCTACTGTCATACACGCAAAATATTTGCTCGTCATTGTGGCTTAGGCTCACTCCAGCTTTCGGTCAAGCATTGGTGGTTCAGTGGTAGAATTCTCGCCTGCCACGCGGGAGGCCCGGGTTCGATTCCCGGCCAATGCAAAACAGCAGTTTTAAGCCAGGTGTAAATTGAAGAGTCACAAATTACGTTAGCTACATGAACGAGTATTGATCAATCAGTGTTCTACTGTCATACACGCAAAATATTTGCTCGTCATTGTGGCTTAGGCTCACTCCAGCTTTCGGTCAAGCATTGGTGGTTCAGTGGTAGAATTCTCGCCTGCCACGCGGGAGGCCCGGGTTCGATACCCGGCCAATGCAAAACAGCAGTTTTAAGCCAGGTGTAAATTGAAGAGTCACAAATTACGTTAGCTACATGAACGAGTATTGATCAATCAGTGTTCTACTGTCATACACGCAAAATATTTGCTCGTCATTGTGGCTTAGGCTCACTCCAGCTTTCGGTCAAGCATTGGTGGTTCAGTGGTAGAATTCTCGCCTGCCACGCGGGAGGCCCGGGTTCGATTCCCGGCCAATGGAAAACAGCAGTTTTAAGCCAGGTGTAAATTGAAGAGTCACAAATTACGTTAGCTACATGAACGAGTATTGATCAATCAGTGTTCTACTGTCATACACGCAAAATATTTGCTCGTCATTGTGGCTTAGGCTCACTCCAGCTTTCGGTCAAGCATTGGTGGTTCAGTGGTAGAATTCTCGCCTGCCACGCGGGAGGCCCGGGTTCGATTCCCGGCCAATGCAAAACAGCAGTTTTAAGCCAGGTGTAAATTGAAGAGTCACAAATTACGTTAGCTACATGAACGAGTATGGATCAATCAGTGTTCTACTGTCATACATGCAAAATATTTACTCGTCATTTTGGCCTAGGCTCACTTTGGTCAAGCATTGGTGGTTCAGTGTTAGAATTCTCGCCTGCCACGCGGGAGGCCTGGGTTCGATTCCCGGCCAATCCAAAACAGCAGTTTAAAGCCAGGTGTAAATTGAAGAGTCACAAATTACGTTAGCTACATGAACGAGTATTGATCAATCAGTGTTCTACTGTCATACACGCAAAATATTTGCTCGTCATTGTGGCTTAGGCTCACTCCAGCTTTCGGTCAAGCATTGGTGGTTCAGTGGTAGAATTCTCGCCTGCCACGCGGGAGGCCCGTGTTCGATACCCGGCCAATGCAAAACAGCAGTTTTAAGCCAGGTGTAAATTGAAGAGTCACAAATTACGTTAGCTACATGAACGAGTATTGATCAATCAGTGTTCTACTGTCATACACGCAAAATATTTGCTCGTCATTGTGGCTTAGGCTCACTCCAGCTTTCGGTCAAGCATTGGTGGTTCAGTGGTAGAATTCTCGCCTGCCACGCGGGAGGCCCGGGTTCGATTCCCGGCCAATGGAAAACAGCAGTTTTAAGCCAGGTGTAAATTGAAGAGTCACAAAATACGTTAGCTACATGAACGAGTATTGATCAATCAGTGTTCTACTGTCATACACGCAAAATATTTGCTCGTCATTGTGGCTTAGGCTCACTCCAGCTTTCGGTCAAGCATTGGTGGTTCAGTGGTAGAATTCTCGCCTGCTACGCGGGAGGCCCGGGTTCGATTCCCGGCCAATGCAAAACAGCAGTTTTAAGCCAGGTGTAAATTGAAGAGTCACAAATTACGTTAGCTACATGAACGAGTATGGATCAATCAGTGTTCTACTGTCATACATGCAAAATATTTACTCGTCATTTTGGCCTAGGCTCACTTTGGTCAAGCATTGGTGGTTCAGTGTTAGAATTCTCGCCTGCCACGCGGGAGGCCTGGGTTCGATTCCCGGCCAATCCAAAACAGCAGTTTAAAGCCAGGTGTAAATTGAAGAGTCACAAATTACGTTAGCTACATGAACGAGTATTGATCAATCAGTGTTCTACTGTCATACACGCAAAATATTTGCTCGTCATTGTGGCTTAGGCTCACTCCAGCTTTCGGTCAAGCATTGGTGGTTCAGTGGTAGAATTCTCGCCTGCCACGCGGGAGGCCCGTGTTCGATACCCGGCCAATGCAAAACAGCAGTTTTAAGCCAGGTGTAAATTGAAGAGTCACAAATTACGTTAGCTACATGAACGAGTATTGATCAATCAGTGTTCTACTGTCATACACGCAAAATATTTGCTCGTCATTGTGGCTTAGGCTCACTCCAGCTTTCGGTCAAGCATTGGTGGTTCAGTGGTAGAATTCTCGCCTGCCACGCGGGAGGCCCGGGTTCGATTCCCGGCCAATGGAAAACAGCAGTTTTAAGCCAGGTGTAAATTGAAGAGTCACAAAATACGTTAGCTACATGAACGAGTATTGATCAATCAGTGTTCTACTGTCATACACGCAAAATATTTGCTCGTCATTGTGGCTTAGGCTCACTCCAGCTTTCGGTCAAGCATTGGTGGTTCAGTGGTAGAATTCTCGCCTGCTACGCGGGAGGCCCGGGTTCGATTCCCGGCCAATGCAAAACAGCAGTTTTAAGCCAGGTGTAAATTGAAGAGTCACAAATTACGTTAGCTACATGAACGAGTATTGATCAATCAGTGTTCTACTGTCATACACGCAAAATATTTGCTCGTCATTGTGGCTTAGGCTCACTCCAGCTTTCGGTCAAGCATTGGTGGTTCAGTGGTAGAATTCTCGCCTGCCACGCGGGAAGCCCGGGTTCGATTCCCGGCCAATGCAAAACAGCAGTTTTAAGCCAGGTGTAAATTGAAGAGTCACAAATTACGTTAGCTACATGAACGAGTATTGATCAATCAATGTTCTACTGTCATACACGCAAAATATTTGCTCGTCATTGTGGCTTAGGCTCACTCCAGCTTTCAGTCAAGCATTGGTGGTTCAGTGGTAGAATTCTCGCCTGCCACGCGGGAGGCCCGGGTTCGATTCCCGGCCAATGCAAAACAGCAGTTTTAAGCCAGGTGTAAATTGAAGAGTCACAAATTACGTTAGCTACATGAACGAGTATTGATCAATCAGTGTTCTACTGTCATACACGCAAAATATTTGCTCGTCATTGTGGCTTAGGCTCACTCCAGCTTTCGGTCAAGCATTGGTGGTTCAGTGGTAGAATTCTCGCCTGCCACGCGGGAGGCCCGGGTTCGATACCCGGCCAATGCAAAACAGCAGTTTTAAGCCAGGTGTAAATTGAAGAGTCACAAATTACGTTAGCTACATGAACGAGTATTGATCAATCAGTGTTCTACTGTCATACACGCAAAATATTTGCTCGTCATTGTGGCTTAGGCTCACTCCAGCTTTCGGTCAAGCATTGGTGGTTCAGTGGTAGAATTCTCGCCTGCCACGCGGGAGGCCCGGGTTCGATTCCCGGCCAATGCAAAACAGCAGTTTTAAGCCAGGTGTAAATTGAAGAGTCACAAATTACGTTAGCTACATGAACGAGTATTGATCAATCAGTGTTCTACTGTCATACACGCAAAATATTTGCTCGTCATTGTGGCTTAGGCTCACTCCAGCTTTCGGTCAAGCATTGGTGGTTCAGTGGTAGAATTCTCGCCTGCCACGCGGGAGGCCCGGGTTCGATACCCGGCCAATGCAAAACAGCAGTTTTAAGCCAGGTGTAAATTGAAGAGTCACAAATTACGTTAGCTACATGAACGAGTATTGATCAATCAGTGTTCTACTGTCATACACGCAAAATATTTGCTCGTCATTGTGGCTTAGGCTCACTCCAGCTTTCGGTCAAGCATTGGTGGTTCAGTGGTAGAATTCTCGCCTGCCACGCGGGAGGCCCGGGTTCGATTCCCGGCCAATGCAAAACAGCAGTTTTAAGCCAGGTGTAAATTGAAGAGTCACAAATTACGTTAGCTACATGAACGAGTATTGATCAATCAGTGTTCTACTGTCATACACGCAAAATATTTGCTCGTCATTGTGGCTTAGGCTCACTCCAGCTTTCGGTCAAGCATTGGTGGTTCAGTGGTAGAATTCTCGCCTGCCACGCGGGAGGCCCGGGTTCGATTCCCGGCCAATGCAAAACAGCAGTTTTAAGCCAGGTGTAAATTGAAGAGTCACAAATTACGTTAGCTACATGAACGAGTATGGATCAATCAGTGTTCTACTGTCATACATGCAAAATATTTACTCGTCATTTTGGCCTAGGCTCACTTTGGTCAAGCATTGGTGGTTCAGTGGTAGAATTCTCGCCTGCCACGCGGGAGGCCTGGGTTCGATTCCCGGCCAATCCAAAACAGCAGTTTTAAGCCAGGTGTAAATTGAAGAGTCACAAATTACGTTAGCTACATGAACGAGTATTGATCAATCAGTGTTCTACTGTCATACACGCAAAATATTTGCTCGTCATTGTGGCTTAGGCTCACTCCAGCTTTCGGTCAAGCATTGGTGGTTCAGTGGTAGAATTCTCGCCTGCCACGCGGGAGGCCCGGGTTCGATTCCCGGCCAATGGAAAACAGCAGTTTTAAGCCAGGTGTAAATTGAAGAGTCACAAATTACGTTAGCTACATGAACGAGTATTGATCAATCAGTGTTCTACTGTCATACACGCAAAATATTTGCTCGTCATTGTGGCTTAGGCTCACTCCAGCTTTCGGTCAAGCATTGGTGGTTCAGTGGTAGTATTCTCGCCTGCCACGCGGGAGGCCCGGGTTCGATTCCCGGCCAATGCAAAACAGCAGTTTTAAGCCAGGTGTAAATTGAAGAGTCTTAAATTACGTTAGCTACATGAACGAGTATGGATCAATCAGTGTTCTACTGTCATACATGCAAAATATTTACTCGTCATTTTGGCCTAGGCTCACTTTGGTCAAGCATTGGTGGTTCAGTGGTAGAATTCTCGCCTGCCACGCGGGAGGCCCGGGGTTCGATTCCCGGCCAATGCAAAACAGCAGTTTTAAGCCAGGTGTAAATTGAAGAGTCACAAATTACGTTAGCTACATGAACGAGTATGGATCAATCAGTGTTCTACTGTCATACATGCAACATATTTACTCGTCATTTTGGCCTAGGCTCACTTTGGTCAAGCATTGGTGGTTCAGTGGTAGAATTCTCGCCTGCCACGCGGGAGGCCCGGGTTCGATTCCCGGCCAATGCAAAACAGCAGTTTTAAGCCAGGTGTAAATTGAAGAGTCACAAATTACGTTAGCTACATGAACGAGTATTGATCAATCAGTGTTCTACTGTCATACACGCAAAATATTTGCTCGTCATTGTGGCTTAGGCTCACTCCAGCTTTCGGTCAAGCATTGGTGGTTCAGTGGTAGAATTCTCGCCTGCCACGCGGGAGGCCCGTGTTCGATACCCGGCCAATGCAAAACAGCAGTTTTAAGCCAGGTGTAAATTGAAGAGTCACAAATTACGTTAGCTACATGAACGAGTATTGATCAATCAGTGTTCTACTGTCATACACGCAAAATATTTGCTCGTCATTGTGGCTTAGGCTCACTCCAGCTTTCGGTCAAGCATTGGTGGTTCAGTGGTAGAATTCTCGCCTGCCACGCGGGAGGCCTGGGTTCGATTCCCGGCCAATCCAAAACAGCAGTTTTAAGCCAGGTGTAAATTGAAGAGTCACAAATTACGTTAGCTACATGAACGAGTATTGATCAATCAGTGTTCTACTGTCATACACGCAAAATATTTGCTCGTCATTGTGGCTTAGGCTCACTCCAGCTTTCGGTCAAGCATTGGTGGTTCAGTGGTAGAATTCTCGCCTGCCACGCGGGAGGCCCGGGTTCGATTCCCGGCCAAAGGAAAACAGCAGTTTTAAGCCAGGTGTAAATTGAAGAGTCACAAATTACGTTAGCTACATGAACGAGTATTGATCAATCAGTGTTCTACTGTCATACACGCAAAATATTTGCTCGTCATTGTGGCTTAGGCTCACTCCAGCTTTCGGTCAAGCATTGGTGGTTCAGTGGTAGTATTCTCGCCTGCCACGCGGGAGGCCCGGGTTCGATTCCCGGCCAATGCAAAACAGCAGTTTTAAGCCAGGTGTAAATTGAAGAGTCTTAAATTACGTTAGCTACATGAACGAGTATGGATCAATCAGTGTTCTACTGTCATACATGCAAAATATTTACTCGTCATTTTGGCCTAGGCTCACTTTGGTCAAGCATTGGTGGTTCAGTGGTAGAATTCTCGCCTGCCACGCGGGAGGCCCGGGGTTCGATTCCCGGCCAATGCAAAACAGCAGTTTTAAGCCAGGTGTAAATTGAAGAGTCACAAATTACGTTAGCTACATGAACGAGTATGGATCAATCAGTGTTCTACTGTCATACATGCAACATATTTACTCGTCATTTTGGCCTAGGCTCACTTTGGTCAAGCATTGGTGGTTCAGTGGTAGAATTCTCGCCTGCCACGCGGGAGGCCCGGGTTCGATTCCCGGCCAATGCAAAACAGCAGTTTTAAGCCAGGTGTAAATTGAAGAGTCACAAATTACGTTAGCTACATGAACGAGTATTGATCAATCAGTGTTCTACTGTCATACACGCAAAATATTTGCTCGTCATTGTGGCTTAGGCTCACTCCAGCTTTCGGTCAAGCATTGGTGGTTCAGTGGTAGAATTCTCGCCTGCCACGCGGGAGGCCCGTGTTCGATACCCGGCCAATGCAAAACAGCAGTTTTAAGCCAGGTGTAAATTGAAGAGTCACAAATTACGTTAGCTACATGAACGAGTATTGATCAATCAGTGTTCTACTGTCATACACGCAAAATATTTGCTCGTCATTGTGGCTTAGGCTCACTCCAGCTTTCGGTCAAGCATTGGTGGTTCAGTGGTAGAATTCTCGCCTGCCACGCGGGAGGCCCGGGTTCGATTCCCGGCCAATGGAAAACAGCAGTTTTAAGCCAGGTGTAAATTGAAGAGTCACAAATTACGTTAGCTACATGAACGAGTATTGATCAATCAGTGTTCTACTGTCATACACGCAAAATATTTGCTCGTCATTGTGGCTTAGGCTCACTCCAGCTTTCGGTCAAGCATTGGTGGTTCAGTGGTAGAATTCTCGCCTGCCACGCGGGAGGCCCGGGTTCGATTCCCGGCCAATGCAAAACAGCAGTTTTAAGCCAGGTGTAAATTGAAGAGTCACAAATTACGTTAGCTACATGAACGAGTATTGATCAATCAGTGTTCTACTGTCATACACGCAAAATATTTGCTCGTCATTGTGGCTTAGGCTCACTCCAGCTTTCGGTCAAGCATTGGTGGTTCAGTGGTAGAATTCTCGCCTGCCACGCGGGAGGCCCGTGTTCGATACCCGGCCAATGCAAAACAGCAGTTTTAAGCCAGGTGTAAATTGAAGAGTCACAAATTACGTTAGCTACATGAACGAGTATTGATCAATCAGTGTTCTACTGTCATACACGCAAAATATTTGCTCGTCATTGTGGCTTAGGCTCACTCCAGCTTTCGGTCAAGCATTGGTGGTTCAGTGGTAGAATTCTCGCCTGCCACGCGGGAGGCCCGGGTTCGATTCCCGGCCAATGGAAAACAGCAGTTTTAAGCCAGGTGTAAATTGAAGAGTCACAAATTACGTTAGCTACATGAACGAGTATTGATCAATCAGTGTTCTACTGTCATACACGCAAAATATTTGCTCGTCATTGTGGCTTAGGCTCACTCCAGCTTTCGGTCAAGCATTGGTGGTTCAGTGGTAGAATTCTCGCCTGCCACGCGGGAGGCCCGGGTTCGATTCCCGGCCAATGCAAAACAGCAGTTTTAAGCCAGGTGTAAATTGAAGAGTCACAAATTACGTTAGCTACATGAACGAGTATTGATCAATCAGTGTTCTTCTCTCATACATGCAAATTATTTGCTCACTCCAGCTTTCGGTCATGCATTGGTGGTTCAGTGGTAGAATTCTCGCCTGCCACGCAGGAGGCCCGGGTTCGATTCCCGGCCAATGCAAAACAGCAGTTTTAAGCCAGGTGTAAATTGAAGAGTCACAAATTACGTTAGCTACATGAACGAGTATTGATCAATCAGTGTTCTACTGTCATACACGCAAAATATTTGCTCGTCATTGTGGCTTAGGCTCACTCCAGCTTTCGGTCAAGCATTGGTGGTTCAGTGGTAGAATTCTCGCCTGCCACGCGGGAGGCCCGGGTTCGATTCCCGGCCAATGGAAAACAGCAGTTTTAAGCCAGGTGTAAATTGAAGAGTCACAAATTACGTTAGCTACATGAACGACTATTGATCAATCAGTGTTCTACTGTCATACACGCAAAATATTTGCTCGTCATTGTGGCTTAGGCTCACTCCAGCTTTCGGTCAAGCATTGGTGGTTCAGCGGTAGAATTCTCGCCTGCCACGCGGGAGGCCTGGGTTCGATTCCCGGCCAATGCAAAACAGCAGTTTTAAGCCAGGTGTAAATTGAAGAGTCACAAATTACGTTAGCTACATGAACGAGTATTGATCAATCAGTGTTCTACTGTCATACACGCAAAATATTTGCTCGTCATTGTGGCTTAGGCTCACTCCAGCTTTCGGTCAAGCATTGGTGGTTCAGTGGTAGAATTCTCGCCTGCCACGCGGGAGGCCCGGGTTCGATTCCCGGCCAATGCAAAACAGCAGTTTTAAGCCAGGTGTAAATTGAAGAGTCACAAATTACGTTAGCTACATGAACGAGTATGGATCAATCAGTGTTCTACTGTCATACATGCAAAATATTTACTCGTCATTTTGGCCTAGGCTCACTTTGGTCAAGCATTGGTGGTTCAGTGGTAGAATTCTCGCCTGCCACGCGGGAGGCCTGGGTTCAATTCCCGGCCAATGCAAAACAGCAGTTTTAAGCCAGGTGTAAATTGAAGAGTCACAAATTACGTTAGCTACATGAACGAGTATGGATCAATCAGTGTTCTACTGTCATACACGCAAAATATTTGCTCGTCATTGTGGCTTAGGCTCACTCCAGCTTTTGGTCAAGCATTGGTGGTTCAGTGGTAGAATTCTCGCCTGCTACGCGGGAGGCCCGGGTTCGATTCCCGGCCAATGCAAAACAGCAGTTTTAAGCCAGGTGTAAATTGAAGAGTCACAAATTACGTTAGCTACATGAACGAGTATTGATCAATCAGTGTTCTTCTCTCATACATGCAAATTATTTGCTCACTCCAGCTTTCGGTCATGCATTGGTGGTTCAGTGGTAGAATTCTCGCCTGCCACGCAGGAGGCCCGGGTTCGATTCCCGGCCAATGCAAAACAGCAGTTTTAAGCCAGGTGTAAATTGAAGAGTCACAAATTACGTTAGCTACATGAACGAGTATTGATCAATCAGTGTTCTTCTCTCATACATGCAAATTATTTGCTCACTCCAGCTTTCGGTCAAGCATTGGTGGTTCAGTGGTAGAATTCTCGCCTGCCACGCAGGAGGCCCGGGTTCGATTCCCAGCCAATGCAAAACAGCAGTTTTAAGCCAGGTGCCAAGTGAAGAGTCACAAACTACGTTAGCTACATGAACGAGTTTTGATCAATCTGTCTTCCTCTGCCATACATTCAAAATACTTACTCCTTTACTTTTAAAAAAAAAAAACATTTTCATTCTTCTCTCCTTTTACATCTGTTATCCTCCTCTTTTGGTTCCCTGGTAGTAACAGCCCCAATACGTATTGAAGTTGTTTGCATTTTGGTTCCTCACAATCAATCAACAACTATTTGTCATAATGAACCCAGCAGATAGAGCTGCTATTTCAGCTCAAGGGGCATGCCTGGGCAAACATGGAGAAGCTTTAGGGGAGCTGGAAAAACGCATGCAGGTACTGACTGTCGCAGAGCAACAACTCACTTCCCTACCTCAGGTTGATACTGCATCTTCTGCTACACCAGTGCAGCCTCTTCCTGCTTCCACCTTTGAGGTTACACTCCCATCCCCTAATAGATATGCCAGTGAGCTGGGAGGATGTCTGGGTTTTTTGCTCCATTGCTCTCTGGCCTTTCAGCAAGCTCCCAACCAGTTTCCTTCAGAAGCTGCCAGGGTGGCCTACATGATCTCCCTGCTCTCTGACCGTGCGTTATCCTGGGCTACAGCCCTTTGGGAGGCTAATTCACCTGACTGTGCCAGAATTTCAGAATTTTTCTAAAGCTATGAGATGTACTTTTGACAGTCCTGTACGGTCCAGTGAGGCTGCCACTGCTCTCCTTAGTGTACGTCAGGGTAACTGTTTAATATCACCTTTGGAACTCTCGCCACAGAGAGTGGGTGGGATTCACAGGCTCTCATGGCAGTATACCAACAAAGCCTTAAGCTTAAGGACCTTATGGCAGTCCGTGAACCTCCTGCCTCATTGGAGGAAATTTATGAACTCGCTCTGAGGCTTGACAATTGCCTGCAGGATCGTCGTCGAGCAAGTAAAAGGAGTCAACATGTGCCTCCAGACTACCCATCTCATACCAGATCCCCTCCCAGAGTGGAGGAGAGTGAACCCATGCAACTGGGTCGTACCCACCTTACACCCCAGGAAGCCACGACCGATGTTGTCTGGGTCTTAGTATGTACTGTGGAGGTAATGACTATAAATTGAATAAGTGTCCAGTCAGGCTGTTAAAAGATCAGACCTACCCCAAGTAGGGGGCTCTAGGGTAGGTTCAATTCTTGGCCCTCATTCAAGTGGCTTATTCTTAACTGTGTCCATATTATGGGGAAAATCCTTCACTGAACAACGTGTTACAGCATTGACTCAGGCATGGCAAGTAACTTCATGGACACAACTATGGCTCAAAAATTAGGTCTCCCTATTGAGTCTCTTACCACACTTCTACTGGTCTCAGCCATAGACAGCCTCGCTCTCCGCTCAGGAGCCATAACCCAGCGAACTAAACCGGTTATACTCAAAGTGGGCCAACACACAGAGAGAATATCATTTTTCTTGACAAGAGCTCCTGAGTTGCCCATCATTTTAGGGTTCTCTTGGCTGCAGAGACACAATCCCCAAATTGACTGGCTCTCCAAATCCATCCGACACTGGGGACCCCACTTTCAGTCATCCTGTCTATGCCCAGGTGCCCTAGAAAATCAGAGTACTTCCATAGATGTTCCGATTGGCTTAAGTAAGGTGCCTACTGTTTATCATGACTTCTGAGGTCTTCAGTAAACAAGAAATGGAGGTCTTACCACCTCATCGGAATTTCGACTGCACCATTGAATTAGTACCTGGTACTACTCCTCTAAGAGGACGTCTCCTTTCCTTGTCTGGCCCAGAGAAAGAGACTACGGAAAAATATATTCAAGAGTCTCTGGCACAAGGCTTCATCCGTCCTTCCACGTCTCCCGCTGGTGCAGGATTCTTTTTTGTAGGGAAGAAGGATGGGGGCCTGCACCCGTGCATAGACTATAGAGGACTCAATAAAATCACTGTCAAGGACCACTATCCCTTGCCATTGATGAACACTTTGAATCCCTACAGCAGGCTGCAGTGTTCACTAAATTGGACCGCAGGAGCGCTTATAATTTAGTGCAGATTCGGCAGGGGGATGTGGAACACGGCTTTCATCACTCCCACTATGAGTATCTAGTGATGCCATTTGGCTTGATGAATGCTCCCACAGTTTTCCAATGACTCATTCATGAGGTCCTGCATGAGACCATTGGACTATATGTTTTTGTTTACCTGGATGACATACTCATTTTCAGCAAGACCTTGAAGGAGCATGTCCACCATATTCTGCAACAACTATTGGAGAACCATCTTTTTGTAAAACCCAAAGTCTGAATTTCATGTACCTGTGGTAAACTTCTTGGGTTTTGTAGTATCCAAGGGTAGTTTAGCTATGGATCCAGCCAATTTGAAAGCAGTGGCTGAGTGGCCTCGCCCTACTACTCTCCATTTGGGCCAACACTTTCTGGGTTTTGCTAACTTCTACCGTCGGTTCATCAGAAATTTGGTTCGGTGGCCGCTGCTCGTACGGCTTTGATTCGTAAGCGAACAGGTCCCTTTAGATGGACTGATGAAGCTCAGAAAGCAGTTGAGGAGCTTAAGCACAGACTAATAACTGCCCCAGTCTTGCGTCTTCTGGATCCTAACCTCCCCTTTGTAGTGGAAATTGATGCCTCTGACACAGGGGTGGGCGCTGTCTTGTCACAACGCTCAGGTTCAAACAACAAACTCCTCCCCTGCACCTTCTTTTCTCACCATCTAAGCCCCACAGAAAAAAAAAATATGTAGGGGACAGATAATTTTTTGGCCATCAAAATGGCACTTGAAGAGTGGAGACACTGGCTGCAGGGGGCCGAACATTCATTTCTAGTCTGGTCTGACCATAAAAACCTTTCATATCTCCAGGGGGCCAAACATCTGAATCCCAGGCAAGCTCAGTGGGCCTTGTTTTTTAATTGTTTTTACTTCACCCTGTCCTACTGTCCAGGTTTTAAGAACATCAAACCAGACGCCCTCTCAAGACAGTGGGAAGAACCCTCTGTTTTGCCTCATACTCCTATTCTCCCTCCTGAACGCATCATTGCGCCACTACATTGGGAGATTGAAGGAGTGATAGAAACTGCCCTACAAAATGAACCTGATCCAGGTGGATGTTCTGCAATTATCCTTCTGCTTAAACTCCACCCATCCACCCAGCTGATCCTCCAAAATATGGTACGTTACCATGGGGTACCTGAGGACCTAGTGTCAGATAGGGGTCCCCAATTTTCCTGTCAGTTCTGGAAAGCCTTCTGCTCTTCTCTGGGGGCTCCTGTTAGCTTGTCGTCTGGGTATTGTCTGGGTAACGGTCAAACTGAAATGGTTAACCAGGACCTGGAACAAACCCTGCTGTGTTTAACATCCACTAACCCTGCATCTTGGGCAGATCACTTATTGTGGGCAGAATATGCCCACAACACTCTCTGGAACTCATCTCTGGGTATGTCCGCATTCGACTGCCAGTTTGGTTATCCACCTGCCTTATTTCCCGATCAAGTCCTCAACACCACAGCCCAGATGGTACATCGCTGCAAGACAGCTTGGCGACGGGCCTGTGCCACTTTGCTTAAGCAATGTAGGGCACGTAAGATTGTGGCAGATCATAGACAGAGACTGGGACCTTACTTTCGTCCGGGTCAGTGTGCGCTGTTGGCAACCAAAGATTAACCGCTCAGGGTTCCTAACAAGAAACTGGCACCTTGATACATAGGACCATTCAAAGTGATTCAGCATATTAATCTGGTCTCATATATGTTGCAATTGCCGACTTCCCTTAGAATCAACCCTACCTTCCATTTCTCCCGCTTGAAACCCTATCTCTGCAACACAGGAGCTTAATGTACTGTGCCACCTCCTCCACACATGGTGAATGGCTCCCTGGCCTATATGGTCAACAAGATATTGGACTCCCGCAGAGTACAGGGTCGAGTCCAATACCTGGTTGACCGGGAAGTATATGGTCCAGAGGAACGTTCTTGGGTCCCTGCAAATCGTATTCTGGATCCAAATCTCATTCGGACCTTTCAGCACGATCGGACAGCTGGTCTGGGTACTTCCGGAGCCATCCCTCCGAGGGGGGGTCCTGTAAGGGGCCGCCCGCACCATGGGCCTCCCACCAACAGGTGGCGACCACATCTCAGGAACCGTGTTAATCAGCCCAGTTGACAACAGTCTGTGTCTTCACTGCAGAGTCTTGAGTTTGAAAAAGCCAGACCTTGCCGGTAATTTGGTATTTCTCTCCAAAAGTAGTCTTTTGATCTTCTTTTGTATTTTCAACCCTTGGAGTTAATTATACTCAAAAGCCATTTTCTTTCTATCCTCCAGGAGTCTGGAGAGTATTTTCCTGTTGGGACTTTTTGTCTCGCTGATTTGCTTTCTCCTGTACTTTTACAAAAAAAAAAAAAAAAAAAAAAAAACAAACAAAAAACTACTTTTCTCTCTTCTCTCCTTTTCTTTTACATCTGTTATCATCCTCTTTTGGTTCCCTGGTAGTCACAAGCCCCAATACATATTTAAGTTATTTGCTTTTGGGTTCTTCACAATCAGTGAACAACTATCTGTATCCGGATAGCTGTCCCATTACACATATAACTACACAGCTGTATCTCTGGTAACCTAATAGTCCATATATGTGTTGCCTAAACTACTGATTATTTCAAATACAATTTAAACTCAGTAGAAATGTAAGTCCGTGCTCTTTGCTGATAAATGATAGGACTGTGTGATGATATTTCCAGGTGAAAATGTCCTAATTTCTTCAAACTTCTGCAAACTTGAAGGACTTCATATCACTCCAGCAGCACTGCTGTCTCTGATCCATTCGTACCAGCGGAATGGCGAGAGTGTGAATTTACTGCAGTGTTTGATTGGTAATATTGGTCATTTGAAGTGTGTTTGAAGTGAGAAGGTTGTGAGTCTATGTCTTTGATCTCTAAACAGTAAGCTTTATTAACCCATTCATCTTTACACTGACCACTCAGTGGCTAAATGTGAGAGAGAATTGGTCAAAGTTCATCAGAGTCTGCCTCAGAGAGAGTGAGAGAGAGAGGAGGAAGAGATGTGTATCTAATGACCTCTGACTGTGTTAGTAATTCTCTGCTGTAATCAGAAGAACGCTGCTGATTTTCTTCGAAGGAATTTTTGTTTTCCACAGAATTGCTCTAAGCCTTGTTCCACAGAACAGTTTACAAAGATCACACAGATGAGAACATGTAGAGCACAACTTTATCCAAGTTTATAAATTATTGGTGCTCTATAAATAATCAATGACTCTTAGAAATGGCTTTGTTTTGTAGCAAGAAGACGCTACAAAGAATCCAAAAAAGTACATGGGCCACAAGTGTGGCTACTGTTCAGATTATTAAAACATCTGTCTAAGTGTTGGGGCCTATCAATGGGAGATGGTCCGGCCCCTGGTGATGATTCAGCTGTCCAAGGTTGGGAGACAGAGAGGGCCCAACTAGTCTGACTTAGTGGGTGTGTAAGTGGCTGTTTATTTAGGAAGGAGAATCAAAATGCTATACAAAATGACTATAATATACACCAATCAACCATAACATTATAACCACCTCCTTGTTTCTAAACTCACAGTTCATTCTCTCAGCTGCACTGACCACACAGGAGCACTGTGTAATTCTACAGTTACAGACTTGAGCAGTCCTGCTGTGTCTGATCCACCTCAGTGTCATTGCAGCTGAGACTACAGTCTGTGATAGTAGAACTACAAAGTGCTCCTGTATGGTCAGTGGAGCTGAAAGATGTTGGTCATAGTGTTATCATTGAAATGTAATCTTTATATATACTGTGATTATATACTGTATTAATTACAAACTACACAATATCTATATAATACACTGTACATCAGTCCATCTCAGCTGGAGAAAGCATCCTCTTTGAATAACAAATAAATACAATTATACAGTACTTTGTAGAATAAAATAAAATAGTACATGGATAATCTAACTTCATCTACACGACAACCACAGCATGTTTGTGGTGTAATGTAATGTGTGTGGAATGGAGTATTACTGCACTCCCGGTTGCGAAGGGTCCTCACACGGACCGGGTTTTCCAAGCTGCACTTCGCATACTGAACACTAGGTAGAGCCTGATCCATTAAGCAGGGATTTCATTGAGTACAGTCATTGAAAAAAAACAAAACCCTAACCTTAATCCTCACTGTTACATTAGTCCACAACTTCCAGCTGATTATCACCAAGGACGTTGACTCTCTTTCTCTCTCTCTCTCTCTCTCTCTCTCTCTCTCTCTCTCTCTCACACACACACACACACACACTCTTTCTGTCAGTTTCTCTCTCTCGCTCTCTCTCTCTCTCTCGCTCTCTCCCTCTCGCCCTTTCCCTCACACTCTCTCTTTCTGTCAGTTTCTCTCTCTCTCTCTCACTCCTCTTTCCCTCACACTCTCTTTGTCAGTTTCTCTCTCTCTCTCTCTCTCTCTCTCTCTCTCTCTCTCTCTCTCTCTCTCACTCCTCTTTCCCTCTCTCTCTTTCTTTCCCTCACACTGTCTCTCTTTCTCTCTCTCTACTCTTTCCCTCTCTCACTCTTTCTGTCTGTCTGTCTGTCTGTTGGATTTTTCCCGTGTGTCTTGTGTAATTGATCGTTGCTCGTTTGTCTTGTTCAGGGTCCAGAGCCTACCCTCTGTCTTCAGGAACAAGGCAGGAACACACTGCAGAGAGGGATCTGTATAACTGTGTAGACATGTAATAGCAAACAGGCAAAAAAATCAACACCACCCCTCAACCCTGACCTTAATGACCGCAGTGAATCAGATGTGGAGTTATCAGTGAAATAATGATGTCATTGTTGAAATGAGACTCTAGATCCATTATTTACATCATTACAGGAAATGTCAATGAGGGGGAAAAGACTTGGACCCACTTTCTTTCACACTCTGGAGATTTGTGTGTGTGTGTGTGTGTGTGTAGGACTACTAGGGTTATATCACATAGTGGGGACCAAACACTGTTTACACCCTCACCCTGTGGAGACTTCTCACTGCGGTGGGAGCCAAGCTTCAATTATTAAAACTTAAGGTGAAGATGTCGGTGAGGGTCAGGGAAATGCTGGTAGTAGTTCTGGTTATGGTAAGTATGTCTTTAAAAAACTAAGTAAAAATCTATGTGGTGCCTTGACAATGTGTGAAAACAAACACGCGTGTGTGTGTGTGTGAGTGAGAGAGAGAGAGAGAGAGAGAGAGAGAGAGAGAGAAACTGTGCATACAGCTGCTGCAGCTGTAGGGTGTAACCCTTAATAAGCTACTTGTCATCATTGGCAGTGAGAGAGTCCGGAAGGTGTGTTTGTGTGTGTGTGTGTGTGTGTGTGTGTGTGTGTTATCTGGCCACCTGCCTTTCTACCTGCTCCCAGCTGCCATCTCCAGAATGTGAGTGTTATGAGAGAAACAGCACTGATTTGGACTTGAGTTGCATGGTGATTGACTCAGGACTAAACTCAGACTCAGACATAAAACTTGAAAATATCAGCACAGAGTAAAATAAATATTGGAAAAATAGTAAATTACGGAAACTTTGATTTTCAGATCCTATGCGTGCGTCTCGCCCGACAGTTTTGATGCCGTCACGACCACTCACTTTGAATCTGACCCCAGAAACACAAGACTGAAATGGTGTCCCATAGACCACAGATCTGACTCAGACTCTCACTCCAGAAACTTTTACCACTCAAACTCACACCTCAGAGCCTTGAGATTCAACACAAAGCTCAGTCCAGAGAAAGTATCTGACACTGACTCTCACCAGAGAGCTTTGAGACTCAACTTAGGCTCAGCTAAGACTCATTTTCGAGGCACAGAGAGAAGTGGCTTTCTACATCATTTGGAGGAAGAAGAAGACACTGTCCCTCATTCATCAAATTTTCATATGATCAAATCTGATCAAGTGCACGCAGCTTTCACAGACTGTGCTGATATTCACTGAAACATATTTATATGAACTTCATACACATCCCTGTTTTTGTTATATCACTACAATTAAACTCATGAGTGGGATTAAGTTTGAGAATAACAGTTAAGCAACGTGAAAAAGGCTTGATTTGCAGAAAAAAATAATACAATAAAACCCACAATCTCTGATTTGTTAATTGTCTTGAAGCATATTTTAACTGAGAGTTACACAAAATATTTCTAATATTTTTATCGAACATCTTGACTGCATTTTGTAAAAAATAAACAAATTTAGAATGTAACCGAGTCCTGTTTAGCACTGAGTTAAATCAAATTTCCTTTTAATTTCACTGTTTAAAGTATTGGGAACTGAGGATACAAATCAAATCAAATCAAATCAAATTTATTTATATAGCGCTTTTCACAACTGATGTTGTCACAAAGCAGCTTCACAGAATTCCAGTAAGACAAGATTTGACATGAAATGTAAAGACAAATGTAAAACCCTCAAGTGAGCAAGCCAGGGGCGACAGTGGCAAGGAAAAACTCCCCCAGCTGAGGAAGAAACCTTGGGAGGAACCAAGGCTCACAAGGGGTGACCCATCCTCCTCTGGTCAATCTACTGGTGATGATAGTTAGTAGTCCATGAGAACTTCAGTGTAGGGACAGCTTCAAGGCACTTGGTGGTTGCTGGAGCGTGGGCAGCTGGTCTGAAGCGTGGAGGAGGATCTCGACAGTCATCCATCAGTGTCCAGACAGACAGGTGGGCAGTCGTTTACTCGGAAAGATGTAAAGGGATGGAATTAGTTTTGAACTGTTTTGTGTTTGTAAAGTAGAAAATATGAAAATTTCCAGAGTGTGGCTAATGACTCCGGCAGATCTGACTATGACAGCATTAACTAAAAGGAGAGAACCAGAAGGACACACAGACACGGGAGCATCCTGAAACACTGGCATCCCTCCGCTCCACCGTCAACAAACCTGAGTGATCGCGAGAAGCGGCGGGACGACAGCACCAGCCTCTCAGTATACTATAATTCCCTGAGTCCATGGACCCCCCGGCTCTGCCGCCTTTATCTATGGGGGAGCATTAGCTACCAAATGATAAAGTAAACAAATGAGTTTTTAGCCTACATTTGAAGATTGCGACTGTGTCTGAGTCCCGAACATTTTTTGGAAGATCATTCCAGATACAAAGTGTTGCCGTTTTTTTTTGTCCAATGTTAACAAATAAATAATAAAAATAAATAAAGATCTAATGCAGCAACTGGTGCTACGATCACTAGGTGTGGATAGGCATGAGTTCACGTTGTTCCCCTTTTCCCTAGTCTAGAATAAGCAGTACCTGTAACCGTACAGATAACATTTGAGTGTGTGTGTGAGAGAGAGAGAGAGAGAGAGAGAGAGAGAGAGAGGCAGAGGCTGTGTGTATTTCACTCCCTCATTCTGGGACAGAAAGAGTAGTTATTCTCACTCACTGCCCTCATGTTTCTCCCAGTTTAACTCACAACTTTCTCCAACAACTTTGGTAAATGATGGAGTTTAGAACAGGGAAATGTGTTTCTGTTTATCAGTAAAGCTCAGTTTTATGATGCTTCATTATCGGCTAATCACATGCTCCCTTTTTCAAACGTACGTTACGTCACATGAGTAGAGCAGCTGCTCTGTGCCCAGTAGAAGTGCTCTACACATGTAGAAGTAGAAGTGCTCAAACACATGTAATAAACCTCTGTTGTAACTGGCATTAAATCTTATGAAAATGAGGACAACTCTATATTACAGCCATGGATTCATGATGGGACATCCACAAGCTCAAATAGATGTAATGACCACTCATTTCTGGCCATGTACTGCTTGTGTGTGAGACGATTAAACTTAGTTCTGGGTGGTGTACCGGGGTTATTTAAAGAGTGGGTGTCTTCACGAGACAAAACACCAGACTGTTGTTATTACAGCGGTGTATTCTCAGTGTGGCTCATGTTTTGGTGGGTTTTCCTAGTTCTGTAAGCCTGCTGCTGTTCAGCAATGAGCAGGGCATGCACTGAAGTAAATGCAGGGGCATTCTCTCCTCCACTGAAGTATGCTTTGCATTGGGTCTGTTGTGCTTTTGGGGAATTTTTAACTACTCTGCAATCACTAAAAGAAGTCCAGCCTAATGCTGAAGCCACACTTGGCCATTTGGGGGAGTGGATAAACAGTGTGTTTGTTTTAAAGAGAATCATGGGGTGAAGAATCAGTTACTGAGTCGATCTGAATGACTGCACAACACTTTTGGAGAATTACAGGGTCCAGTCTGATTGCCCATATGATGGACATCACTTAAATAAAGACTTCCCTTATGTACACTACCCAGTCCACACTGTCTATGTATAGAAACTAAGAACAAAGTCAAACAATACAACTTCCACCTACTCTGCCTACAGCAGTTTAGCCCCGCCCTGAAGTTCACAATGTGGTTATAAGGAGCTTGTGTCTAATCCACAACTCAGAATGGTTCTGAAGAGAGCACTGCCTTGAAGAAAGGAGGAGTATAAGTGGTTACACAGTGGAAAACAATATGTATCAGGAGTTTTTGCCCAACCTTTCCTTTAAATAATTTAAGGCACAGTGATGCAGTAGTTAGTGTCGCTGTCACACAGCTCCAGGGACCTGAAGTTTGTGGGTTTGAATCCCGCTCCGAGTGACTGTCTGTGAGGAGTGTGGTGTGTTCTCCCTGTGTCTGTGTGGGTTTCCTCTGGGTGACTCTCCGTGAGGAGTGTGGTGTGTTCTCTCTGTGTCTGCATGGGTTTCCTCCTGGTGACTGTCTGTGAGGAGTGTGGTGTGTTCTCCCTGTGTCTGTGTGGGTATCCTCTGGGCGACTGTGTGTGAAGAGTGTGGTGTGTTCTCCCTGTGTCTGCGTGGGTTTCCTCCGGGTGCTCTGGTAGGTGTATTGGCGACTCAAAAGTGTCCATAAGTGTGAGTGTGTGGGTGAATGTGTGAGTGTGTGGGTGAATGTGTGAGTGTGTGTCGCCATGTGAAGGACTGGTGCCCCCTCCAGGTTGTGTTCCCATTTTGTGCCCAGTGATTCCGGGTAGACTCCGGACCCACCGTGACCCTGAACTGGATAAGCGCTTACAGACAGTGACTTAATTCAGCATGAAACAGCATGGTGGTGCTGCAGATGGAGCCGCTGTCACACAGTTCTGGGCTTTGTGGCCTCTGGGTTAGATGTTTGTCTCAGGTCACTGACATGCAAGGAGTGTGTGTTCTCCCTGTGTCTGTGTGGGTTTCCTCCAGGTGCTCTGGTCTCCTGCCTCAGTCCATACACACTTGTTGGTAGGTGGATTCACTGTGGGAGACTGTCCATATGCATTAGTGACTGGATGAGTGTGTGAAAGTATCCATAGGTCACTTGTGTCTTACTCCATCTCATCTGGAAGATAAAGATGCGCTGCCGTTACATTACATTGTGCACCATTGCTGCACTGCCTTCACACCAGTTTCAAGGGCCTTCATAGTTGACTGACTGACCTTGCTTTTGCTGTTAGCCATTTGCACCAACCAGGGAGCATTTCTCTCTCTCTCTCTCTCTCTCTCTCTCTCTCTCTCCTTTATAGCATGGACATGGTTAGTCATCTGACCTCAGCTAATTAGTTTCAGTAATGTTAAATCTCCAGGATAAGTGTCCACATCCGGAACCACACCACCACCAAATCCCACCTTAAAGATGATAACTTCACCATTACAACTCAGACATGACGTTTTGAATGTTCCACCTTCACAGTTACACTGTTGATGTGTCAGTTGTAGTGTTTAAGATTAAATGACGAAGGTGGAATATGTAAAGAGGAATAACAATGTGTGCATCATCAGCAATGGACCACAGGTGAGGGGTTTCTGATAAAGTGGCCAGGGGGTGTCTATGTAGTTCTGCCATGGTTTGAAGAAATCATTTGGCTGTGTGTAAGATGTGAATGTATAGGCAGAGATAAACAGGTGTGGGTGTGGGGGGGTACAACTATTTCAATTAATATTTATTACATCAGTAATAATAGTTTAAATACTCTGATTTTTATTTTTATTACCAGAGAGCTTGTATTTATTTATTTATTTATTTATTTATTTATTATACAGTACAAATTACACAAATTGGACAATGCATTTTTGCGTTTGTCTTTTTGAGTAAAAAAAAAAATGTCTTTAAATGAAGTCAAATGCTGTTGTATTTGCTACAGGTTCTGAGTTTGTATGTAAAAAAACAAGGCCATATTTCCTGCTTGATGGTGTAATATCCTCATAATACAGCACTCTTAAAAATAAAGGGGCTATAAAATGTCCTTTGAGCGATGCCATAGAAGAACCACTTTTGGTTCCATAAAGAACCACTTTTGTTAAAGAAATGCATGTGTGAAGAACCTTTTTAAAGGTTTAAAAATCCATCACTCTGTCTTAAGTTTCTTTACCAATTTAAACATATCAGCAAAAATGGTTCTTTATGGAACCAAAAGTGGTTCTTCTGTGGCATCGCTCCAAGAACCTTTTGTAGCACCTTCGTTTTTAAGAGAGCAAACACAGGCTGTGACCAAAATGGCTCTCTGCTTCTTCATTAGTATCGTGCTCCATAGTGAGGCACTATTTAGTTCATGGAGCTAAGAAACACAAGTGAATTTGGACACTTCCACCGAAGAAACTCGCAATGCATTTTGGTCCACATTCAGCTTGTGTCATGTTCTACAATGTTCATTATATATTACCAACATATTGTGGGAGATTGCAGTGCCCTCAAAATCATGCTCAAATTGGAATTTACGATGCCGGCAATCAGAGGCAAATGGCTGACGTACACATTAGCTCCCTATAAATGAAGTAGGGATTTCCATTTCACAGACACAGGGTTGTACCACACGGAGGAAGTGAAATGGTCTGTAAACATGCGGCTGTATCTCTTTAACACTGAAGTAAAGTGAGAGTTTAGCTGTGGGTCTGATTGGGATTCTTTGTCAGACTACTGTGTGATGTCATCACACCATATATGGGCGTTCTTAAGGCATCATAATGGAACGCATGCAGGTTTATATTCAAACGTCGCTTGAGTAACACTCACTTCTGTGTTTTCACTGAAACGGTCAAGTCGCTGTAGACTCCTTAAGCTTTACTTGATCAGAAGAACCAAACCAAACGAGAGCTTGTACCTGTGAGCTTCCAGCCTTCCTTTGTCTACGCTTCTACCATTACTGCGGTGTAGTCATGAAGAAGGACACCTATCAGAAGTGGATTAACAGAGCTCCTTCAGTGGAGGACATTCAGGGCCTGCAGCTAATTGTGGTGAGAAAGGCACCAACTCCTCCTGACAGAAAGGGCAGTTCTTTCCTCCCAGAGCTGTGGAGAACAGAACCTCAGACTGTGAAAAACCATCGGAAGAACTCAGGTCTCAAAACGCCCGGAAAGCTGTCACCGCTTCTATTGCAGAGCAATGCTGGAAAGCCATCTGCTACCGGAGACGGCAGCTTTACTTCTGCACATAGGACAAGATTTCCTCAGCTGAGTGTGGTAGGGCATGGATGTGCTGTGACTAGAGATGCTTTTCTTCAACCGAGAAGACAGAGCAGCACCTTCCCGACCAATGTGGCTGTGTTGAAGAGGACCAAATTCACACCATCTGTCTCTTCCCTGGTCGTGGCTCCTGTGCCCAGAGCACCAGTGAGCTCAATGGACAATGGGATCCACAAGGTGCAGGAAAGGTCCGGCACTGTCCAACAAAGGGACAAGAGAACTTCCCTTGAAGCTCTGAACCTAAAATACACTCAGCCGAGCCCACCTGCCGGACCAAAACCAGAGAGGAAGACCTCACGGACGACGTGTGGAACAAGGCGTAAACTCAAACCTGACGCCCCAACAAAAGAACCTGTGGAGAACTCCGCTCAGAAGAGTGAAGACGCTCCGGGTGTTGCTCCACTAGTGTTTGAGGTGACGTTGCCTGAGTCCCTGCAGATGGGCCGCAGAAGGAGACTCTGTTGCAGGTCAATGGCGGAGCGCTGTGGGATGCTCGGTGTCAACTTGAAATTATTTCGAACACCGATGCCCCCTCTGCGTGTGTCCAGCTCTCCAGCACTGTCCGAGGTGGAGGAGGATGAGGATGAGGAAGACCACTGCGTAGACCAAACAATGCTTTAAACTACAACATGGCACCATCCATCCATCCATTATCTGTAACCGCTTATCCAATTTAGGGTCGCGGGGGGTCCAGAGCCTACTTGGAATCATCGGGCGCAAGGCAGGAATACACCCTGGAGGGGACGCCAGTCCTTCACAGGGCAACACAGACACACACACACATTCACTCACACACTCACACCTACGGACACTTTCGAGTCGCCAATCCACCTGCAACGTGTGTTTTTTGGACTGTGGGAGGAAACCGGAGCACCCGGAGGAAACCCACGCGGAGAACACACCAACTCCTCACAGACAGTCACCCGGAGCGGGAATCGAACCCACAACCTCCAGGCCCCTGGAGCTGTGTGACTGCGACACTACCTGCTGCGCCACCGTGCCGCCCAACATGGCACCAGTTTTCTTTTTAAAAGCTAATTCAATAAATAAAATCAAACCAATGCACTGCATTCTGGATCTTCTTTGACTTAGTTTTTGGGACCTTTAAGGATTATTATTAGTGGTGATAATAGTGTTAACAGCATTGTTGTTAATTTTCTTGTTATTATTAATAACTTCATAAAATATGCAGGTCTGGATCCTCCCTGGTGACACTGCCACACATTCACTCGGGACAAGACGCCAGTCCATTGCACAAACGCACCAATAGTGTGGTGGCGCAGCAGGTAGTGTCGCAGTCACACAGCTCCAGGGACCTGGAGGTTGTGGGTTCGATTCCCATTCTGGGTGACTGTCTGTGAGGAGCTGGTGTGTTCTCCCTGTGTCTGCGTGGGTTTTCTCCGGTTTCCTCCCACAGTCCAAAAGCACACATTAGTAGGGGGATTGGTGACTCAAAAGTGTCTGTAGGTGTGTGTGACTGTGTCTGTGTTGCCCTGTGAAGGACTGGTGCCCCCTCCAGGGTGTATTTCTGCCTTGCGCCCCAATGATTCTAGGTAGGCTCTGGACCCACCGCAACCCTAGACTGGATAAGGGTTACAGACAGAGAATGAATGAATAGAAAGCACCAGATATAAAATGTACTGTCATGGCTGGAAACACTTCTGTATAAATACATCTATAAACACTTATTTCCTGACTATATCTCACATATCTTCATTTCTTGCAGAACAACACCTCAGGAGATTTTCTATATTTCCCTTTAAATCATTAGAGTTTCAGCACATTTTTATCTCTGTAGTTTAACAATAAAAACCTCAAAATCCAGTTCACAGCAGTGGAACCTTAAGCTTTCAACAACAGAAGAATAAAAACTGTGGATAACAGGCGTTATAGATGTGTGGATTGAAGATGTCCAGTAGTTCAGATCAGAATCAACAGTGATTACATATTAAATGTGTGTTCTCTCTGCAGCATGTGGACTTACGTTATAGAACACCAGCAAAGCAAGTTATTTGACAGTGGCTTTATTGACAGCAGGACACTGCTCCCTGCTACAGCACAAACATCGCTAAGGAATGGTTTGAGGAACATGACAGAGAGTTCACTCAGCCTCTGAATTCCCCACAATCACAATTCACTTGAGTGTCTGTGTGGGCTGTGCCTGAGAGTCTGTATTTTTGTACTTAGACCAGGAGGCATTAGCCAATAGCATTCAGCACATACCCAACGAGCTCCTGTGATTGGTTGGAAGGGTTTGCTGATCTCAGCTGTGGCTCTACAGGTGCACAAATCATTTCAGCATTACACACACCGAGATATTTGTTTCATAGGAGTGTGTAAATGTGCTGCAACTGTAGCAAAACTCTGTATGTTTTTCTTTTGTGTGTGGACTTTGTGAAGGTGTAACTTGTGGGAGAGAAAGAATATTCAGTGATTTCAAATTCACTGATACAGATGTGTGACTATTTTCTACAAAGTCCACTCTCACAGGTGCTCATGTGTTTTTCTCCTGTTATAGCTCTATAGAGGCACTTAGAGGGGAGTTTCTCACCGCGTACTGTATGAATTTCGCCCAGTCACGCTGTGAGCAGAACCGTTTGCGCTCACCCTCTAGTAATTACGGTTGGCGCACAGGGAGGCGGGGTTTGAATGAACAGCCCCACCCCGAGGGCGTGGTCTGCGCCTGGCATGGCTCCGCCCCTGTGTCCCTGCGCTTTGAGTCAGTCTGCAGCAGTGCGCGCGCCGAGCAGGTAAGAGCTTAGTGGACTTCACTCAATTATATACACACACACACACACAGAACCAGGACACACAGAGAGAGAGAGTGTATGTGGAGCTGGTTTAAAGAGAGTGTGTTTCAGTGAATTGTCTCGACTTTCTGGGGGTTTTGTCTTTACTAATCCGCGCATGTAAAGCTGGAAGTGTGTGTGTGTGTGTGTGTTAATCCCTGCAGGACGCATTGTTCCTCTGTGTGTCTGTGCCTGTATTAGACCAGACTAACTGCTCAGGGCTTGGGAAGCGAAGATATTTTTAGTGATGTCAACGTTGTAGACAGACTTCAGCTGGATGTCTCCCATTCTGATGAATTTAAGGTGGATCCCAGTGAATACTCCCAGTGAATCTCTTGGTGTTGTATAATACAGACACCAGGAGAGTCTTAATGGCATTAGATGGAAGGACCCATTAATGAAAGCAGGATAAAAAATAACGGAGTAGGGATATAATAAAACATGACAGGAGCTAAAACATATGTGAACATGCCCCTTACTCTAGTTTTACAGTGTGTTAATGGATGCTTTGAACATTTGTTCAGTTTTGACAGACCTTTAATTTTAAAGTCTGTGTATGAAATTATCTATAAATATGACACAAGCTGGTTTATGTTGTGTGTGCTTGTTGCAGAGCTGTTAGAGGAGGGTGTGTGTGTGTGTGGAGGGGAGGGGTGTAGGGTCTGCACTGATGCTGAAATACAGACTACAAGAATATCTTGCCTTTACCGTTCATTCTGTTTCATTTTTGACACATTTCTTTTGGATTCCAAACAACTCCAACTTCAGGTTTCTTTCTCTCCTCTTAGAGCTCATTTGACTGAATGTATATCCATTTATAGTACAGAACAAAAAAGGGTTTTGCTGATTGATATTCTTTCTACAACATTTTTATTGCTGCACAATGTAGCGCCGCGGCTGAGGTCCAGCGTCCTTGGCGCCTCCTGCTGGCCGCGCGTTTTAACGACTCTCATTATCTATGCTGGTCATATCTGCATATTATAATTTCTCTCAGGCCACACACGCCCAGACCATCTCCTCTCCTGTCTGTGCCAAGAAAGGATATGTGCGTTAAGGGAATAATTTGTGGCCATATGTTCTTACCTCGATCCCCACAACGTACATGTGCACATTTTATTTAAAGGGGACACAGACACATTAGACTGGGTTTTTGATTACGACCGTGAACTTCACCTTTGATGTGTGTCCTCTGTTTATTTAACCCCCCAATTTTCTTTGCTGTGTGCATTTGTCTTTCATTTGTACAAACTAAAAGTTGTTCCCATACATTGCATCTTTTTTCTGTAAGTCAAGCAAATACATTCATTCATTGTCTGTAACTCTTATCCAGTTCAGGGTCGCGGTGGGTCTGGAGCCCCCCCACAATCATTGGGCGCAAGACAGGAACACACCCTGCAGGGGGCGCCTGTCCTTCACAGGGCAACAGACACACACACACACCCCTACAGACACTTTTGAGTCAGCAATCCACCTACCACAAAGACACAGGGAGAACACACCACACTCCTCACAGACAGTCACCCGGAGGAAACCCACACAGGCACAGGGAGAACACACCACACCCCTCACAGACAGTCACCCGGAGGAAACCCACACAGGCACAGGGAGAACACACCACACTCCTCACAGACAGTCACCCGGAGGAAACCCACGCAGATACAGGGAGAACACACCACACTCCTCACAGACAGTCACCCGGAGGAAACCCACACAGGCACAGGGAGAACACACCACACCCCTCACAGACAGTCACCCGGAGGAAACCCACACAGGCACAGGGAGAACACACCACACTCCTCACAGACAGTCACCCGGAGGAAACCCACGCAGACACAGGGAGAACACACCACACTCCTCACAGACAGTCACCCGGAGGAAACCCACACAGGCACAGGGAGAACACACCACACCCCTCACAGACAGTCACCCGGAGGAAACCCACACAGACACAGAGAAAACACACCACACTCCTCACAGACAGTCACCCGGAGGAAACCCACGCAGACACAGGGAGACCACACCACACTCCTCACAGACAGTCACCCGGAGGAAACCCACACAGACACAGTCACCCAAAGCAGGACTCGAACCCATAACCTTCAGGTCCCTGGAGCTGTGACAGAGACACTACCTGCTACACCACCGTGCCGCCCTAAGAAATTCAATAAAAAAAAGAAAAAAAGAAAAAGAAAAACCCATATGATTAAAAAAAAAAAAACAGTGAACAATTTGTACATTTTGGAATTTGGAAACACAAATACGATGTGCTCATATAAATATGTTTATATAATCCAAGAAGCTTTTCACATCCTCTCATTCGTGACACCGTGCTAGAGGAGTAATGCAGAGTTTTCTGCAGGTTCTGTACAGTTTTGTACCGGCATTGCTCTGGGAAAAAGAAAATTAAACAAATAAATAAAAGCCTCTCTCCATAAAGCAGCACTCTGCTGGAGTGAGATGACTGATGTCTGCGCATTTCCCATGTCGCAGGCTCTAAAGCATGAGCTCCTGTGTCTTTACAGACACACACACACTGTATTGTTGTTGTTCGTAAACCTGGCATTGTGTGTGAGAAGTCTCATCAGATAAGCCTCTTGTTATCAGTGTATCGCTGCTTTCATCCGGCAGATGTATGTTAAGACACATCAGAGAGTAAAAGAATCATATAGGACCAACATGTAAAAGCGCACACACACACACACACACACACAGCTGAGTCATTCTCCATCTCGACAGGATCATTCACTAAACTATTTATTTATTCAAGATCAAATCTTGAGGGAGGTTTGAACAAAAAAATGCAGAACCCGTGAATTAATTGCTATTTAAAGACCTCTGAACTAAAAAAAATATTTGCTTTAATGATTAACCCATGTTTGTGCTATTATTAATATAGATTGACGTGTGATTTAAAGACATGATCCAGTGAAAATGAATCTTGTTAATATGCCTATGTGGCATAGTTTATGTTAGATGACGTATTGTGAGTGAAATTAGCATTCAATGATTCATGACTGAACACTTCTGCTTTGAAACTGCAGTGTCCTGAAGACAGTCTCAAATGGGCGGAGTCCGACAGACAGGGTTACTTATGTCCATTCGTCCATTATCTGTAAGCGCTTATCCAATTCAGGGTCACGGTGGGTCCAGAGCCTACCTGGAATCATGCAAGGTGGGAATACACCCTGGAGGGGGCGCCAGTCCTTCACAGGGCAACACACACACTCACACATTCACTCACACCTATAGACACTTTTGAGTCGCCAATCAACCTTCCCAAGTGTGTTTTTTGTTTGGACTGTGGGAGGAAACCGGAGCACCCGGAGGAAACCCACTCAGACACAGGGAGAACACACCACACTCCTCACAGACAGTCACAGACAGTCGGACCCACAACCTCCAGGTCCCTGGAGCTGTGTGACTGCGACACTACCTGCTGCCACCGTGCCGCCGCGTTTCTTATGTTTTAAACTTAACCAATCCTGTCAACTTGCAGTGTAGGGCTTTGGAGCTGCAGGTGAGTGGTGGAGGGGTGGGTAGTGATAGATGTGGTGACTAATTGTATATCAATAGATCTGAGTGTAGTGAATGAATATGAAGGTGTAGAATCAGATCTAATCCACTTTCAATGTATTCTTCTGGGAAATAACTCATACAGAAATAACTCTGTTGAGCTCAAATCTTTCAACTCAGCTTTGTATACCATGAAATTGACCCAATCACAGTCCAGCATCCTAATATATGCTAATGAGAGCCTGACAAAATGTAAAATGCCAGAGCATTTAAAGTTGAGCTTGTAGCATCAGCGGCTAAAGTTTGAAATAGCAAGAATACGTAATGTTAACACAAAGATGGAATATTCCATTCCACCTTAAACAGTGCAGTTAGCACATTTAAGGTGGAGTGAAAGGAAATTAGAATAAGAAGCAGATAAGTCACCAATTTATAGTGGAACACAAGAATATCTGCAGACTCTTAGTCACCCATTTAAGGAGCACCTCTTAAGGCGGAATGGAAAATTTGAATAAGAAGCTTGTGAGCATTTAATGTTTCAGCAGGAGCTTATTTTTGCTTTGGCTGCGCTTCATGTCATCAGCTCAGTCTGTTCACACAGGGCTGCAATCATCATTTGTCAAAATAAAAGCACAGGAACTAGGGAAAGGGGTGTGGTTTTTGGAATCAAGATATGTTTAGAATTTGCATATTGATTTGAATTTGCACTGATCTAAAATGATTATACCAAGGATGATCAGACAGGAGGGCAGTAGAGGGCTGCCACACACCTCCAGGCTCCAGGTTTGATGTGTGTTTTCCCTGTGTTGGTGTGGGTATCCTTAGGTTTCCCCAGTACTTGGTAGGAGGTTTTACCCGGAAGAAATTGTCCACAGGTGTGTGTGAGTGCGTGACTGGGTGAGTGTGTGATGGCCTGTTCTGGGCGTGTTCTTTCTTGGGTCTCAGTGATTCTGGGAAGGCTCCCAACCCACTGCAGTCCTGAATTGGATAAAGCAGTTGAACAAAATCAGGAATGAATGAACGAATGAACATCAAACAGGACACATTTGAATAGTTTTGATCACATGGTTTTCAGATTTTGATTCACAAGTTTCAAAAGGTTACGAGCTCCGTATGTGGAACACAACATATGAAGTTCATGTGAAGTCATGCTGGGTATCGTTTGCATGTACTGATTCTTGGGTTAGTGTTTCTGCAAGCGAAATACATTGATAACTAGTTTGCACCAAGTTTCACAGGTGACTTTAAACTTTTACTCAACTGTATCCAGTGTGCAGAGACACTAAATGAAAACGCTTTGTGTGTCCTAAAGCGAAGGGCCTAATTATGACATGACAGGCTTTGTACAGTTCTTCAGCCTCTTCAGCGCTGACTGTGAATGCGCTGACATTTGAACGCGAGTCGTCCTTTGTCCTCGCGTCGCGGATTTCGCTCTCAGACGAGCTCTGGAGTGCGCCCTTGCTCAGAGTGAAGTGGTTCTGTTGAATAAATCTGTTGGAAAGGCGCTTGTATCTCAGTGTGGACCACTGAGGGTCTCTTGTGTATCCTCCATTTTAGAACAGCCAGGTTAGGAGCCCTGCAGTATCGGCTAAAGCTGGAGCTGCCGCAGTGGAGAAAGACAGAGAGAGGGAGAAAGATAGAGAGGAATACAGGTGCTCAAAGCCTAATCAGATTCCCATGCCATGCTGTTGTGGGCATTGATTCCCTCTGGCTGTAAACAGGCTCTAGACGCTGGTGCTGTATATTCATCTGATGCATTGCTAATGAAAAGCCAGTGAGTCATGTAGCCTCAAGCAGCTTGGTCTCAATCGATGGAGGCTTAAGGCCTCATTCACACTACCTACCTCTAGCTTTGCGTGGTACGAGAGAGCCAGAAAGTCCTACTTTTCATTCTGGAGCCTACTTTTAAAGGGCTGAGCATTCATTTAAGTCTGTATGGGAGCCTCCAGCCCCAACACACCACCTATACATCACTGCATTTGGGGTTTAGGCTTCGACTCTGTTTATTTCATTTATGTTGCTTGCAGCATTCAATGAAATATAGTGAAACCAACTATCAAAATCAGTATAAATGACAGTTAAAATGATACATTTTAACAGTTCTGTAATTTATAGCCAAACCAGGGCCAATCAGAAGAGAGTTAATTTACATATTGTCATTTTCAGCACAAAACATTCTTTCTCATTTATATTTTTTAAAATTTACCTTAAAGTGCCTGTTGTTCTTTATATTGGGTGACAATCTCAGGTTGAACTGACAATTTAAAATGGTCCAGAAATAATCAGACCATAATCATTTTTCATTAAAGGAAACGTTGATAATTCTAAGGAACTGTTGTTCTCTCATATCTGTGTATTTTAAGGTGAAATGGTATGTTTAAGAAGGGAATAAATCACTAGTCTGTAAGTTTTTATTCACTGATTGAATTACCACCGAAACACATTTGTAAATCAAAGTTTTGAGTTTAGTTTTGTGGCACTTTCTTTCTGCGTTTACTTTCATACAGTTAGCACTCTCCTAAATTTAGTGTCAGTTCCACCTTTAGTGATCTGAAACCCCAGACCATTTTCTCTCAAGGGAATATTTTGTCGTTTGTGGCCACATTTTCTTACCTGAGTCCCCCAAATTACTTATTTTTCTATCACATTTTATTTACAGAGGGCATCTACACAGACACATTAGAGCAGTTTTGAACATGCAAACAGACTGGAGAGCTAGCAAACGATGAAAAAACCATGGCATTTTATATAAATTGTATTTTGTAAATGTAATTAATGCCTTAAACTCCCATTCAAATTAAGGTAATGGAGATACAAGAATTTATTTTGAAAGTAATTCTGTATTTGTAACAAAACCAGATAAAGGACGAGGAGAGGCTTGAAATACTTTTATAAATTACAGTTGTTTTTGTAATTCAGAACAAGACTAGACAATTACTAAGCATCCATAAGGTCTGAAAGAGTTTGAAGACATGAAGACTCTACTTTCTCCCTGAGTGTTGTCCTCTTGTTTGTACGAGTGTGTGTTTGGCTGAGTAGTGACAGCAGGGTTTAGCATGTGGTCCTTCACGTCACATTGGCATGACTTGAGGTTTTACTAATCACCGGGATGAACGAGTGAGCGGACGCTACACTGCCCTCACCACTTCTAAGATTAGACCCAACCTGCTGCTCGCCTCCTGCTAACAGGCAATTATCACGGTTGTCCAAGTTGTAGAACTCAATAGATTTATTCCAGTATGTACGCTACCTGGTAACATTTGGGACACATGACTATGTTTGGGTATCAATAGAGAGTTAGGCCGTCTTTGTTGCAATAACAGACTCTACTTTTCTGGGAAGGCTTTACACTCTATATTGGAACAGTTTGAGGATTTGATGGAATTCAGCCACAAGATTAGTGAGGTCAGGTGCAGACGTTGGATGATCCAGTTCATCCCAAATTTAATAACTGGAGAGCCACCATTACAGAAAATGAAATGCCAACTCTCAGTCCATTATAATTGCCCCTTAATTCATACATCAGAAGAGCTGGATATGCACATAGTGTAGATATGTTTATGACATAAATACATTTTAGTTGCAAGTGGCACACTCTAGCATCAGTGTTGTGCACATTCTTTCCCAGTTGCTCTTACTGTTGATCCCAGATTCAAGTTCTTCTTTACACAGAAAGATGTGGGCATAGTCTGTTTGGCTGTGTTCGCGTGCAATCGTTAGAGTGTGTTTTGTGGGCAGCAGGGGCTCAGGCTGGGGAGCCCTTTAAACAAGGAGGTCATTTCCAGGAGCCCAGAGAGGCCAATCAAACACAATGACCCCAGTGTTCTCTTTCTCTGTTTGCTACTGAAAACAGGTCACTCCTCAACCAGTAGCCAGCATCCGAGCCCACAATCCCATAATAATATTCACTTCACCAGACATGAGCATTCAGGCCAGTTTTACCAAACAACACGCTCGGTTTATCAGGGGTTAAATGAAACAGACCCTTCTAAATGACAGCATCAGGCTTAGATCCAGTTTCCTGAACATGAATTAAGACATTGGATTAAACTGCATTATTAATTTATTTTTTATTCTGAAAACAGGATGACAGAGGCATTGAGTATGTGGTCATCGCCACAGTTCAGATGAAGCATTGCTGTTACTTATACCTTGTATTTGCATTTTTGTTAAGTGTGTATCTGGTTTGCTTTTGTGCATTTTACTTCATACACATTTGGCTTGAATCCACAAACATCCATTCATTGTTGACACTGTGCTAGTTGGGGTTTCTTCCCTTTAAATGACACACACAAAGGCTCCTTGGTATGAGTGTATCATTTTGAGAATCTTGATAATTGACAGCAAGTGTGAACAAGTTTGCAACCTTGTGCTTTAGACATTTTGTTAATGTAGTGCTCTTTGAAATCCCTTTTATTTGTTCCAGTTTTGAAGATTTTAAAATGTTCTTTAAGAAAAAAGCTAATATTTAAGGAACAACACCAAAAAGTAAAATTTATATTGAAAATGCTTCTATAATTTAGCAACTGAAAAACAAACTATTTGAATTTAACAAACTCTTTGTCCACTATGTGCACGCCAAACATTGTCTAGAACTGGCAAGATTTACTAGACATTGGTAAACACAGTAAAGACTTAATATTCAGTTGAATGTTTGCTGATCCAACTCTGACCATTGTTCAACCCAGAGGCCAGCAGCTGACCGTGGCCTCGCCTCTGACCTGAAGATGAAGACAACGGGTATGCAAATGTAAACAGAATCAAGGAAGGCAGTATACTAGCCTCAACTATCATGCTAGAGGCTACTAAAAGAGCTCAGCATCTTGCATATTAGGATCAGTTACACTACTGCCAGCATCAGCTGTGGCCTAAATTCAAATATGGCACTGACACCAAAGAAGGTGTCGAGAACATTCCATGTTTAGGCAGAAATTCTCTTCATTGAAATGGCAATTTAATAAAGGAAAAAAAGACGGACAAAAGACTCAGGCTGATCACTCTTGAACACGAAAACGAAGATGAGGGTGGGGTAACCAAACAGGGCATGGGGAGCAAGAATGCTGGATTTCCACATAACCCACAAAACCTCGGTCCTCATACACAAAATAACACAAAACAGTAACTACACACAGCAACAGTAAACAGCACCACAGTGTCTCTTTTATCAGGGGCACAGTGCATGTTGGAACTATTTTGCATGGCCACACCCCCAGAGCCCTCCAGTGGATGGTGGAGCCCATGGCCCTACCACAGTATTTTGGCTGGTTCCCCAGATCAACGCCCACTCACTCAGTGCTGTCCTCAAAAGTGTTATTAGGGGTTTTGCTTCAGGTTTTCTGCCTAAATGCCTTTTGGAACTCTTGACACTACATGGGTAAATATTACTGTGAGGATTTGATGCCGTTCAGTCATGAACCTTGGTGAGATCCAGCACTGACACTGGATGACTTTCTCTCCAGCTCATCCCAGTGGTATTGGGTGGTGCTTTGTCACACCCGAGAACACAGACTGACCCTCTAACTCACGCACAGTAACATTAAGCTCACATGTAGATGCCTCCCATTCTATTGGTCAGTGCAAAATATTTGGACATGCATTGTATGAGACAGAAGGTTTTGGCATGACAGCAGTGTTGGTACCCAGGTCCTGACCCAGTCCTGTTCATGTCAAAGATAGTCAGATGAGGAGAAAGAGAGAGTTCGTTCGGTGTGTGCTTTGTTGCATGCTGTAAGGATTTGCTTTGTTTTATTTACACTGCACGCTCTGCACACACACAAACACAAGACATGTGCGGCGTATGCTACATGTGGAACGGCGCCCGAGCTTGTGGTTTTGCTCAAGTTCTCAATTAAATGGCAACAGTGTGGATTGCCCTAAGCTGTCCTGTGGTCTAATCTGTGGGTCACTGTTGGACTCTTTGCTAACTGGTCCTTTGTCCAGCTCTGCTGGTCTCTCCCTGCTGAAAAACAATGTTTTGTGAGCCGTGAAAGCATTGCTGTTCAAAACATTGCCAAAATTCGTAAGTAATTTGTAAAACTGTGTCCTGTCGCTTCTCCTGGCGTCTCCATACGTTGGTTAAAAAATCTGCTTTGGAAAATCAGTTCATTTGATTGGAGTAGAGGGTCACGGCACCAGCTCCTCTGATGTTCAGTAATGTTCAGCACAGGGTAGGACCAACTTAACAGAATTGTGATAAAACATTATATTTGATGCTTTAAATTAGCGATGGAACAGTGCCACTTTTTACGTTCTGACAGAGGTTTTGAGTCCTTGAGTACTAAACAGAAAAGATACACAGTATTCAGCTGGCACCACCTCAGATTTTTATAAAATTTTGCTGAATTCTGTTAACACTACAAGTGGCTTTGAAATAAAAAGAGGCAGTGTATTGGCTAAGTGGCATTGTGAGTATGTGAGTGACTGGGTGAGTGTGTGTGGGTGAGTTGTTTTGATGGCCACTGATGAACTTGAGCTTTGTCCAGAGTGGTTCCCGCCTTGTGACCAATGATTCTGTGCAGGCACTGGACCCATCACTACCCTGAACAAGACGAGTGAGTTATTGAAGATGAATGAATGAATGCATGTGTGCAGGAATGAATGGAGTGAAATGGTTTACATGTCATTTGTGGCTGTCATGAAATTTCTCTTGATTATTTGAAGGTTAATCATATGACCTGTTACTGTTTGGTTACTAATGATCAGTGAAAATGCCCATTTCTAGTCTTTTCTAATGGAGGGCAGGACTATTAGAGCTATTAGGGAGGCCTTGTTCCACCAGATTCATTTGTCTGATTGGCCCTGGACAGACAAACCAAGAGGTCAATCACACTCATGTATCATTAACTGGCGCTTGTGTTTGTTTGTTTGTTTTTCTTTCCATTTGTGTTAATGGGACCCTTGTAGAGATCCAAGAAGTCTGTGTCTGTCTGTGTGTGTGTGCCACAAGGAATATATCAAATTTGGGGACTAAAGTCTGTTTACACACTCATATTGTGGGGATTACCTTCTTTGTGGTCCCCAAGATGTAAATCATTACATAATCAGGTGAAAACATTAGGGATGTCCCGAATACCATTTTTCAGGCTTTGGCGCTTCATCCGGGATATTTGGTGAATATTCGAATACTTGGGAAGCAGGGTGGTGCATATTGTTGTCATTAAAAAATCAGCTTCTGACCCCTTCTTTAATATCCCTCTTGTTCACTAACTAGCTTTCACAGAGTATACACAATTTAATCAGTTTGAACAGAGGTGCTCTAATTTCAGGCACAAAGTTGACAAAATAAACTGTGGTGTTGCCTCGCTTCGTTTGTGTGCAGTATGCTGTTTTAGCATGTTAGACTGATTTATATAAGTTTTAGGCTTCATTTGCACAAAGACTTTTATTTTGATGAGACTGAATATGGGTGGAGTGGAGCATTGCTTACCCAATGAACAAATATCAGAATACCCGAATACTTGGGGAAAATTAGCGCTCAGCGCCCGCTTTAAAATTAAGGCTGCACTTCGGTTCCCAGCATGGCTCCATACACGGTGCCACTAAGGGTACAGAGTGTACACCAGAACCTCTTGGAAGTGTTCTAATTAGAGGTTTAAAGCTGACAAAATGAACTGTAGCTTTGCTATGCTTCATTGTAAGTAGGTTGCGTGATAGGCTGTTTTAGGCTTTCTTCAAGACTTTTATGTTGACAAGGCAGAATACATGTGGAGTGGAGGGTTGCCTTTATTGCCACATTTACCCCAAAAAAAAAGAATATCTGAGTCTCAAAATTATAAACCCAATTCCTACCCAACAAACAAATATCCGAATATTCAGGGCCAGACCTAGAAAACATTTTAAAGATTAAGATTAAGATTAGGGTTAACGTAGTTACTTATGGGAAAGTTAATGGTATGTTTCCACAAAATGAATATAAGTTTGTATAATGTTCCCATAATTCACAGATACAATATTTTGTGTGTGTGTGTGTATGCATGTGCGTGTGCAAGAGAGGGGGACTTGGTGAATAGATTGTTTGGAAGAGATGATTGTGTATATATCTATGGAATGGAAAAGTGGTTTGTATGTTCCTAAAAACAGATCCCGCTAGACTTTATATTTGGATCCATTTGATTTAAATTGTGTATTACGTGAGGCTAAATAAACTGGGCCTGTATACAATGTCTGAATAAGTATTGTGTGTGCATATGTGCGCGAGTGTGTGCATATGTGTGTGTGTTTGAGCCGTTCTCTTCAATACACTATTGAATGCACTGAAACACTGCCAGCGAGTGTGACTTTGTCCTTGTTTGCCCCAGAACCCATCCAGCAATCTATAGCTTCCCAAATAAACAGGCATTCAACATGGCATAGCAGCTGAATATGGAAATCGATCTGTCCTCGAAACTATATTAGTTCTTATTGCACTATACACTGCATCAGGCTGCAGAATAGAAACAGTTCCAAGAGCTTCCTAATGGTCAGCAAAATTTTACTGTGTATTTGTATTCAGAACCATACACACAGTTGGAGGCAGTGTATTAGATATGTGTCAGTTCTGATAATAAAGGTTTAGTATTGATTAATAATTATTCTTTATTCTTTCATTAAAACTATAAAGATATATTCACTGTTGAATCACATCCTTAAAATCTAAAATTGTGGTATTCAAACTACTCAGACACTCCATTCAAGAAGAGCTTCCATTCACATGATGCAAAATGTGTTTTTTCTATTTCATTGGATTTTTTTTGTTAGTTGGATCACATTCTTATTTTATCCCCTTAATGATATCAGTCCATACTGATAAACCATCTACTGCATACGTCACAATCTAAGTTCCTATTGTGTAGTTCAGAATGACGCTGTGATGGTGCTTAATTTGTCTCTTGAGGACCTCAAACCTTCAGCTCCAGCTTGGTGGTGATGTGGGATGTCACTTGGTGGTGATGTGGGATGGAGTCACAGGGAGAATATCTGGTGAAAATCCTCTCGGAAAATTAAATAAGGACAGTGAACTAAGGAAAACAGGACAAATGTATACCTGGGTATTACGCCAGAGCTACACGTACAGCATTTTACAAACAGTGAAAATGCGAGAGTTGAAATGCGTTGTATAGGGTCCAATCGTCTTTCTGCAGTGTTTTGTTACTGAACCAGGACCAGGCTCTTGTTCAGACTTAGGTTTGGAAAGGGTCACAGTGATGTGGTGTTAATCCTTGATCTGTGGACCGACTTGGCCTCCTCATGTAATACTTGTTTGTGTAAATCACAGGCGAGACACTAATCCAGCCCTTATTTTAGGACAGTGGTGTGTCCTCCGCTAGTCTTAAAATCTCAAATCAAAAATAAATGGAGATGACTGAAGGAAAGTAGAGGTCACATCGAAGGCATCAACACTATAAAAAGAGCAGTACAAAATCAGCTTCAAACCCAAGTCCAAATCCATCTCTCTCTCTCTCTCTCTCGCACTGTTTCCTGTTTTTTTTTTTAAATTCCAGCACACTTTTACAAATTAAAAGGACCATACCCTAAATTTAAAAACAAAATGTAATGTGTTTTGTGTTTTTCATGTTACATTTAATGTTTTTAAGTGTCATTTTATATCACCACTTCCCAACCTCTCCTTATCCACTGGGA
Organism: Hoplias malabaricus; assembly: GCF_029633855.1. Classification (NCBI taxonomy): domain Eukaryota; kingdom Metazoa; phylum Chordata; class Actinopteri; order Characiformes; family Erythrinidae; genus Hoplias; species Hoplias malabaricus. The sequence continues at coordinate 291,756 of NW_027100972.1, forward strand.
TTAGAAAGGTTGTATTTCTCACTGCCCGTTTCAGACAAATATATGTAATTGACCTCTGCTGTAACTGGCTTTTGCCTTTTTCTAAATGCAACTTTGTTCTTTGGTAAACTTTAGAGAGTTGTTCTAAAGGTTTCTCTCTCTCTCTCTCTCTCTCTCTCTCTCTCTCTCTCTCTCTCTCTCTCTCTCTCTCTCTCTCTCTCTCTCTCTCTCAGACAAGCAGAAAACATTTATCACTGTGCTTAAATGGAGCCCACCATGTCATGGTTGCTAATACGAAACACTTGTGTGTGTGTGTGTGTTAATGTGTTCACTGCAGCACATTATTAAATCTCCTTTGTGGAGAGTTGATAATGTGGAAAACTGGTCACTAGACTAAAGGGTCAGTGGTTCCTCATTTGTTTTTGTGTGGCTTATTCTTCCTAATCAGATGGTCACTGGTATATATCTGGGCGGTCACATCTGCCACAGACTGACCATTAATCTCTGACCATGTACAGATTCGGAATTCGGTTTCTGAATCTTTTGGCATGCTAAAACATTTCTCTGCACTGTGTATTGGATAAGAAGGAATCGGACACATTCTGTAGGCTTTCCCAAGGTCCTCACACATTAAGGAGAAAAGTCCTTATATGATACAGAGCACTCTGAGGAAGCTAAACGTTTTGTGGATACCCTCTCATCCTACAGTCTTACTGGAAATAAGGGTCCAACAGCAGTATGCATCTGGACTGGAGACCTGAAGATTAGTCCAGTATTTATTTTAGTGCTGGACCTTGGTGCCTGACGCTATGAATTCCCAGATGAAAGAAATATCAACTATTATCTCAGTAGTTTCTCCTTGACCACATTGGGGTCAGATGGAAAGACAAAAGAGACTTTAGCATAAGTCTCCAACTGCTCAGATGTGTCTCCTGAGGTAAAGATCTCAGTTTGTCTCCTCTGGGGTTTTAGTGGAGATCTCAGTAAAGTCTCAATCTGTGCTCAGATTTGCCAGATTACTTAAACACTACTCTCTCGTTTATCTCTCCTTTATATACCTTTATATATCTCCCATATCTTGTGTCTCCTTTTTGTCTCTGGGTTGTGGTTACATATCTCAGTCATTACATTCATGCCTCAAACTGAGGCATACTGCTACCCATAAATCTGACTCTTTCTGACTCTTGAAAGTGGAGGCGAGCGTGTTTCTAGCTCTCGCTGAGGCCATGTAGAGAAAAGGCCGCGCCCCAGCGAGCGGTTAATGGCTGGGGCTCTCTAACGGTTTGACTGCAACTCTGCTTCTCCACGGCAACCGCGGCCATGGAAACGGCAGCCATGTGACCGCTAAGTAATGAGGAGCGTGAAGGACACAAAAGGAGCCTCTTCAGAGCGCTATCCATGTGGAAATAACCTGTGAGGGGAAGGCCGGCTCCTCACCCGCTCTCAGAGCCTCCGAGAAGCCGGTCGCAGCTCCGGGGAAAGGGCCGAGGGCCAGGGAGTGAACCGAGACCCACTCGTGGAAAATGGGGTTGAGCCCTAGCGCTAGTGACAGTGTTGACCCACTAAAAGGGGACTTCCACACACTGCAGTGACCGAGATGTTGATAATGATCAAGTCAAACTCGCAGAGACGTGTGTAAAAGAGGACAGTCGCCTGGTGACAGCATGATTGTTTGACTAAGGCTGTTCCATCTCACAGAATCAATGTGTGAATCTCTGTTTAAGGCCACGCTACACCAATAGGACAAACACAAGCAAACATGAGCCAACACGTATGATTGGTTGCTGTGCTGTATTCATATTTGCTGACGAATTCAACCTGTGTTGGGTTTGTCCCCATGGAATCAATGTGTGACTCTATATTTAAGGCCAGAGTAAAACAATGGAACAAATATGAACAAACACTATAAACTGGTCGATGCCATGATGGAAAATGGTGTTGTGTTAAAGCCACAGCACACAGACTGACTAACCAATCATCATTCCTCGCTAAACTCACTATCTACAAGTTACCACAACAGCAAGAGACAGAAATCACATTGAAACTTCTTACTTCAGTAAATATTTAGTAAATTTGAAATGTTTAGGGGGTGGCACAGTGGTGCAGTAGGTAGTGTCGCAGTCACACAGCTCCAGGGGCCTGGAGGTTGTGGGTTTGATTCCCGCTCCGGGTCTGTGAGGAGTTGGTGTGTTCTCCCTGTGTCTGTGTGGGTTTGCTCCGGTTTCCTCCCACAGTCCAAAAACACACGTTGGTAGGTGGATTGGCGACTCAAAAGTGTGTGTGTCTGTGTTGCTCTGTGAAGGACTGGCGCCCCCTCCAGGGTGTATTCCCGCCTTGCGCCCAGTGATTCCAGGTAGGCTCTGGACCCACCGTGACCCTGAACTGGATAAGCGGTTACAGATAATGAATGAATGAAATGTTTAGTAAATTTATTCTGTCCTCTATTAACTTGGGTTAAAGGGTTTGTGTGTATCAGTCTGTATTGGCTGCATTTTAGAAACTGCAGGACATTATGTGAGGATTAGTCAGCAGACTTTTCTTTAATTGGGACATAGCAAAAAAGTTTTTCACCCAAAAATAAAAATCGCACTGTGAAAAAAGGTAAGAAATCTTCTGAACAAGATTCTCTGCCAAAAGTCTTATATGTAAATGCAATGTGTGTGACCCAAGAGTGCACTCCATTCTGAATTTCAACTAATTAGGACAATTTTATATTAATTTATTCATGACTCAATTTTTGCCAATTTTCACCAGCAACATTAAGTCACTGACCAATCACAATTGGCTCTGCTGTTGCTATGGCAAAGCTGGAAGACTGGCTGTGTTCCAGTGTCAGAAGGATGGGAGTGTTTCATATCTGAAAAAAATAAGAGGATTCAAATATCCAATGATAATATATAACAATTTTACTGTTTTAGCAAAACTGAAAGTAGCCAGGTCCTTGAAAAATTGAAGCCTACATTACAACATTTTAACATTTACATTTATGGAATGTAGCAGAGTGACTTACAAAGGTGCTTAATGTTTGGTTTGAGTTAGAGTCTAAAATATCCTTGAACACTTGAACAATTAGAGACTTAACACAGCAGCAAGTGCAATAGCAAACAATTCCTATCTGTTCTCATCTAGAAAGAAAACAGAATAAATGCAAATACAACACGTTTCAACAAATGCTTTGTGCCCACTTAAGTAGTTTGGAAAGGATGGGTCTTCGTTCAGCATTTGAAGAGAGTCTGCTGACAGTGAAGGACAGTGGGTGTTCCTTCCACCATCTGGGAGCCAGAACAGAGAAGTATGGCATCAGAATAGGGCCAAAAGTTTTGAGAACCGAAAAGCAGAATCCAGGGGACAGTTATTAATATTATGAGTTTTAAAAACAGGTTTGTATATAAAATATTGCAATATTTAATCACTCATTTTGGATTTGTGTTTTCACTGTGTTTTCTGTTTCACTTCTGATTCTCAATGTGTGGAGAAGTAAAACTTGAGAAGTCAAAAGTGAGTATGTTTTGCACATAAAAGTGAGACTGAGTGACTCTGTGAGGAGTTTGTTGTGTTCTCCCTGTGTCCGTGTGGGTATCCTCCAGGGGCTCCAGAAAATGAATAAATGAACGAACAAATTAACGAATCTTAGTAGCTTATGAAGGCGCAGCAGGTAGTGTCGCAGTCACACAACTCCAGGGACCTGGAGGTTGTGGGTTCGATTCCCGCTCCGGGTGACTGTCTGTGAGGAGTGTGGTGTGTTCTCCCTGTGTCTGCGTGGGTTTTCTCCGGGTGACGGTCTGTGAGGTGTTTGGTGTGTTCTCCCTGTGTCTATGTGGGTTTCCTCCGGGTGACTGTCTGTGAGGAGTGTGGTGTGTTCTCCCTGTGTCTATGTGGGTTTCCTCCGGGTGACTGTCTGTGAAGAGTTTGGTGTGTTCTCCCTGTGTCTATGTGGGTTTCCTCCGGGTGCTCCTGTTTCCTCCCACAGTCCAAAAACACACGTTGGTAGGTGGATTGGTGACTCAAAAGTGTCCATAGGGGTGAGTGTGTGAGTGAATGTGTGTGTTGCCCTGTGAAGGACTGGCGCCCTCTCCAGGTTGCATTCCCGCCTTGCGCCCAATGATTCCAGGTAGGCTCTGGACCCACCGTGACCCTTAACTGGATAAGGGTTACAGATAATGGATGGATGGATGGTAGCTTTTGATGTTTTAAAAAGCACTCCTTCAGTTCTTGATTGGCTGGATCAGACACATCAGTTTTAAATTAAGGATCTCTAGATGCCCATTAAGACCATTAAGAATGCGCAGAAAAAAAAGTATTGTGAAAAATGAAATGAATAAATACGTAAACAATACAACAAAATTGTGAACACACACACACACACACACACACACACATCCTCAAGCAGTGGGTGGTGGTATAAGCAATGAAAATCTGAACACCTGTGGGACATATGCTTAGAGTAATAACTTTCTAATTCAGTGTTTGAGAAAGAGCACATTAAGAGTGCTGTTGTGTACTGTGGTTTTGTATGTTTGAGAAATAGATAGATTACTGCCAACTGTACAAGCTTGAATACTTTACACATGGACGCTCCCAGCTGCACACAGAACCACAGCTGAAACTCTGCAGGAAAGTAAAGATCCAGGGAGAAGGGTAGTGACACTGCATTTATCCCTTATAGCGAATGTAGCCTCTCAGTTCCAACACATTTCCTCCCTGAAGCTGGAGCTGTTACTGATGTAGCTAACGTAACAAGGAAGCTAACACTACGCCAATCAGAACTGTGAAAACTGCATGCCTAATTCATCACGCACTTGTCTCTCACTTGTCTCACACTTGTAATCACATCGATATCACCAGATGATTGCTTAGAAACTTTATTTGAATTTGAACGAGCTTTAGATTTGACTGATCAAATCTAATCAAATGCTGAGATGATACTGGACAGTGATTTGTCTGGATTGGGGTGTTCCTGCCCGACCTCAGACCAGCTTTGACCACTAGGCAACACCTACATGACCTTACGTTTTGGGTGTTCCTGCTTGTAGAGGGAGCCCTCTGCATGTACCAGTCTCACCTTTAGGGCCGCTGAATGTACACTCACTGTGACTCCATTACACTGTGTTATTAGGTTGTGCTCTGGTGATAAGTGTGTGCTCTGAGGCTCTGATGAAATGGCAGACAGAAAGCTCACATCTCTCCTCTTTACCCTGATTGGATGTTTGTGTTTTAGACAGGGTGCTTTGCTTGTGAAGACACCTCTGTTGATATGTGAATGCGGAGCAAATTGGAGACAGAGAAGCCTGTGATTTATTTACCATCTGATAGACTTCTAGTAGGAGATGAGGTGCACGTTGTATAAATGAGAAGATTTGAGCTGTGATTTCCTGTTGGAGTTTACTAAGAGGAGAAAGAACAGACAGATTTAAATGCCCTCCATCTCCCTCCTGTTACACACACACACGTACCCTGGAGCATGGCAGTGTTGTGTGATGCAAAAGTGTAAGAAAATGCTGCAGGTGGTGAGACACACACACACAAACACACACACAGTGTGTGAGAGAGAGAGAGACAGCAGGCGTGGGCCGAGCAAGTAGGGGCTGAAGTGCGCGTGGGCTGAGGACAGGTGTGTGTGTGTGTGTGTGTATGTCTCAGAGCTGTAAGATGTGCGTGGGTTAATGTGTGGGCTGTAAAGAAATCTTTGTCTCATGCTGTGTAATTGTGTGTGTCTGTGTGTGTGTGTGTGTGCAGTAGACCGTGCGTTATTATACATAAAGTTAATGTGCCTTGTGTATGTGTAATGTGTGGACTGTAGAGGAATTTTGTGTATTCATATAATACATGCAACAAGTTTGTGTGTGTGTGTGTGTGTGTGTTTGTGTGTTTTCCAGTGAGGGTTTCTGAATGAACCATAGGCTTCATAATTTTACAATGTGTGTGTGTGTGTGTGTGTGTACTGTGTATGTAGATTGTTAAGAAATCCAAGTGTATTCAAAGCCTAATATATGAAACGTGTTTTTGTGTGTGTTGTGGCAGAGCATATTGCGTGGGTTATAGTGTAGCATGTGTGTGTGTGTGTGTGTGTGTGTGTGCATATGATGTGTTTTTTGCATGGGCCTCAAGAGGTGGTGGATGATTAAATTATCTCCTCAAATCAGTAGTCCCCAGTTCTCTCTGTTGGCTAGGACCACCCCCCACCCCTACACCACCACCACCACCCAAAGGACAGGCTCGTGCTGTTTCGAAGACATGTAAACCCAGCCACAGCTTCTGCAGCTACAGCTAACATGTCACTGGACAGCTCAACACGCTTGAAGGGCAGCTAATAGATGCCTGCGCTAGCTAACCTGAGTGAGGGGAGAGGGAGGGCAATGCTACCCACCAGGAGAAAGCAAAGGCCACTTGTGCTCTTTTGGTTCCTGGCCTTGGAAACGTGAGGCATTTGGGATTAAAGTGAGCCCTGCGCACTCGGGAGCCCTCTTTTAATTTGTTTACATTTTTTCCTTTAACTTTGTTCATATTTTAATGCTGAATAGTGATAATTAACATAACATACGTAATTTAAATTTAATTTAAGGTGTATGTCTAAGACCTCTGTAGGTGGTACAGTATGCGTGCTGTAAGGAACTGGATTATGATTGTACAACAGGTGTATGTGTGTGTTTTATGCGCTGCGTGTATTTTGTGCTGTGTGCAGGTGTAGGTGGCTCTGAAGGACACAGTGACCGTGGTGAGTCATTCTGTCATTTATACACAGCTCCTCTCTCTCCATCAGCCTCTGATTCTGCACTGTAAAGGAGCGTGTGTGTGTCAGAGAGAGTGGAATGGTGGGAGTGTATGTGGGAAGTGTGTGGGCTGCTCCTCTTCGAGTGTGTGTCGTTAATGTGCAGCAGGATGGCTCACTGATGTCTGATGTGGGTGGACCGCTCTTCAGCACAACCAAGGCCACCGTGGATACACATCGTGACTAATCTCTCTTCACACAACCACACATATACACGCACGTATACACACTCACACACGCAGCCACTTCACTCATTTGAATACACTGCATTTGGCAGATGAAGCCGTTTTGGTTACACCACACACACACCTGTTACATTGTACACTATCTGGTGAAACATTGTGGACAAAGGATCCTCCGGCATCTCTTCTCAAACCAATGGTGTCGGTAGCGAGTGTTTCTCTTTGCTACAGTAACAACTTGTACTCTTCTGAAAAGGCTTTACACTGGGAGTGTCTGTAAATAGTGTACAGTTGTGTAAGTAAATATTATGTAATGCTTTTTTGCACAATTGTACAGTATTTGAATCTGATTATCATTCAATATTACACTGTATATAATGTGTTTTGTAGCATATGTATAGTATGTGTTCTCAGATTGCCATGTGTTCAACACATATATCTGCATAGTGTCACATACCAATGCTCTAGCTCTTTTCATATGGCACTTTTCTATTCATTATTCATCCTACTTTCTAAAACTGGATTTTAAAAATAGATTGTTCTTTTATATATCATTGCTGTCTAATTAAAAACATGGCTCTCCATTGTTGTTGAATTTTAGTTTACTACACCATTTGAACAGCTGTCCTTCATACTGTGTGAAAGTTTTATAATGAACGAACCAATAGAAATGCTCCAAACTCCATTCATTCATTCATTGCCTGTAACCACTTATCCAGCCTACCCGGAATCACTGGGAACAAGATGGGAACACTCCCTGTAGGGGGCGCAAGTCCTTACAGCTTGGGACATTTTTGAGGGGCCAATTCACCCACCAAAGTACAACATTTCCTGTTGCACCACCATGCCACCCTGATCACTTTTATTGAATCTTCAGAAGGTTTTTTTTCCTCCTGTAAAGTAAATATTTTGGGAGATACATGTTTTTAATTGAGGTGGCATGGTGGCGCAGCTGGTAGTGTTGCTGTCACACAGCTCCAGGGTCCTGGAGGTTGTGGGTTCGATTCCCGCTCCGGGTGACTGTCTGTGAGGAGTGTGGTGTGTTCTCTCTGTGTCTGTGTGGGTTTCCTCCGGGTGACTGTCTGTGAGGAGTGTGGTGTGTTTTCCCTGTGTCAGCGTGGGTTTCCTCCGGGTGCTCTGGTTTCCTCCCACAGTCCAAAAACACACATTGGTAGGTGAATTGGCAACTCAAAATTGTCCGTAGGTGTGAGTGAATGTGTAAGTGTATGTGGCCCTGTGAAGGACTGGCCTAGTACTGATGTTGGGGGATTTTTTCTGGATTTCAAACACCATTCCAACTTGTCCCAAAGGTATTGGATATAGCTCCACTGCTCCAGAGAACCCAGTTCCACCGTTCTACAATTTAATGCTGACATACTGAGCAGTCAAATGTGCCACTCTCACAGATAGTGCTTATGGAAGAGCCTCGGCGTGGGTTTGAAGACAATAACACCCTTGTTTTTGAACAGTTCCACTTTTAGAAAGTTTGGAATGTAAGTCCAGAGCACAGAAGAGTTATAAACCACATCTTCTATTCGTCTGGGTCTGGAACATAACCACCTCGTAGAACTTTTCCTTTGGACAATAGCTGTGGTTTTGTTGTGGCTGTTAAGTTGAGGCCGAGAGTTTGATGTGTTTTTTATGAAGAACACTGCAGCCCTCTTGAGTTTAATTAGGCATTTTAAAGCCCACCGCTTTCAGTGTGTTCTCACATGGGCTGCGAATATTTTCTGGTAAGGATGTGTGTGTGTGTGTGTGTGTGTGTGTGTGTGTGTGTGTGTGTGTGTGTGTGTTTTGTGTTTATATGGGTGTCTGCAAATGTGGCCTTGTGTTAGGGCAAGTGTGAAAATACATTCCATCTGTTTCGTGTTGCTACATTGACACGTTTGCTCTGTCATTCCGCTGACATTTCTTTCCCTTTAGATTTGGTCACGAAACATCAATTAAAACCTTTTTAATCTAAGTTAATATTTGTTTAACATTAATTTAAGTTACTGTATTCAAATAAGGAACAGTGGATCTAATACAAAAAAAATTTGGCCAGTGGCATCTTAAATAAAGGGCAGTAATGATTAAGAAATAATTAAAATGCCAGCCATCAACAGACCTAACATTACTTTCTGTAATGTCTTTCAAAGCTGGAATGTCTGTGAGATTCTCTTCAAAAGTAAGAGACTGAAAAGAAGTATTGGAGTGGTTTTAATTCATGAGGACATGAAGGAGGACTTGTACTGGAGCGCATATGGCCTTATTCTTAGCTGGAGAACAGTAGCATTGAGGAGAAAAGTGAAAACTCTTTTCACCATTCACAAACTGCACTTACATTAAAGGAATGCTAGGTAGTATATTTACCTTAAAATTATACGTTCAGAATTATTGTGATGTTTCACTGAGCTGTAGTAGAGCTTCTGTCATTGTTACTCCAGGCTCAGCACTGCAGAAACTGTATTATGTAACTTCTGGAAGAGGGTTGCGGCATGGTGGCGCAGCAGGTAGGTGTCGCAGTCACACAGCTCCAGGGGCCTGGAGGTTGTGGGTTCGGTTCCCACTCCGGGAGACTGTCTGTGAGGAGTGTGGTGTGTTCTCCCTGTGTCTGCGTGGGGTTTCCTCCGGGTGCTCCGGTTTCCTCCCACAGTCCAAAAACACACGTTGGTAGGTGGATTGGCTCAAAAGTGTCCGTAGGTGTGAGTGAATGTGTGTGTGTGTGTCTGTGTTGCCCTGTGAAGGACTGGCGCCCCCTCCAGGGTGTATTCCCGTCTTGCGCCCAATGATTCCAGGTAGGCTCTGGACCCACCGCGACCCTGAACTGGATAAGGGTTACAGATAATGAATGAATGAATGGAAGAGGGTCAGACACCACAGAACCCTTCTGCCTTGACTTCAGGACAGTGCTGTAAAATTGAGTTAGAATCTGTGACTGTAGGGGGAGCCCAGGAGCAAAAATACCAAATATTACCTGGTGTCCCTTTAACTGCATTTGGCACATACTCATAATCAGAGATCAGGTCGGGTCAGGTAAATGTAGTGGAAGGAGTTTTGCCCGATGACTCTTACTGGTGTAGTGTAATGTGATTACCCAAGCTAGGATTTGAACCCTAGTCTGTTAAATAAAAAGTGGCCATCACCCACACTAAACCCATTTGATATTTTCTGGAAAATCTGAGTCCCTTCAAAGGCCAAACCAGAGTCAAAACAGTGTTGGGAGCAGCGTTTGATGAACATGAGAAACATTTAAATCCCATCCACTTCAGTTCCCTGGTGAATGGAAGGGACATCATATGCCTTAATTCTCTAATCCACCTCTGGAGAACATCCAGGGAAAGCAGAGCCTTGGACTTCAAAGCTCGGTCAGAAAGCCTCAAAAACAATTACAGCCACTGATGGCAATCAGCAGCTAATCTTTCACTTACAGATCCAATTAGATTACATTCTTACAGCAAACAGTGTGTTAGAAAACGTAATAAAAAGCAGAGAGCACGGTCTGGTCTGCCATCCATGTTTATACAAGTGTGTGATCACAGGGACCTGGATGGTAATGCTTCGTAGACACTGGGTGTGGAGGAAAAGGGGAGTTTTCCATTCAGAACCGGTCCTCCGTGAATGGACTGTGCCTCAAAATGGCTCTTATTAAGTTTTTAGCCATGCTTCATGCTGTGGTTCATTTTTATATATAACAGTGTGTGATACAGAGCTATAAAAACCACAAGTGATTCTGCGGTAGATTACGTAAAGAACCCATACCATGGAAAAACATTTTTTCCTTTTAAATGTTCCTCTTTTTAAAATATGAGTGCTTGAAATTGTATATGAACATTGATTAACATTAATTCCACAGTGTGTTCAGTCTAGTTATGATTAATTATACTTCTAATGCAACCTAAATGTGATAAAATTACCCTCACACACTTTGGCCATAGAGCCTTTCTTCAGCATAGTGTTCAGGTATCCATCCTGTTAAATAATGAATGGTTAGAAGTGATCACCATTTCTTGTTCTCATGTGACCAATCATCTGAAAGTCACTTTAAAGTGGACGACTGATTATAGGTTGAGTTTGAAACGGTCAATGATATCCCATGGTACGTGGAGATGCCTTGTCAAACCTGCAGTAGAGCCATGCTAGTCTAGAGCACCAGTAATCCATAGACAGACTCTGATCAGGTCTAAAGTTCAGTGAAACTTAATATAGACATACAACAAAATATCATTAGACTTTTGTGTAATCTTCTTTTGTTTCTCGGAGCCCAAACAATTCCCATGATGTAGCTGCATTCATTTCTATTCTTATGTCCTTAGGTGTGAATGTGTGAGTGAATGTGTCAGTGAGTGTCGCCCTGTGAAGGACTGGCACCTCCTCCAGGGTGTGCTCCCTCCTTGTGCCCTGTGATTCCGGGTAGGCTCCGGATCCACTGCGACCATGAACTGGATAAGCGCATACAGACAATGAATGAATTAATGATTCTAACAAATTATATTTAAACACTACATTACAGAAAAAATGGCTCTTACAAATGACAGCAGTGACATCACTGAGCAGAACTGCTTAGCAAATTGACAAAAGTGGGCTAACGTCACAGGCGAAAAACTGTAAAAATGTCTTCAAAACTGCTCTTTTTTGAAGAAGAAAAGTGAAAACCAGTTGTTTAAGAATGAATGCTATGGAACCCCACTTCCCCCTGATTCAGCTTTAACTGCAGCTGCTTTAGGGTGGTTACTTCAAGCTTCTTTTTTTTAATGCTATATGGCTAAAGCTGAAACAAGTCAGAGCTCACACCTCGTCCCAAACTTGAATATCACATCTTTATTTATTGCCATTGAGATCCGTGGTATAGCATCAGCAAATTTCTTTATTGAAGTGGGAGGGTTGAGGGGGTGGGGCAGGGTTTGTTCCCAAAGGATGTATGAATTATTTGCATAATGCATGCCCAGTTTTGTAGTGATACAAACACAGATGGACAGAGGAAAATAATACAAAGCCACCAGAGAACAGAGTATAACATGACAAATGGCACATAAAATGCTAGCTTTGGGACAAATCGAATTTTGCAGGCTATATTGTGAAAATACATCAGCATTTGTCACATGCAGGGCACCGTTCACAAACCAGAGGCACCATTTCTGACTTAATGTACTCTCCCCCTGCGATGCCCTTCTTTTTTTTTCACAAAACGAATGATCACATTCAACCTGAAGTGATCCAGATATGAGGACACAAACAAATGCGTCTCTCTCTCTCTCTCTGCTCTTCAGCCTGGAAACAAAGCTCCATGAGCTGGAAAAACTGCTGATGCTGTGCTTTCACAAGTTCATGTTTATCACCCGTCAGTCCTCGAAGCCTGAGGGGATCACTAAGATGGACTGACATTAAGATGCACTCACTATTTCAATTATATTACAATTGTGATTTCTCAGTTCATAAATTTTATAGACACAAAATTATATCAGCCCCTTTTATAGGCCAGCTCTATTCATATAGATACATGGCAATCAGACTCCAATCTCCTGACCACTTAAACCTTTATTTATGTTTGGACACATGCCCTCATAGAATGTCTTTAAATTTACTGCAAAACTATTTGTAACTTTCCAGAATGAATTTTAAAGCGTTTCATGTGAAGCCAAGTGCAGATTTGAGCTAATCCTGCTAAAGTAGAACTGGGATATGATCAGCAACCTACTTGACCAGGTCTTTTTCATTGTGGATGTTATGCTGGTGGTCACAGGGGCCTGTGAAGATAAACAGGACTGCGTTTGTGGGTTTTATCGATCTGCTGAACATTCTTAGGTTACTGTTATCGAAGTCAAGCTAATTTTTTGTGGTCTTCAGGTTTTGGGAAAGATTCAGGTTTATTTTGGCCACTAGAAACTAAAGAAGCCAACTCCTGGCATCAAATCCTTTTTTTCAGACTTCCAGGAGTGTTATATTTTTACTCTGAGAAATGTAAAAACTTGGCTGGAATGTGTGGGGTATGTGTAGCCTCCTGCTGCGCTTCAGGACGGTACGACATCTCGGCACTAAGTGAAGTGTGGAGGAAGCTGGAGCCTGGCCTTGCTGCTGGGACTGTTCACTGGTTGGGAAAGTGGGGCACACACTGAGGGCTTTTGCTGCTGGAGGTCTGGAGCCAGCTCAATCGTGCAGAGGCTTGGAGAGAAGAGTTATGTCGGAAATATTTAACCCAGTTTTCTTTTCAAAAGCCATCCACTGCTTCTTTTTAAACTGCCACTAACACGTCATCATTGGAGCTCAGCACACTCGGAGGAGAACACTCAGTGCCCCTTATGTCAGCTATGCGAGTGATGCGAGATGGAGGGTCATGCCATCTACCCAGTGAGAGTGAGAGAGAATGAGGACAGTTAATAGAGCCACTTGGGAGCCCCAAGAGATCAGATTGTATGTTGGTGCCACTGAAATGTGGATTTTTATGAGACATTTGTGCATTCTGGAAAAGTGGGGAGCATTGAATTGGACCAAATAGGATTTTAAAAGCAGCGCTGCCAAAGCTGACCTCTTGTGTCTGCAAAAATATTGTGTTCAAGCCCGCTATTAGCCCCCTTCAGTGTTTCACCATATTTAGAGATAAGCACCCTCCATTTGCAAAATCACTAGAGCCCCACAGAGAAATCTTAAGCACAGAATCTGTACTCAGAGCCACAGACCCCCTCATTCATCACTCCTCATTTGGGGGGCATTAGCCAGATGTTCATCACCAAGACCCCATTCATCCCAGACCAGGCTGTGGGAGAAAAATGGCACCAAATATGCACCGTGTCTAAATTGCCTTCCAGCTCGGCCTGTGGCAGATGTGCCTCTCAGTGCTGGTTGGCTCTCTCTCTCTCTCTCTCTCTCTCTCTCTCTCTGTTTTGCTGTCTCTTCATTTTTCTTCTTTTTATCTATTTCTTTGTATTTTCTTTTCTTTTTCTCTTTCTTTTCCTTTCTATCTTGTTCTATCACTTTTTTTCTTTTTTCATTCCTTTATTCTTTTTCTCTCTACCTCAGTCTTGCCATTTCATTTTCTTCTCTCTTTCTCAGATTTGTTCCCTTCTCTTTTTATGTCTCTCTCTCTTTCTCTCTCTCTCTCTCTCTCTCTGGCTCTATTTTTATTGTTTCTCTCTCGTACTCTGTCTTGTTCCCTGTATCCCTTGTTTCCTGTGTCTTTTCCTTTTCTTTCTATGTATCCTTCCCTTTTCATTCTCTCTCTCTCTCTCTCTCTCTCTCTCTCTCTCTCTCTCTCTCTCTCTCTCTCTCTCTCTCTCTCTCTCTCTCTCTTTAACCCACATGCTTCTTTACTATCACATCTACAAAGAGTGTCTGAGCCTATCTTTCAGCAAAGCTGAGGGCCCCCCAGTTCTCTTCCTTAAGGGCCGGACCGTGAATAGGAAGCAAGCTTGGCTTGTATAGTTTCTCTCTCCTTTTTGTTTTTATGCTAATCTCGGGCCATCTGTTGGAAGCGTTGGCTGGTGTAGGGGTCTCTGGTGACCTGCTGCCCCCAACTTCCCTCCACCTCTCCTGGGGAGCATGCAAGGGCATCGTTTTCGTTCCAAATATTGGGGACGTATTTACATTCACATATCTGTCACTGTCCATAAAAACCTTCTTAATTTTCAATGGAAATCAATATAAAAAGATTCCTGGAGATTTTGGAGTATTTATACTGATCCGTTCATGAACTTTCCACACAATGTAACGGACAGCTGCTGAGTTCAAATGATGTAGTAAACTAAACATCCACAAAACTGGAGATACATGTTTTTAATTGGACAGTGACAAAATGTAGCACATACTCTTTTCCAAACAACAGTGTTACTCAAACGTCATGAACACTCAATATACTGAGAGGCTATATACCTCTTTAACCATACATGTCAATCATTAGTTTTATCCCAGGATTCTGCCTTGTTTTGTCCTTCTCTCCCACTGTTCACACATTTAATTTTTATATTTTTTTAAGCTCACATTTTTTTATTTTAATATAAAAAATGACCTTATGGCAGCACGGTGGCGCAGCAGGTAGTGTCGCAGTCACACAGCTCCAGGGACCTGGAGGTTGTGGGTTCGATTCCCGCTCCGGGTGACTGTCTGTGAGGAGTGTGGTGTGTTCTCCCTGTGTCTGTGTGGGTTTCCTCCGGGTGCTCCGGTTTCCTCCCACAGTCCAAAAACACACATTGGTAGGTGGATTGGCGACGCAAAAAGTGTCCAAATGTGTGAATGAATGTGTGTGTGTGTCTGTGTTGCCCTGTGAAGGACTGGCGCCCCCTCCAGGGTGTATTCCCGCCGTGTGCCCAATGATTCCAGGTAGGCTCTGGACCCACCGCGACCCTGAATTAGATAAGGGTTACAGATAATAAATGAATGAATGAAAAAATGACCTTATTGATGACAGTGGACATAACCAGCTATAGCCACCTGATTTAATGTATTTACCCTATTACCCTCCAGTACAGCAGTTGACAGTATGTAGAACATTAGCTATAACAAACGACACCTGCCAATAAAACAAGAGAAGAAATAGAAGAATATGATGGAGAAGAAGAACGGCAGTGTGAATATTCAAGGATGAATGAATGCAAGGGGGGGGGGTATCGCTTTCTTTTATATTTTCTACCAAATGTCTCACTTGACAGTATCCTCTCTGATCGCAGATGAAACACATGAAAGTGATGTGTACTTTTGGTCAAAGTAATGTAAATCTTCCAGGGCGTCTATTTGGAAATATAATGTATCATTAAGAGTTCTGTGTAAAGATCCTGAAAGGGGACATATGAAGAAAAATAAAACACTTATTCAGTGCATGTGGATATGTGGAGCCCACCAACCCACACACTGTGTAACAAGACCACCCAGTTAGCTTCTGTGTGCTTCCTAAAACAGAAAACATGGGTAAAATTAGCTTTAGAGTTGTCCCACC
Organism: Hoplias malabaricus; assembly: GCF_029633855.1. NCBI lineage: Eukaryota > Metazoa > Chordata > Actinopteri > Characiformes > Erythrinidae > Hoplias > Hoplias malabaricus. The sequence goes on from NW_027100972.1 coordinate 307,591, forward strand.
CCCTCATCTGAGTGCCTCCAATTACAGCGCTGGACCCACGTTTATGTGAAAGCTCAAAGGTGAAGTTAAACAGACCAATACAAACACAGAGAATGACACACAGCGCAGAGTTTCTGCTCCTCAATCCTGGGCTCTTGCTCTGGGTTCATTTGAAGGAATAGGTGCTGAGACCGGCTGTTCGGGACAGGGCCATTTAGACAGGGTAGAATGCTGCTGTGAGGTTGATCCTTGTGGCCAAAGCAGGTCACATGAACGTGGAAATGAATGTGTCCCTCTGATCCACATCAGTAATGTAGTCCATTTCAGATTGTTAACAGTTAACCCATGCTATAGTTATACTCCTATCATCTGCACTAGAATAAGGTAGACCTGCGGTATTTAGTTATTTACCCCAAACCTCAAGGTAATGAGAAAAGCATATGAGGCAGAAACTGGAACTAAAAGCAACCCCCCACCCCCCCTCATCCCTAATGGAAACTGCCTATTGCCCCCAAGAAATGAGATTATCCAAGAGCACTTCCCAAGGAATTGTGCAGAAAAGCGATCTCTTGAAAGTGAGCCCAGTCGTGATTAGATATGGGATATTTGGATTATGGCAAGGTTAAATATGTCTAAAGGTGTGTAAAACCCCCACACAATGCAACATGACAGGATTAAAATTACAAGGTAGAAAAGGGAAAGGTACTCCATGCAGGGCCTGAGTCTGGAAGAATGAGGGAGTCGACAGGGAGTCCGTTCCGGAGAAAGGATTTTGCAGCGCTGCTCTGCAGGAGAGTGGATGGTGGCTGTTCTTTGTTTTGCCTTCACAGAGTTTCCTCCCACAGGCAAAGAAAGGCCTGTGTTTTTGATTTGTTAAGTCAATCTTCTGTTGTGGCTGACCCAAGCACATGTTTCTTTACGCATCCCTTGTTGTCAGCCCAAAAGCTTAAGCGGAGGAAAGCCTTGAGAAAGAGGGCTTGCGTCCTGCCAGCTCCTACATTTAAACGATGCTGACAAAGCATGCTGGGGACAGCCTTGGAAATGAAAAGCAGTACAGATCAGATACAACAATGTGTGTGTTTGTGTATGTATCCCTCTCTTTGTGGGGACCAAATGTCTTCTAGATCAGAGCTGGGGAAAAAAAAACAAGAACATGAGGATGTTGGTTTTGGAGGTCTCTTTAATCCCACCTTCTCACCCAATAAGAGGACAGACCTAGTTTCATGTTATATATAACTACATCAAAAACTGTATGTCTACGATGTGTCCATGATGTTTCTCCAGTCTCTCTCATGCTTTGAGATGTCCTGCTGCTCTCCAGGTGTTGCCCTGATCCAGCCCCTGAGTCCTGTACAAGATCCTGGTCTTGTCTCACCTACAGTACCAAGCTTGTCCATGGTGTTTTGTCTCAAATTAACTCTGCACCTACTTTTAACTCTCACAGAATAACTGACCACCTCCTCCTTCCTCAGACTCATATATCACTAATATTCTGCATTCACATTACTATAACCCCTTCATCTGTCATCAGTTCACTTTTACTTCTGTTCTGTTCTTTGTTGTGTCTCCGGTGTCGACCCGAGGAGGATGGGTTCCCCGTATGAGTCTTGGTTCCTTCCAAGGTTTCTTTCTCGTGTGCTGAGGGAGTTTTCCCTTGCCACCGTTGCCCCTGGCTCGCTCATAGGAGGGCTGGACCCAGTAAAGCTGCTTTGTGACGACTTTTTGTTGTGAAAAGCACTATATAAATAAAATTTAATTGATTGATTGATTGATTTACTGTTCTGGGAAGGCTTTAGAGTAAAATTTGCAACATTGCTTTGAGGATTTGGTTGCATTCAGAGCATCTGTGAGGTCAGATAGTGATAATAGAATGCATTTCCACTGCATGCTGCTCTACCTGACTCTACTCCGTTCCCTTGTTTTTCCATTAGGCGAATTTGGTCCACGGACCATGGAACCAGCTACTTTTGAATACCTGCCCATTCCTGGTTCCAAGTGAGCAGAGGAGGGATGTGTAAACCATGATGTGTAAAGCTTGTAGAGCACTGACTCGACAGGGAGACTTGTCAATCACAAGGAAATGCAGACATCCAGCACTAACTAGTCATTTGTAAAATCTCCAGCTACAGCAGAGATCACATTTGAGCTCACAACAGCAGCTCATACAGTTACACAATGTTATTTTAAGAGGTTCAAATGCTCCTGGGATGGGTGGCTGATGGAAGAATCCAGAGATTCAACCACAACAATCACATGTGAACAAAAGATGAATAAACAACACAACATTACCACCGCCATTGTTATCATTTACAAACCCCATGTTGCTGCTTCATGTTGGGGGTTGCGGGGGAGTTTTATAGTGGAAACCAGTCAGGTACCTAGCCTAGTAGAGCTGAGCAGAGAAGAGTAGGAATCATGCAGTGGAAAAGCTCCATTAGACGATAAGTTCTCAAACTCAAACATGATTCTAACTCCAAAAAGCCACAGCTGAGTGACTGTAGGAGTTTAATAAACCTCCAGCCAATGCTTGTCATTAGAATAGCGACTGTGTGGCTGCTCCAGAGCTTACTACTTCATTTTATGTATTTTAAAGACAATTATACAAGCGGTGTCTGCACAAGTGTTTGCACATTGTGCCAGCAATGGATGACTTTAAAATAGCTGAATTCCCCGGGGCTGTCTGCAAACTTCTGGACATTGTTTAGCAGACCATTTTTAAGACCGTTTTAGCAGACCATCTTTCCTTCGCCCTCATTTTAAAGCAAACTCTGTTTGTGAGAGAAAGGTGTTATACAAACTACTTCAATCACAATACCCCACAAATATGGCAATACAAATATCATCAAGATGTTTCTGTGTATGTGTGTGGATCCAATGCATATCAATATGGTATCTGTGCTTGGATGGTATCCATGGCAACCTGCTTCTGCACCAGTGCGAGCTGTAGTGCAGGCCCTTTGGTTTCTGTTATCCACACCCCCATCAAAGCACTGAGCAACTACAACTGAGACTCAAACGGCTTCCTAGAAAGTGCCCGATGGAGGTCAGGAAACGATTAATTGTGCACCCAACAGTGCAACATATTCAGCATCTACGCTGAACGATCACCTGTTCCTTCTACACTCATTGTTCATTTTATCAGCTCCACTGACAATACAGGAGCACTTTGCCTAGCTGCAGGATCCCCTTTAAGAACATGTGGTGTACGTTTAGAAGCCAGAGTTTCATGATTAGTGCACTATATAGGTCATAGTGAACCATCTGAGATGCAACCCAAATCTTCACACAGAGAGAAGGACCATCTCTTCTAAGCTGCAAAGAGGGACAAGGCAAGGCAGCAGCAGCACAATGGGATTATTCTGATTTACCACAGAGATTATGTGCATTCCAATCTCCTTATGTATGCACTGCTCGCCCTTAGCTGTATTCTCCATATTCCCTTCTACTCTTTCACTGTGTTTTACATGTGACACTTGCACAGTCCTGTTCTGAGCTGTGAGTGAGATACAGGCCCATTGCATACTTCAGATAGATAGACTTTGGTGACATGGAAAAAGAAGATGAACGTCTGCCCTTCATAATAAGCAATGTTGTTGCTAGTACCACATTATTATGTTTTATTTTGGTAACAAAATGCCAAACTTTTTGGAGAGCTGTGAATTGTTTTCACAGCAAGGGATTCTCAACCCTCATTGCTCACTAGCAGGTCATCACAGGCTTTAGGCACATCACTGTTTCAATTCTGCCGGTCTGACAGAGGGCTTGCAGAGAGGGGATAAACTGCTCGTATAAATTGCTTAAAAACTCCAGCAGCCCTGCTGTGTCTGATCCACTCGTACCAGCACATCACACACTAACACACCACCACCACGTCAGTGTCACTGCATCACTGAGACAGATCCACCACCCTAATCATACCAGCTGTGTGGTAGTCCTTTTGATGTCGCAACCATGTAAGGACAGTGTGAAAAGTGGCAAACAAAGTGGTGGTTTTTTAAATGTTGGCTGATTGCTGTAGCTCTGTTGTTGAGTCTCTAAAAGTGTGTTACTTTAGGATGCCAAATCAGATGTCCCTCAAACAGCTTTGAAAGCCTTGAAGAGACCCAGAGTGAGGCGAGGCCATTTGGTTTTGATCCTGGTAAAGCTATTTGGCATTGTTCTGAGCTGCCAGTGGAGCTGTGACGCGCTGGGCTTGTTTTTCTGGCTGTGGTTATTGACATGTGCATCCCAGAGCCTGACTGTGTCCTGGAAAGGACAGATCCCACACTGCAGCACATCTGAAACTGGCCCAGGGTCAGCAGTAACCTCACAGCACTCACACCAAAGCACATGTGACTTACACTGCTATAAAACATAGTGTCCAGTGTCTATCCTCTCTACTCTCTATATATACAATATAATATATGCTCCAAAGCATCCCATTTTGCTTTTCTGTGCACATTGAACACAACTGGAAGTATGGGCCCAGCTTTAAGAATCTGAGGTCACTAAATATAAAGGGTTTCTACAAATGTTGGGACAGTAGCAATAGTTAATTGTATTAATTTAACGTTGTTCACATGACTGTGATAGTTTTCCATTATTGTAGATGCTGTTTGCCCCCACCCTCCTACCCCTCATTCATTACTTGGTGATGTGATCTTAATTGGGGTCAGAGGTTAGGTCACTAGTCCTCCTGACCTTTGTAAATACCATAACACTTGAATCTATTGATGGATGACCAAATTATATCAAGTTACTGCAGCCGGAATTACCACTATCCATTCAGTCCCATTCACACGCTATGGGGTTCAGTTAGTATACACACACTAATGAAGGTTTGGTAATAGTGTCTGCCATATGCTATAAACAAATGTAGAATTAAAAGCAGAAGCAATAAGAAGAGAGAGTGTCACTGTAGTTATGTCCTGCATATAAACGACTGGCCTGGAGAGATCAGATCAGCGTGGATTTCTTCTTCACACTTTGTACATTCAGGGAGTTCACTTCCCTTCCAACACATCTGTGAGGATCTGCTGTAGTCTATAGTCGTCTCAGTGTTGGAGCACTGCAGGTTTTTAGGAGATGGTGAAGCCCTGGAGGCACGGAGCAGCACTGTGCTCTCTCTCTCTCTCTCTCTCTCTCTCTCTCTCTCTCTCTCTCTCTCTCTGCGCCATTGTCTTTCTTTTTTGCCTTTGGAATCTCTTTATATCTTTCTGTTTCATTCTGTCTATTTTGCTCCATTGCAGTTTCTTGCCTTTCTTTCACTATATTGTTCTACTTTTTCTCTTTCTAGATCTCTCTTTCTCTCTCTCTCCCTCTCTCTCTCATTCATTCTCTCTCCTGCTTTCTTGTTCTTCATGTCTTCTCTCACTCGGCCTCTGGTTCTTTCCCGCTCTATGCCTTTTTTGTTCTTTTTGTCTCATGTCTCTCTATCTTTTCCCTCTCCTCTCTGTCTCACATCTTCCTTTCTTCCTTTCTCTCTCTCTCTCTCTCTCTCTCTCTCATATATATATATATATAACATTTATTGTTGGCCTTTTTTTCATCTGAATTTCCATCCTCTTGCTGAAGGCCTCCCTAATGCTGTTATTTGTTGCCATGGAAACTGACTCTCTGCAAGTTGCCATGGCAACAGAGTTTGGGCCGTCGGCATGCGGAGGAGCCACCCACGGCTCCGGACGGGAGAGCAGAGGAGAGGAGAGGAGAGGCTCTCCAGTGAACCCGTGAGTTTGTGTTTGGAGAGAGTGGAAAGGGTTAGTCAGCTCCGACTGAGCCAAAACCAACCGAGTGAAAAATAAAGTTGAGGCCTGTAGACTGCTTTTCAAATCTCTGCTCATGTACAGACAGAGAGAACCAGCTTCATTACAACGGATCATTCCGAGGGAGTCATTTCTGTGTGATGAGGGTAATTCAACAGTCATGTCGATTACACATACAGACCTTCAGATTTACACATGCTTTCTTTGTTCACTGGTCCCAAGTCAATTCTGCTAATGAATAATTCACCTCCAGTGTCTGGTGTAATCAGGTTGGAGCCATTTGACGGATATGCAGTGATACTGGCAATGGAGTGTGTGTTTGTGTGTGTGTGTGACACAGAGAGAGAGAGAGAGAGAGAGAGAGAGAGAGAGAGAGAGAGAGAGAGAGAGAGAGAGAGACAGAGAGAGAGAGCTATAAACATTACTAGACGTGCAAGGCGTCCAAAAGGATGGATGGCTGCAGTTGAGGAAGTCGTTTGTAAAGTGTGCAGTTATGTATACATCCTGTGCCTTGTTTTAGCAGCAGGGAGCTGCTCTCTTTGGCCCCTGGATGGACAAGCTACAGACTGTTAACATTACATAATGCTCTACAATGTATTCCAGGACTTCTGTGGTCGAGACCGAGGAAGACATTTTGGCATTTTGGCAGATGTCATCAAACACCCTCCTACTCAAAACGGTTCTGGAGGCAGCACTGCCTTTGAGGGGGAAGGAACGTAACTGGTTACTAGCCTTCAGGCAGGGAATATTGTGATTAAAATGCACTGGGCAGAGATTTTTCAAATACCACACCATAAAGTGGTAAAGCCCCACCCTTGTGTTCGCCTACTGTAACGGTCAGAAGTTTAGCTGGAAGTGCGTTTAACAAATGGAGGACATTGTGAGGCAGATTCTCTATGATTTTCCTGCATGACGTTTTATGACGTTTTGACTGGTGCCTCTGAAGGAGCTACAGAATGTTATACAATATAACTCTTCTTCCTCTAAGGCAGAGGCTAACACAAAGAGGAAAAGCACATGATTGCTGCCTCTGAGGAAGCAGAGCCATTCATCCATCCATTATCTGTAACCGCTTATCCAGTTCAGGGTCACGGTGGGTCCAGAGCCTACCTGGAATCACTGGGCGCAAGGCGGGAATACACCCTGGACGGGGCGCCAGTCCTTCACAGGGCAACACACACTCACACATTCACTCACACCTACGGACACTTTGTGAGTCGCCAATCCACCTACCAACGTGTGTTTTTAGACTGTGAGAGGAAACCGGAGCACCCAGAGGAAACCCACACAGACACAGAGCGAACACACCACACTCCTCACAGACAGTCACCCAGTGGAAACCCATGCAGACACAGAGAGAACACACCACACTATTCACAGACAGTCACCTGGAGGAAACCCACGCAGACACAGGGAGAACACACCACACTATTCACAGACAGTCACCTGGAGGAAACCCACACAGACACAGGGAGAACACACCACACAGACAGTCACCCGGAGGAAACCCATGCAGACACAGGGAGAACACACCACACTCCTCACAGACAGTCACCTGGAGCGGGAATCGAAACCACAATCTCCAGGTCCCTGGAGCAGTGAGACTGCGCCACTACCTGCTGCGCCACCGTGCCGCCCAGGAAGCAGAGCATTATGGTATAACATTCTATAGCTCCTTCACATGCAGCAATCATAAATCTTTAGAATCGGCCTCAATCATATGCAGCTGAATTTTATTGTGTAACGTACGGCAGCTTTTTCTGAGGCAGTAGTCATAACTGAAACATGAAGCAGGAAAGCACTTCTTCAGAATCTGCCTCAGAGGCAGCAGAGCTTTCTGCAGCTTCCTGACGTTATCCTCCACTTAAGCAAAACAAATAGTCTGAGTTTTTTTTTGCAGCACTTCTAACATATTATGTAACAGAACAAACTGTACAGTGTACTGCACATTTATTTCTTCCAAACTCATTTCTGACAGTCAGAGCAAGCAAACCATGGGGGTCTAAGTGGAGCCTTACTGGCTTACGGCGCAGCATTTAAAAATCTCCGCCCAATATCTGCAAATCAACCATGTTCTGAGTAGTGTTTTTTCCACACGAGCATCAAATACAGTAGTAGGCGTAGTAGTAGAGTTAGGAGTTTGGCCTAGGTGTTAGGAGTTTGGCCTAGGTGTTAGGAGTTTGGCCTAGGTGTTAGGAGTTTTGTCTGATGACTCTCACTGGTAATGAAACATGAGTCTAAGTTCACCTTCCAAAATACAAAGTGTCAGCAGGAGGGGTTCTCTAGAGTCATGGAGCAGCATTCACAATTTTTAGAATGAGCTACAGTGGAGTTTCTGTTGCAGAACTAATCCTTTAAGCTCAGTACCTTAACTCACTAATAAAAGATTTGTAGTAGATGTATCAATATTATTACTATTATTGGGCGGCACGGTGGCGCAGCAGGTTGTGGGTTCGATTCCCACTCCGGGTGACTGTCTGTGAGGAGTGTAGTGTGTTCTCCCTGTGTCTGCATGGGTTTCCTCCGAGTGACTGTCTGTGAGGAGTGTAGTGTGTTCTCCCCGTGTCCGCGTGGGTTTCCTCCTTACTCAAAAGTGTCCGTAGGTGTGAGTGTGTGTTGCACTGTGAAGGACTGGCGCCCCCTCCAGGGTGTATTCCTGCCTTGTGCCCAATGATTCCAGGTAGGCTCTGGACCCACCGCAACCCTGAACTGGATAAGCGCTTACAGATATTGAATTAATTATTATTATTATTATTAAATCTACACTTCTTATTGCTTTCTCTAGATGCCCATGTCCAGGCTGTGAAGAAATTGGAAATACTGCCCAGAGAGAAACTTTGTGCTACTTTCCTGAGAAAACAAACACATTCAAGGTCAGTTCCCTGTCCCTTTTACGTTTCTCCCTCTCACAGGCCTGGTTCAGCTCTTGAGGGGCGTATTAAAAATGATAACTGTCTGTAATTGTCTGTGTGTCAAACTCTGCCCCTACCTTGTACTCTCAGTGACTGTGTCTATTTACCCAAGTGTCTTTTGTTGTGTTTTGTTCTGTTTCTCTCATGCTCCTCTAGCTATGCCCCACACCTGTGAGTTTTGGTAGTCATGTGACAGGTGTAGACAGGTGTACCCTGTTCTAATAATGTTTAAAAACCCTGTATCTTCCTCATTGGTGTAATGGTGGTGTTGTGTCTGTGCATACCTTTGTGTTTTACCTTCATTCTTCCTCTTTCATATCTGCATCCTTTCAATGTTGCACATTTAATCCACTTATCCATAATCAACCATCATGCAACTGATGCTAAAGGTTTTTGATATATGATTCCTTTCACATTAGGTTGCTTCTGTTTGTTTCAGTTTCATATTCATTCATTAAATAATATTTTTAATTAAATTATGAGTTATGAAAAAAATATTATCTTAGTTGGAGCTCCAGGGAGTTGTGGGTTCGAATCCCGCTCCGGGAGACTGCCTGTGAAGAGTGTGGTGTGTTCTCCCTGTGTCTGCGTGGGTTACCTCCGGGTGACTGTCTGTGAGGAGTGTGGTGTGTTCTCCCTGTGTCTGCGTGGGTTACCTCCGGGTGACTGTCTGTGAGGAGTGTGGTGTGTTCTCCCTGTGTCTGCGTGGGTTTCCTCCGGGTGATTGTCTGTGAAGAGTGTGGTGTGTTCTCCCTGTGTCTGCGTGGGTTACCTCCGGGTGACTGTCTGTGAAGAGTGTGGTGTGTTCTCCCTGTGTCTGCGTGGGTTACCTCCGGGTGACTGTCTGTGAGGAGTGTGGTGTGTTCTCCCTGTGTCTGCGTGGGTTACCTTCGGGTGACTGTCTGTGAGGTGTGTGCTGTGTTCTCCCTGTGTCTGCGTGGGTTTCCTCCGGGTGATTGTCTGTGAAGAGTGTGGTGTGTTCTCCCTGTGTCTGCGTGGATTACCTCCGGGTGACTGTCTGTGAGGAGTGTGGTGTGTTCTCCCTGTGTCTGCGTGGATTACCTCCGGGTGACTGTCTGTGAGGAGTGTGGCGTGTTCTCCCTGTGTCTGTGTGGGTTTCCTCCGGGTGATTGTCTGTGAAGAGTGTGGTGTGTTCTCCCTGTGTCTGCGTGGATTACCTCCGGGTGACTGTCTGTGAGGAGTGCGGTGTGTTCTCCCTGTGTCTGTGTGGGTTTCCTCCAGGTGACTGTCTTTGAGGAGTGTGGTGTGTTCTCTCTGTGTCTGTGTGGGTTTCCTCCGGGTGACTGTCTGTGAGGAGTGTGGTGTGTTCTCCCTGTGTCTGCGTGGGTTTCCTCCGGGTGCTCTGGATTCCTCCCACAATTCAAAAACACACGTTGGTAGGTGGATTGGCGACTCAAAAATGACCGTAGTTGTGATAGTGTGAGTGAATGTGTGTGTGTGTGAGTGTGTGTGTGTTGACCTGTGAAGGATTGGCTCCCCCTCCAGGGTGTATTCCTGCCTTGCACCCAATGATTCCATGTAGGCTCTGGACCCACCGAGACCCTGAACTGGATAAACACTTACAGATAATGGATGGATGGATATTATTTTAGTTTATACATATGCTCAGAAGTGAATCTCTGTTTCATTTGCCTTTGAAAATCCTTATTTATAAAATTGGTTATAGACAATAGGCACATCCTCAATAGGCCTGGTCTTCGACTTGGGGTAACATGGTGTAGGTAGAATTTCCTGCACTTTCATCAGAATCTCTTCTCTTGTTTTAGACATAGCTGAGGAATAATTGATATCAAATTGCTCTTGTTTTCACTGCTGATAACACCTCAGGATTTAGGTTAATGAGCTGAATCAGCTTCATGAAATCTGCAAATTGGAAAAGCCTGAGTGAGGTCTGGAGAACGGCTCCTTCAACACTAACTCACCCAGTGAATTAGTGATTAGTGTTTTTGTTATAAATGGATGGTTAAAAGTATTGCTGCTCCTGACTGTTGGAAGGAAACTGATAATCACAGATACCTACAGCTTTCCTGACATTTATCTGCTTCCTGAATAGTTCAGTCTGGACCTGAGAGTGTGTTATGTACAGTTCCGTGAAGTTAGAATATGGTCGTTGTGTGTGTGTGAGGGAGTGTGGAGTTCGTTAGCTCTGTGGGATGTAATAGCTGCAGTTGTTTGTGCTCCAGCCCTCTGCAGCATCATAAAAAGCTGTGAAATTTCCTGCCTTGCTGTGAGTTGTACACACCCTGCTCCTTGGCGGCTGGTGCTTCACCCTGCCTCGACTTCCACTCTTTTTGATGCTCCGGAGTTCATCCACCCTGATGCTTTTATCACGGAGAGGGGAAATGTTCTCAGAGCTGCTCTACTGGGTTATAACAGAGTTATGTCTCTTCATGGGAAAATCTATCTATGCTTCCTGACAGTCAGAAACAGTACAATCGTTAATCAGATTATTTTTCTACAGACAGTAACAGCACACTACATCATTTCTGCATGGTTCTGCATTTCTGATTTTTACCATATCATTAACAGCATGCTGTAGACCAAATAGTACTTCAGCATTGTCTTGATGATCCAAACTTTTAAAGCTCAGTGGTTTTGTTAAACAACACGCTAAAGGGACATTTAGAAGTGCTGGCTTTTGCTGTGTGTCTTCAGCTCTAGCATTTACAGCGCTCCCGTCCCTCACTTTGATTTTAATATGACCCCCACCACCACCCAGCTGAGCCTTGTCTCGCTCATATTCTTGTTACTGAGCCCAGTATTTAGCTCAAGACTCGTTAGGCTGATTGTTTGTCAGACGCCACCATTAATGTTCATTAATTAGCGCTGCATCACAGAGCCGAGCTTTGCATCTGGATGTGGATCACTGATAATGATGGTGTTTGTTGATATAAAAGCATCAGTATCCCAGGGGAGAATCCCAGTCCGAACCTGGAACGATTTATCAACATAACTGATGTCTTCTCATGCTCCTCACATCTTGCCTCTTGCTTGTTTGTGGATTTTGTAAGTCACTCTGGATAAAAGAGTCAGCTAAGTTAATACATCTCAAAGACTAATGAATCCAGAGCCGTTCATTGCAGCTCTTTATTCTCACTGCCAGCTGTCTGTCTGTCTCTGTGTGTCTCATTGTCAAATTCCCCTCGTCATTTATTTAATGTTAGTTTGTAAGTTCTTCTTCTTTTAAGCTCATCTTTCTGTAATGTTAAGAGGCTCAATCTTCACCACCAAACATCAGCAATGGGGAATGATGGGACAGTGTGTATTGGGTTTGATGAGGAATGATGGGTCAGTGTGTATTGGGTTTGATGGGGAATGTTGGGTCAGTGTGTATTGGGTTTGATGGGGAATGATGGGACAGTGTGTATTGGGTTTGATGGGGAATGATGGGTCAGTGTGTATTGGGTTTGATGGGGAATGTTGGGTCAGTGTGTATTGGGTTTGATGGGGAATGATGGGTCAGTGTGTATTGGGTTTGATGGGGAATGATGGTTCTGTGTGTTGGGTTTCATGGGGAATGATGGGACAGTGTGTATTGAGTTTGATGGAGAATGTTGGGTCAGTGTGTGCTGTGTTTGATGTGAAATGTTGGGCCAGTGTGTACTAGGTTTGATGGGAAATGTTGGGTCAGTGTGTATTGGGTTTGATGGGGAATGATGGGTCAGTGTTTATTGGGTTTGATGGAGAATGATGGGTCAGTGTTTATTGGGTTTGATGGAGAATGTTGGGTCAGTGTGTATTGGGTTTGATTGGGAATGTTGGGTCAGTGTGTACTGGGTTTGATGGGTAATGATGGGTCAGTGTGTATTGGGTTTGATGGAGAATGTTGGGTCAATGTGTATTGGGTGTGATGGAGAATGTTGGGTCAGTGTGTATTGGGTTTGATGAGGAATGATGGGTCAATGTGTATTGGGTTTGATGGGGAATGTTGGGTCAATGTGTATTGGGTTTGATGGATAATGTTGGGTCAGTGTGTATTGGGTTTGATGGAGAATGATGGTTCAGTGTGTTGGGTTTCATGGGGAATGATGGGACAGTGTGTATTGAGTTTGATGGAGAATGTTGGGTCAGTGTGTACTGTGTTTGATGTGAAATGTTGGGCCAGTGTGTACTGGGTTTGATGGGAAATGTTGGGTCAGTGTGTATTGGGTTTGATGGGGAATGATGGGTCAGTGTTTATTGGGTTTGATGGAGAATGATGGGTCAGTGTTTATTGGGTTTGATGGAGAATGTTGGGTCAGTGTGTATTGGGTTTGATTGGGAATGTTGGGTCAGTGTGTACTGGGTTTGATGGGTAATGATGGGTCAATGTGTATTGGGTTTGATGGAGAATGTTGGGTCAATGTGTATTGGGTGTGATGGAGAATGTTGGGTCAGTGTGTATTTGGTTTGATGGGGAATGATGGGTCAGTGTGTATTGGGTTTGATGGGGAATGTTGGGTCAATGTGTATTGGGTTTGATGGAGAATGTTGGGTCAGTGTGTATTGGGTTTGATGGAGAATGTTGGGTCAGTGTGTATTGGGTTTGATGGAGAATGTTGGGTCAATGTGTATTGGGTTTGATGGAGAATGTTGGGTCAATGTGTATTGGGTTTGATGGGGAATGATGGGTCAGTGTGTATTGGGTTTGATGAGGAATGTTGGGTCAGTGTGTATTGGGTTTGATGGGGAATGTTGGGTCAGTGTGTATTGGGTTTGATGGGAATGATGGGTCAATGTGTATTGGGTTTGATGGGGAATGATGGGTCAGTGTGTATTGGGTTTGATGGGGAATGTTGGGTCAGTGTGTATTGGGTTTGATGGGGAATGTTGGGTCAGTGTGTATTGGGTTTGATGGGAATGATGGGTCAATGTGTATTGGGTTTGATGGGCAATGATGGGTCAGTGTTTATTGGGTTTGATGTGGAATGTTGGGTCAGTCTGTTTTGGGTTTGATGGAGAATGATGGGTCAGTGTTTATTGGGTTTTATTGGGTTTGTCACTGTTCATTGGTAAATTGGGGTCAATGTGCTATAGGTTTCTTACTGAATGTGGGGTCAGTGTGCTCTTCGTTGGATGGGGAACTTTGGGTTCATTGGTGAGTTATGGGTCAGTGTTTTGGCACTCAGACTGCCTCTAGTTCATTTTTGATATCTGCTCGTGTAGCAGGAGAAAGATTACCCACAGCTGAGCAGAGAGGAGTGCCTCATTCACTTGAATCTCTCTGACACATGTTTACACACTCTCTTTCTGATTTACTGTCTCCTGTCTCTATAACCTCCTTGGTATAAGAGCCACTGAAGTGGAAAGTTAACACTAACCACTATGATCTACATGGCAGCCAGAAGAGATGATGTGAAGAGGTGATAGTGGTTATTTTCTTTTCGTTCTGATACAACCCCTGAGCAATTCCAAGTCTTTTATTCCAATATCAGCACAAGTACTTTTTAGGTGTTTGTTTGTTTGTTTTTTGTTTTCAACACGAAGGGGGAATTTACAGTTTTAACTGTGATAATGTGTGACACAGATTTTACAGTATTTTGATTAGCGTCTAAGTCAGGCCTAGTTCTATTAATTTGGTCTCCCTGTATCATACAATACTACAAAACTAAGATTATGAAGGCAAGCACAAGGTCACTGGCCAGCTCAACACACGTGAAGGAGAACACTATCTCCAAATTCTCTCGCATCAACTAGCAGGTCCCCTAGACAGCTAGCAGTGATGGGGGAAAGGGATCATCCTACTCACCCAAAGAAAGAAAGAGAGGGGAAATTTATGATCCCTTGTTATTTGCATTGGGAACACTTTCATTCATTGTCTCCTGACCAATGGGGTCCCCTTTAAAGGGGATGTCTATGATGATTTTCTCTGGTTTGTTTACGTTCAGAAGCTCCACATTCAGAAGATCCAAACATTTATTGGCAATGGTATGTTTGAGGGGAAATATCATGTGGCTGAAGATAAATTTGTGTGTAATTTTTTATTCGCTGTTTGAATTACCACAGAAACTCATTTGTAACTCAAACTGTTTGTAACTCAATTTTTGTGGCACTTTCAGTAATGCAGTTAGCTAGCTCCTGAATTTGGAGATATTCCACCTGAATAATAAGAAACAGCAATAAAAATCACTCGCTCTGGGTGACTGTCTGTGAGGAGTGTGGTGTGTTCTCTCTGTGTCTGTGTGGGTTTCCTCCGGGTGGGTGTCTGTGAGGAGTGTGGTGTGTTCTCCCTGTGTCTGCGTGGGTTTCCTCTGGGTGACTATCTGTGAGGAGTGTGGTGTGTTCTCCCTGTGTCTGCGTGGGTTTCCTCCGGGTGACTGTCTGTGAGGAGTGTGGTGTGTTCTCCTTGTGTCTGTGTGGGTTTCCTCCGGGTGGGTGTCTGTGAGGAGTGTGGTGTGTTCTCCCTGTGTCTGTGTGGGTTTCCTGCGGGTGACTGTCTGTGAGGAGTGTGGTGTGTTCTCCCTGTGTCTGCGTGGGTTTCCTCCGGGTGACTGTCTGTGAGGAGTGTGGTGTGTTCTCCTTGTGTCTGTGTGGGTTTCCTCCGGGTGGGTGTCTGTGAGGAGTGTGGTGTGTTCTCCCTGTGTCTGTGTGGGTTTCCTGCGGGTGACTGTCTGTGAGGAGTGTGGTGTGTTCTCCCTGTGTCTGCGTGGGTTTCCTCCGGGTGACTGTCTGTGAGGAGTGTGGTGTGTTCTCCTTGTGTCTGTGTGGGTTTCCTCCGGGTGACTGTCTGTGAGGAGTGTGGTGTGTTCTCCCTGTGTCTGCGTGGGTTTTCTCCGGGTGACTGTTTGTGAGGAGTGTGGTGTGTTCTTCCTGTGTCTGCGTGGGTTTCCTCCGGGTGCTCCGGTTTCCTCCCACAGTCCAAAAACACATGTTGGTAGGTGGATTGGCGACTCAAAAGTGTCCTTAGGTGTAGGTGTGTTGCCCTGTGAAGGACTGGCGCCCCCTTCAGGGTGTATTCCCACCTTGCGCCCAATGATTCCAGGTAGGCTCTGGACCCACCGCGACCCTGAACTGGATAAGGGTTACAGACAATGAATGAATGAATAAATAAAAATCTATAGTACCCACATCTGGAGCAAGAATTGAGCAAAACCTTTACATTGGTTCATGCTTTTCAATGTTTGGAGTTCTCTTCGTTGTCTTTGCTCTGCTTTGAACAGAGAGAAATAAGCCTAGATCTAGGACAGACACAGTTTTTTTTTTTTTTAATTTATAGACATAAAACACCTTCATTAAATCATGCTTAACCTAAATTTGTGCTCACCTAATGAAGAGGACACCGACCAAAATTTCAAATTTAGTAGAAAAACGTTCCATTTATAGGAAAGAAAAAAAACACTAAAATTACTGCTGAAAAAGATGCCTATCTTTAAGGGAAATGTCAGTATCTCAACTTTGATCCACCCATGTGTTTGGTGGCACAGTTGTGAAGCAAGCATCACAGAGGCAGGATTAAGCAGACTGAGGGACGGACAGATGGACAAATGGCAGGGAGTGACAGAGCAAGTAAGAAAGAGGCGAGAATAATGAGAATTCGCTTGAGAGTTCAATCACAAGCTACTACTGCTGCTTTATTTCTCTCATCAGCCGAAGCCCAATGCAGGAGCTGACCTCTGACCATCGATGCTTTCAGCTGTGGCTCACAATGCGCCTGTCCCTGACTGCCACCCTAAAGAGCCTTCTCTCTCTCTCTCTCTCTCTCTCTCTCTCTCTCTCTCTCTCTCTCTCTCTCTCTCTCTCTTCGCTGCTTTTTTAAAAAAAAAAACATCTGCCCTCTGTCTCACCCCTTCTTTCCTTTTGTCTTCTGACACTTCTGCTCTTTCCAAGGTGTCCCTTTCTGTTATTGTCATTTTTTTTCATTTCTTTGTTGCGTGTTTCTTTTTCTCTTTGCTCTCTCTCTCTCTCTCTCTCTCTCTCTCTCTCTCTCTCTCTCTCTCTCTCTCTCTCTCTCTCTCTCTCACTCTCTCTCCCTCTCCCTCTCCCTCTCTCACTCACACACACTGCCACAGACGCACACGGCTGACTTTCTCAGAGAGAGAGAGAGAGGGAAAGGGGTGGGAGTGGTGGGGGGTTATGTGTCAGAAAGATTGGAAAAAGAGCCCATTTACCTCAGAGAGGCAGGGCTGTTTACTAGAGGGCACATAGCCCCTGTTCAAAGACCCCATTGTATGGGGGGTATCATTTCCCCAGAAATGCTCTGTGGGTAAAGACTGGTTTAATGTCTGAAGTTTACATCCGTAGTTAAAGTAAACAGCGTCCAAACATGGGTCCATACTCCGAATAGTAATATTCAGCCTTTGTGGGAACACAGCTTGTTCCTTCATAACTGAAGTGAAATAGGACGTTATGGAGCAGCTGCACATGAGCTTTAGGTCACCATGCTCAATGCCTAGAGTGGTCTAATGCCTCCAGCTTCAAATCCAAAAATGCAGCAATGATACAATAGAAATACAAAGATGACACGACTACACCAGATAGATATAAACTCACAAGTCGAGACCTGTTTGAACTCAACAGGTTTAGATCAAATATATTTGTTCTACAGGTAAAATGTACAAATGTGAAACTGCTAATTGCAGTGAAATTAATAAATAACTGAATGCGTAGCGTCAATGCCACTGAGCTCCAGGTTCTTGGGGTCTTGGGTTCAAGCCTCAGTCTCAGTGAGGAGTGTAGTGTGTTCTCTCTGTGTTTGCGTGGGTTTCCTCCAGGTGGTCCCTTTTCCTCCCACAGTAGGAAGATTGTCTGAGAAACTCTCCACAGGTGTGTGTGTGTGACTGGATGAGTGTGTGAAATTTTCCACAGGTGTGAGTGTGAGTGACTGGGTGAGCGAGTGATGGAATAACACCCTGTCCTGGGTGTGTTCTGGACCCACTCAGACCCTGACCAGGATGAAGTTATTACAGGATATGAATGAATTAGTGAGAGTACACCACAGAGAATATTGAACAACTCAGAGTGGTTTGAGGTGGGATGGTTTTACCCACTCTTCTCTCTTTGTATATTGTCATTCCAGAATAAAAATGCAGATCTAGGAGAAGGCCTTTGGGTGGTGAGCAACTTTGGTCCAATAGAAATGCACCAATTTTTACTTGGAATAAACCCCCTTTACATTAATTTACAGTAAAGATGACATTGGAGTAGTTTATGTGAACACAGACGCTATGTAAAAACATCATGGATGAAGGGCTCATGGGAGAATTTGGGGGCTGAGCTTTTAAATCACAACACTTTACTCGGCCGTCCCTTGGTACCTCAGTTTGTTTTCAGTGACTGGGTCGGGGTCACGTTTCCTGCTTTTTCACTGAGGGCCCTCCAGTCCTGAGCTTATATCACCCAGACAGAAATAGCCTCCAATTTCCCCTCGCCTCAGAACAGAGTGACCACATATTACCCCACTCCTCCAGGCCTCTGGAAAACACACGGCTATTTTCACCCCGCCAGCGCTCCCCTAATTTCCTCTTTCCCCGTCCTGAATGAAGCAGAGATCAGGAGTTAAACCTCACTCCTGTCGTGAGCTGCCCCTCACAGCCCAGCCACAGCATTCTGGGTAAAAAATAAAAAAGGACCTGATCATGTTTGCACAGTGCGCATGTGAAGGGATGAGTCAAGTAAATATCGCAGCTGCATCACATGCAGAAGGGCGCTGAGCTGGCTTCATCACTAATGCAGCTCAGAGACACCCATGGCTGTGCATCTCTTTAGCTTATTTACAACTTACTGAAGATACACACTGATCCATCACAGCTCCACTGAGAGAGAGAGAGAAAGAGAGAGAGAGAGAGAGAATAAAAATAAAAACATGAGGAACAAGGAAAGATGTAAGTGAGGAAAGAGTGGAGCAAGGTAAAGAGAGTGAGACAGAGAGGAAGGATGAAGGAGAGGGGGGTGGAGAAAGGGAGGCAGAAACAAAGAAAGAAAGAAAGAAAGGAAAAAAAGGAGAGAGAGAGGCAGAATGAAAGAAACCACATATAAAAGGGCATCCATGCAACACAGAGAGCAAATTACCCAGCACGGCGGAGCCAGTCTACTTCCTCCCTTTCTCTCTCTCTCTCTCTCACACACTCTCTCCCTCTCCCTCTCTCTCTCTCTCTCTCTCTCTCTCTCTCTCTCTCTCTTTCACACACACACACACAGAGTTATGCCCTATAATATAAACACTCTGGCCCTACAAACCAGTCAAACTACTGGGGAAAATGTGAACACACACACACACACACACACACTAGTGGCAGTGTTAAATATAGTGGCTGTGGTCTGATCCTCTGGTTGTGTTCTCAAAGTGATCTGTGCTTGCAGAACTACAATTGAGACTACAATGATGTCATTGCTTGCTAACCTCACTGCACATGACTGGTGTTTAATCCCCTCAGAGTTCAGAGCATGGATTCTGTTTTTAATCAGTTTAATCATATTCACTCTGGAGGAACAGAGAAATGAACAGTGAGTGTAGAAGCCTCCTTCTACACTCACGCCAAAATAGCAGACTTGTGATTGGTCCTCAGATTGGTGTTAGTCAGATTTCAAAGATTTACTTTTCTGCAGTAGTAAGCTGTTCTTGGCCACATTAAGTAGCGAACAATACCAAACCCCCCCTAGAGTCAGGACAGTAGAGGGGACAACCACAGTAAACACCAACACCTCCTAGCTTCAAAATAAAAGGCTTGCTAGTCTGCCTCATAAGCTTCCTTAGTAGGCTGCAGGTCTGTCATTAGACCCAGTTTACTGGGGCATATTCCCCAATAAAATATTGCTGTGCCCCACTAAAATCAAGGCAGTTAAAGTCAATATTATTAATTTCCCCATGTACGGTGGAAACTCCTACGAACTTGATCTGTTTCGTGACCTGGTTTGTAAGTGGAAAAGTTTGTTTCTCGAGTCAATTTTCCCCATTTAAAATAATGGAAAAGCAATTAATGCATTCCAGCCCCCACCCCGAAAGTCACCCTTTTTGCACTGATATATGTTTAAAAATCTCTCAAATTAATAAAAAAATACATGTAGCGTTACTAAAAATAAAAGAAAAATACAGTGGTAACAGTAATAAAAGGCTCGGGTTCGTTTCTAGAGTCGTGGTTTGTTGGTGGAGGCAAAAAATATTCAAATGCCCGGTTCGTATCTTGGAAAGTTTGTTAGTGTTGGCGTTCGTTAGTAGAGATTCCACTGTATTTCCAAATGCTTGAGCAGATATCGCTTTCAGTCAGTCCCAGTTTACTTTGTTTTTTGGAAGGAATAAATATTTAAAAGAAAGTCAACCAAGCAACAGACAAGGTAATGATAGCTTATGGCTACATGTTTTGGTTATAGCCACACATAACCCTACCAACTACCAAAAATATATGTTACACAGTCAAAGCAAAGGCAATAATTAAATAGAAAAAGCATCAGCTTGTAAACTGGGGGAACTGATAATATCAGCTAAACACTGAGCAAATTGGTACTGTTTTTTGTAGTTGTTGCTATTTTCTTTATGATGGTGCACATAAACAAAATAAATGCAATTAATGAACATATTTAGTTGTATTTCTTTTAATTCTCATCCATGGCAGAGTAAGGCCCACTTTAGTGTTAAATAAACTAATCTATGTAACAGGCCTTGTACCAGAGGCACAGTTATGCCCCTTCTACTGATTGGCAAGCACGTGGGTACAGCTGTGCCCCTCTAAACACTTTCTTTGCCACAGTACAACAGGTACTATAGAAAGGTCCCTGATAGGGGACCAATAGATGGCATATTTAAGGTATGGTTATGGAACAGACTCAAAGTCAGAAGGTCAAAAATGTCAATAAAGGAGAAGCTGCAGTCAGATCGCTAAAGTTATTTTTCATTTTCAATGTCCAGATCTCCACATGAGTGTCCAGTGTCCGGTCTGAGGTACAGTAGACTTTACTCTTCTCAATGACACAGATATGAGAGCTGAGAAAGGTTCAGTTCACTGGGATTTACTTCAGTCTGTGTCGAGCTGCTGGACCACACCCTGCTTCACCCGCTCTGAAGTGGGCACTGCTCTGGCCGCAGAAAACAGATTTTCTCTCTCTGGTTCGTTCCTATTGGTTCCTTTTCTCTCTCTCTCTCTCTCTCTCTCTCTCTCTCTCTCTCTCTCTCTGGTTCTTTCCTATTGGTTCCTTTTCTCTCTCTCTCTCTCTCTCTCTCTCTCTCTCTCTCTCTCTCTCTCTCTTGTTCTTTCCTATTGGTTCTTTCTCTCTCTCTCTCTCTCTCTTGTTCTTTCCTATTGGTTCTTTCTCTCTCTCTCTCTCTCTCTCTCTCTCTCTCTCTGGTTTTTTTCTATTGGTTCTTTCTCTCTCTCTCTCTCTCTCTCTCTCTCTCTCTGGTTCTTTCCCATTGGCTCTTTCTCTCTCCTTCTTTTTCACAACAAACTCATCTGAATGAACTGTCTACATCTTAACCATTTAATTATGCCTGGATTTTTAAAACAATTGGTGGAATTCCCCTTCAAAGCCTTAAGAAATTAACCTCTTATACTCTTAAGAGTATACTCATCACACTTAATAACTAATGAAAAATTCATAATTATTCATTATTCATAAAGTAATATAATTAAGACTACTGCTGTTAGATTAATTAACAAGCTGTGGTTTAAGGGCTGAAATTGTGCTTCACATCTTTTACCCTCTCTCCATGCTCACGCTTCTCTTGCTCTTTTCTCCATCAGTATCTTCCATCTCTTCTGTCTTCTCTCGCAGTGTTGGTGTCATCCCTGTTTTCTCCACTACTCTTTTTTCCATCAGTCTCTTTCCTCTCTCTTCTCCCACTCTTCTTCTCTATCTCTCTCTGGAGAGTTGCCCCTCGCTGCTCTTCCTTTTGCACTCATATTGTTTAAGACCCAGCTCTAAATTTGCCCCTGGAAGCGTATTTCACACACGAGGAATTTCCTGTGTTCTTCAGAACTGCAAGATGAAGAGAGAGAGAGAGAGAGAGAGAGAGAGAGAGAGAGAGAGAGAGAGAGAGAGAGAGAGGAAATGGATATTTGGAGGGCTTTTTGACACCTCAGCCAAGAATTTATGCTTTATCTTTCTCTGTTTAACAGCTAGCTGCCACATTGTTTGTCTCTGTCTCCCTCTCTTTCTCTCTCTCTTCTCTCTCTCGCTCTCACTCTCTCTCTTTGACTCTCTGTAATAACCCTAGACCAATCACTCATCTGCTTTCTTAAAATGTAGCCATAGTAATCTTAATGGGCAGCATATTTAAGGTATCTGCTTGTTATTTAAGGTGGACCTGCTTTGTTGAGAGTGTTTGTATTAGAGCATACAATGCTGTCTGTGTAGACACTGACTGTTTTGATATGGACCCATATGTCATTGCATTTGTAGTTACAGACAAATTCCAGACGTCTAGGTGCCAACGAAGGTCACGTCACATTTTGTTGAAGTTGAATACGGCAGTGATTGGACGGAGGTGACCAGAAATATCAGCATAACTTTCAGCAGTGATGCAGTAGCCTCCTCCATATGCTCACTGAGTGTAATCTGATCATGGGTAATTAACGCACCCGAGGCTAATTAAACACAGTTAACAGCTCAAGTGTTAATTCAGTTTGTCTGGTGTGGTTATGACATATGAAATATCTCGTACCACCGCACCCTGAGAAAAGTATGCTGGGGCTCACATGAAGCCATTTGCATGATTTGATTCTGTCCTGGGATGCAATGAAGACAAATGTGCTGTGTCACTGGGCCCTGGATGGGTTTTAATCATGTTTACAGGATGAAATCTGGGGAACGTAGCCAGCTGGGTCGCTCCTGCCCCTCAGTCCGACTGTAATTTTCTTAACAGTGTGGGTGATGTCAGTGTAAGCGGAACTACTGCAGAGTTTTTGGCCTGGTGCATTGTATCTGTTTACAGTCTACGCCTTCTTCCTAGCTGCCGTCTCTCTTTTGCTTCTCATCTCTCTCTCTCTCTCTCTGTCTCTTTCTCTCTCTCTCTCTCTCTCTGTCTCTTTCTCTCTCTCTCTCTCTCTCTCTCTTTCTCTCTCTCTCTGTCTCTTTCTCTCTCTCTCTCTCTCTTTCTCTCTCTCTCTCTCTCTCTCTCTCTCTCTCTCTCTCTCTCTCTGTGTCTCTCTCTCTCTCTCTCTCTCTCTCTCTGTCCCCAGCTGCTGAGTCTGATAGACAGGAGTATATATGTGTGTTTATACTTGTGCATTGATGTCTGGGTCACTCTGCAATGACACCACCAAACCACTAGGTTTGTCTTCCTCAACACTATGTAGTATGCAGTTTCGTAGTGTAATAGTACTAATTTAGGTGTTATTTGGGACAGAACATTGTTTACATGCAGTGCCAGGAAAGAAACAAAAACAATGCACCAATCACTTTCATTGCAGTCTGCGTGAATGCGTCGATTAGTAACATTTCTGGGGAGGTGTGTGCAGGCTATGGCCAAGGGTATACCATAGGGTTCGCGTCTACGTGGGACCTGCAGGTTACTTGCATTGTAGGTTTGATGCAGAAGCATAAATTGGCCTCAATTCAATCTCAAATGGTCAGTCACCCCGCACCTGGTGTGCTGGCGAGTCTTGTTTCTCTTTAACCCGAGTGGACAGGTCCGACGGGTCAGTGGGAACTCAGGTCTCAGCGGTGAGTCTCAGAGACTGACCACCCACTGATAGTTTGTGACTGCGAGGCTCAGGGCCATCTGCTGCTAAGGCGGATCAAGGTTAGAGACAGGCACACGTCTAACATACATGAACGCAGGAGAAGTGTCTGTCCTGTGGTACCACTCTCTGTCCAGCTGGTCAGCTGTCCATCCTCATTGTGTCCAGGCATTCTTACTCTGTTCTGAGGGATCAGGAGGTATAACAGGAAAGCCAACATTTAGCACTGCCCTCGTCATACCCCCATTGACTTCCATTAATTTTAACTTAATTTGTGGCTGAAAAAAGGGTTTTAATCTTTATTAATGTCTGAAGATTAAGGGCAGCGAAGAGCAATCAGATCTCATTATTATCAACTGCAGTGACAGACTCTCTTAAAGTTGATTACGGTATTGTGTCCATGAGAGAGCTTATGAGACGCATATTCGTCCGCACTTTGACTTTTTGACCATGAACACTTTTCTTATTAAATTCCTGTCATAATTTTCTAACAACGAGGTGAGATAATTTGATTTCACTATCGCTTGTGACGAGAGCGAGACTTTCCTCTCCGATGGAAATGAAATAGGAAAGAAAAACATAACCGGATATCCTTTTCATGGGTGTTAATTGGGATCAACTTTGTTGACCCCATTAACTGCTTCTTAGCTTGAAAGCGTTATGGATAAGGTCAGCTTAGGAGATTTAATGGCCTTGCTAAGAATGATCATCCTGCTAAAGCTGCTAATCGATTGAGAAACTGTAGGCTGAGGGCTTTTCTTCTAATGGACGGTGAAGCATGAGCTGAAGCCATTGATTTGGAGAAAGGAAAAGATGATTTTGCAAGGGCATCCTCTGCGGCTCAGTGTGGCAGGAGATCACTGACAGGACGACCATTTTCCAGCTGAAATGTCGAACAAGGACGGGACATGCCTTGGGCCCACTGGGACAGAAAGCGTGTCGTAGGAAGCAAGTGTGAGGTGAAGAAGACTCTGTTTTTTATTAAAGACCACTAACGGTCCAAAAAAGTACTCCTGGGTTCAATCCTAGGGCATGTCTCAGATATTCAAGGCCAGAGTTTCCAGAGAATGTGGATGGCCCTTCTATATCCCGTACACTCAGCTTGATGCTAGCCACTGAGAGCATGTGTTAGCTATTGCATTAGACTTGGGCAGTTATTGTTCTCTTCCAAGCACAAGGATTAGGTTTCATGTTTATTTTACATTGTTTTCTTACTATACCCAGTAAACAAGGAACGTCCCTGGACGTTTAAAATAGGTGTAAAAGTAGTCCGTCAAGGACATATTTTAAACGTCAATGGACGTCCAAAAATCCATCTTAATAAGTTAGTTAAGTGGTGACCAATCGATAACGTCAGTGGACGTCCAAAACGCTTTTTATACAAGTAATTTATTTCGGGACCAATTAATAACGTCAATGGACGTCCAAAATACGTCTAACAGTCGTCTTTTCAATGTCTGTGTTTGGACGTCTTTTCAACTTTCATTTTCAACCTTAAGAGAACGTTGATTAGACGGCAGTCATTACGTTATTTCAACGTTGAATCAACGGCTAATTGTTTACTGGGTAAGTAACAAAATGGAAACATTTTGATGACTGTATTATCACTTTCAGCCAGATTTACTTGCAAAGGAGTGCGCAAAATCTGTGGCACCTTCTAAACTTTAGGGAGCACAACAGGCTCAGGATCACATCTGGTTTATTATGATCTCCACCTTTAGTGATGACATCCTCAAATGGGCTAATATAAACAGTGGAGGTGTTAAAATATAAATCTCCCTGTGTTGGGGAGTAACAGAATACATGTAACTGTGTGTACAAATGCTTTTTGAAATGTAAAGAGAAGGTTAAAGGAAAATGCTGATTTTATTTCTCTGGTGCTGCTCTTTTTTTTTTAAAGCGGATTAGTTGCAAAACCAAATGCTCTTAAGTAAACTAAGTGCTAATAGTGGTTGTAATATTAACAATAAATTCTATACACAAGCAGAATATTATATGTTTGTCTAATATTTGTCTCTCTCAACAGATGTGAGAATAGTCAAGGGAATATTGGATTTATTTTACCTGACAAATGACTTAATATTTTTTGTGTTTACATAATCTTACAGTCTTTTTCTCCTTTGCATTAATACATTCAGCTTGTTATTACAGTAGAAGATCACAACAGTGTATTCTTCTAAAGTAAGTGTGGTGTGATAGCTGCATTCACACTGCTTTATACTGTAACAAAATGTTCAAATATCCCATGTCAAGTATTTGGAATATGTTACTCACATTAAATAATCTAACAGAACATGTTACTAATTTTATATTAGGGCATGTATTTTATATTCTGTAGTGGAAGACATTTTAAAAGTAACCTTTCCAACTCTGAAATCTCCTCAGGACAGGTTTTAAGCAGCTGATGACAGAAGAACACTGAGAACAAGAACATGTTACGTCTTAAAGAACTGGGACGGGGGACAGTTTCAAGCTGGTGGGGGGAAAAGATTCGATATATACACAACTGAAAGTATATAGCTGCATCTACTCTTCTAGAGAGGCTTTGCACTCAATGTTGGAACATTGTTGTGAAGATCTGATGGCATTCAGCCATGAAAAAATTAGTGGAGTCAGGTACGGATATTGAGATTAGTTTTAGAAGGAATCCATCACTTCTACTCAGCCCAGAACTATTGGAGGGAGCTTCATAAGTTCAGAGAATGCAGCTCCACTGCCCCTCAGATGAATTCTGGTCTTTTATACTCTTCTAGACCAAAATATGCATTGAGTATTGTTATTATACACTGCGTGTGTAATTGAATGCTCACCACTAAAGGGTGTACCTTTAATACTGCAATGTGTGTAGTACCTAATATTGTGCCAAAGCATCCAAGGGTTATTGTCAGAGAGGGAGAGAGCAAGAGAGAGAGAGAGAGAGTGAGAATGTGTGTGTGTGTGTTTGTCCAGGGGCTACCCTGCCCTTGATAGAGTAGTGATCTTCAGGCTCCTTTTGGCAGAGATCATGAAATATTCAGCACAGCTCTGACTCAGAGCTGATTGAGAAACTGTCCCAATAGTTCTGCTGCTGCTGGCTATGGATACAAGACAGAGAGGGGGGTGGGGGGTGATGGGCTGTTACTATCTACCCACTCCCCTGCTCTTGCTTGCCCAGAGGAAACTCTTCCTCTTACTGTAGTGTATTTTATACGAGGTTGAATTTGCTGTTAGGACAGAAACACCAGCTAAGACTCATGGGCCATGGTTTTAGTTCAACACCTCCACTTTAAACTTTACCTGTATTTGCATTTATTTATTGACTGGACACCAGTTTGCATTGTTTGCACAGGGATACCTGTAAAATCTATATCAGGCTTAAACACAACTCAATATATTTTCCTTGGCTAAGTTAGGGTTAAATTTGTTTTTCAATGTATTGGGTTTCATAACATTTTATCTTGTATTTTGTTAATTTTTCTTTTGTTCCTGTGATGTTCTGCTTTAATTAAGGCTCTACTTTGCTTCTGCAGTTTTCTTTGGTGAAAGTTTACTTAGTTTTAACTGATTTGGATTTGTTTATTCATATATTTTGTAAAACAGCCAGATAGGCACACTCAAGAAATTAAATATTTTGTAATTTAAAGTGGTGTAATGTGTTACAAAGCCCCAGTGACTGTAAATGGGTATATATATGTTTTATTCTGTATGCTAGATTGTCTTTCTCTCTCTGCTCACGGCAGATAAAAGGCATCTAGATATTTTTAAACAACGGAGAGAACTCCAAACTTTGAAAAGCACAAACCTAAATGAGGACATTACTGTAAGTTCTGCTTCATAAGTGGGTAATATTCACTTATTTTTGCTGTTTTTGATTACTTTATGTGGAGTCTCCAATTTCGGGAGCGCGCTAATTGCATGAAAGTAAACGCAGACCGAAAGTGACACAAACCTAAACAACTCGAGTTACAAATGAGTTTCTGTGGGAACTCAAACATTGAATAAAACTTACAGACAAATAAACTTCAGATCATATAAAAACAACAGATGTTTTTTTTTTTCCCCTCAAACACAGCATTATCGAGCCCTGCAAGTGACCAATCACAGCAAATCACCTGTGTGTGTTTGTTTTTGTTTGTTGAGAGTGCGTTAATAAGTTGCAGCCAGTGATTCTAGGGTAGGCTCCAGACCCACTGTGACCCTGACCAGGACAAAGTGGTTGCCGAAGGTAAATTAATTAATAGAGTGTGTTTTGATGAGGTTTCTTGGCATTTTCAATGTTGTGTAAGAGCACGGATGCGTGCCGCTGGATTTTAGTAACTTTGCAGCCTCTGGAGCCTCAGTGGTGTCTGTTGATTGAGTATTGAGTGAATTCCAAAGATCTGTTCTGTAAACTGATTGCAACATTGCACTTTGAAGCAGGCTTTTGACTGAAGAATTCATACAGTCAATTTAGTCTTGAAATTCATTATTCAAAGATAAGCAATATTCTATAATTTACTTTTAAACTGCTTTAGACCGTTTAAAACAGTTTCATGATTGTGAGCTTGAACAGACACCTGTTCTTTAATATAAAGCTCAAATAAATATAATTTACTTATTTAAAGAGACCCTTATCTAGAAGAACTAACACAAAGATCACAGATTAACCACTTTTCTATAAAGAAGGGTACCTATCATCATTGTCTGATAACCTTATGTCTCAATAATGGGAACTTTTCAGAATAAAAGGAAAGTGTTTCTTGTTTTAAATATCAGTTGAATTTATAAATTCCCCTCCAGTGAAATAGGGTATCATCCTTATTGCTGCTGAGGGCAGAGATAATTGTGTATCTCTGTGTACTGATTTACACTTAAAGGTAAATATTGATAGCAAACATTTAAAAAGGGAACTGTAATACAGATTCAAAACACTGTGAAAGTTATCTTAAAAATAATGTGAATAAATAAAACACGGAAACTATAACATTGTGCACGGATTTCTGATGGGTTCTCTTTATTTTATAATAAAATAAAAATAAAATAGTGGGGCGGCAAGGTGGCGCAGCAGGTGGTGTCGCAGTCACACAGCTCCTGGTGGTTGTGGGTTCGAGTCCCGCTCTGGGTGACTGTCTGTGAGGAGTGTGGTGTGTTCTCCCTGTGTCTGCGTGGGTTTCCTCCGGGTGACTGCCTGTGAGGAGTGTGGTGTGTTCTCTCTGTGTCTGCGTGGGTTTCCTCTGGGTGACTATCTGTGAGGAGTGTGGTGTGTTCTCCCTGTGTCTGCGTGGGTTTCCTCCGGGTGACTGTCTGTGAGGAGTGTGGTGTGTTCTCCCTGTGTCTGCGTGGGTTTCCTCCGGGTGACTGTCTGTGAGGAGTGTGGTGTATTCTGCCTGTGTCTGCGTGGGTTTCCTCCGGGTGCTCCGGTTTCCTCCCACAGCCCAAAAACACACGGTGGTAGGTGGATCTGCAACTCAAAAGTGTCCGTAGGTGTGAGTGTGTGTCACCCTGTGAAGGACTGGCACACCGCAACCCTGAATTGGATAAACGGTTTCAGACAATGAATGAATGACTACTGTGTTTATTGCAGCTCAGAAGAAAGATTTTTGATCTTCTGTATTTTGCAGACACTCTTATCCAGAGCAACAACATACAATACATACAATTCCTGGCCTGTTACAGATTCAGGTGAATGCAGTGTTAAGGGTCTAGCCGAGGGACAGCATGGCATGCCTACCTGAGCAGGGAACTGAACACTGTTCTTCTGTGTAAAAGTCAGTGCTGTCCCCATTACACTACAACAACCACTGTGTGACTCCTGCTGCTGTGATGAAGTGATTTAGTGAGATGAACCTGTGTGTAATGATCAAAGGGCCGGGCACAGATGAAAGCGGCGGCGTGCTAATGAAAGAGTGTGTGCACTCTGCTCTCGAGTGCTTAAACACTGTGACACCTCAGATATGCTCCCTGCCACCTCTCTCCCAACCTCTCTTCATCTTTATCTCTCTCCTCCCTCCAATTGCCCATAAAATCTGTCCCTCCCTTCCCCTCTCACTCTGTGTCCCCTCGCTGCCCTCTCATTCCTCTTCCACAGCGGCCCGGTCCCAATTAGCATGTGTGGATGCTGAACTGAAGGTGGCCACACAGACAGCAGCGGGGAGGAAGACTCTGAGGAATGTGGTGGTGAAAGGTTTAATTAGTGTGTGAATACACTCTCGGCTGTGGATCTGAGCGAAGGCATCCCAACAACGAAGGAGCTATGCACGCTGCCTTCCAACCTGGCCTCGGCTGCTGTGAACCATACAGTGAACAGGTGAACGCGAATCGCAGCTCTCCAGTAGAAACCCTTTGTAGACTGTAATGTGATTTCACGTTCCAAGGGGGAAGAAAAGTCTATAGACATCTGCACATCCAGTGTTTCTCCCACCATCCAATCACATGTTGGTAGGTGGATTGGCTGTGGAAAAGTGCCCACAGGTGAGAGTGAGTGACTGGGTGAGTGTGTGAAATTGCCCACAGGTGTGAGTTTGAGAATGACAGGGTGGGTGTGTGACTGACTGGGTGGGGGCATGTGAGTGGCACGGTGAGTGTGTAATTTGATGGTCTTGCGCCCCAGGCTGAAGACCCACCAGGACTCTGATCAGGATGAAGCAGTTACAGAAGGAGAATGAATAAATGAATTTGCGAAGCTAAATGTTGGTGCACAAGTTCATGCATAGGCTCTATCTTCCTTAGGTTTGTTCCAGCTCAATACCAGCTCACCCCACTGGCCATGCTCTGTCTGGGTTGGTAAGGTGGTCCAGTTTCTCAACATCACTCTTGGTGTTGAACTCATTTAACATTGTGTTAGTGGCAGGCTGCAAAGATACAGAAGCTAGTTTTACACATGCTGGTCTTCTGGGGAGCACTGTGTGAACTTGGTAATGGAGTAAACTGGGTATAAATAAAACAGCATGTGCACTGAGTTGTTCCAGTACAACATTATATTTGTGTGAAACATTTGTTTTCATTGGATACAGTGGAGTGTCTGAGTGCTGTGGTGTGGATGGGTCTCAGGTGCAGTGTGTCTGCTCTATTAACTGCAGTGCTACAGGCTGGATTCAGGGATTAGGCCCAGGCAGCTTCTGCCTGCTGGTGGCTGGGGCAGGATTAGCAGCTTGACGCCCTGCTTCCTCCTCCTTGCAGGGGGTATGACGCCTCGGGGCAGCTCCTCCCCACCACCTCTGACCTTTGTGTGTGTGGATCCCTCATGGATATCAGTCTGGCTAATCAGGATTAAGTCCCCAAGACAGAACTGCAGACCTGATTATGTGTAGGAGCATGTGTGGTGTTTTGGTGGGTAGAGATGTTGAGTGTGTAACACTAAAGGCTCTGCTTTGTACGTTTAGTTATTGACTCTGAAAAGTCTGAGCTTAATTTGTTAAATATATTAGTATGTTATTGGTATATTATTTCTCAAAAACTGCCCAAATTCAAATAATAAACTCAGAAAATAACCTAGTTTGGTGGTAGACATGGCAACTCCTGCTTCCTATGACCAACAACAACAACAACAAAAGGTTTCTTACAATCAACTATTTAGCATCAGAACATTCAAGATTATTGTCCATTTCTACTTTTCCTTTCAAATTTACATGACTTTTCCATCTCAGGAATAGATTTTTGGAGAAATGGAAATTGTTGGAATTAATATTAACACACTTTCCTTTATACTTTTACCTAATCAGAGAGTTATTTAGTTAGTAGCAATTTGGTTGCAGCAACTGGAAGCGAGTGTGATGTGTTCTCCCCGTGTCCGCATGGGTTTCCTCCGGGAGGCTGTCTGTGAGGAGTGTGGTGTGTTCTCCCTGTGTCCGCTTGGGTTTCCTCCGGGAGCTCCGGTTTCCTCCCACAGTCCAAAAACACACGTTGGTAGGTGGATTGGTGACTCTTAAGTGTCCGTAGGTGTGAGTGTGTGAGTGAATGTGTGAGTGTGTCTGTGTTGCCCTGTGAAGGACTGGCGCCCCCTCCAGGGTGTATTCCTACCTTGCGCCCAATGATTCCAGGTAGGCTCTGGACTCACCACAACCCTGAACTGGATAAGGGTTACAGTAAATGAATGAATGAATTAATTAATTAAGTTCAGAATATGCAGCAAACCGAGACTGTGTCGACTCCAAATGAATCAACTCTATGCATCATTGGCCAACCGTTTATACTAGTGATTCTCAGATGGCCAAAGAATTGATTATTTGGGATTCGACTCCACTTCACTGTTGCTGCTCAACAGCAAAAAGACAGTATTTTCTTGCGATAATGTGTTTGTAAACCAGAAATAATGTGTAATTTATCAGTCATATTTCATATTTTTACTTAATTTTTATTCGTTGATGAAAATGGCAACATGTTGGGTCATGGTTCTTGATTTCAAGTGATTACTTATATTTAGCTGTCATCTGAACTGCCTAGCACTGAACCTTTCATTCTTCTAAAGTTATTCCCTTGGAGAAATGAGCTTTTCTGACAGCGATGATGTGGCATGGTTGACATTTGGGGAATTATATGATAATATTTTGCTAATTAGTGACTACTAGCTTCTGTTTTGTGTTGGCGATATTAACATTTTTGACTCAGTGTCAACCCCTACCCCGTCAATCAGACACAGTGCCTCCAACTTGGGAGGGTGTGGAGCACATGGTTCCTTTGAGATCTGTGAAGCCAAGTACTGCTTCTTTTCCAACTGCTGTTAACACAAACCACAGGAACTGAAAACACTTGGAGGAGAATACTAATGTCAACTAGCAGATGCCTGCACTGGCTAATGTTCTGCTTGTGATAAGAGGAGATTAAGGACCAATCCATCCACCCAGATAGAGAGAGAGGCTATTTGTTTTCTGTTGAACCTTTAGACTCATGTTGCTGGGGAATCCCTGGGGATCTTTGAAAATATGACCAATGCTGTTAGCTTGGCTCTTATTTTTAGTTTTGATTGTGTCAGCAGGAAAAGAATAATCAGTGCTTTTGTTTTTTAACAAAACTCTTGTCTCCTGGACTTTGTCCAAGTCCCTGATAAGATTTGTGCTGCAGAATGTGCCGCTCTGAAAGGAATTGCAGTTCACTAAACAGTTCCTCTTTGGCTTCTGATCCTGATAATTCTCTTCAGGGTTTGATTGATGGACTGGAGCTGTTTATTGACTGAAGGCTTTTTTTTTTAACGCTGCTGAAAAAGACTCACTGCTGTTCGTGGTTAGCTGAGCTCATGTGCGGTGAGCCACAGTTTTTAAGTAAAGCCTAAGCCATGTATTGATTTTAGACTCTGCAAACTCCCCAGCCACGCTGAGCACACTCACTGTAAGTGACCACATATTTATACAGCGATGGAGAGTTCCATCTTCTGTTCAAAATCTCCTTTTTGTAATTTACTCTCTCCTCTCTCTCTCACTCTCTCACTCACTCACTCTCACACATTCTGCTTTTCTCTTTACTTTTCCACTAGGCAAATCTGGTCCCTGGAACCGGGTTCTTATTTAGTCCCTGCTTGTGCCAAAGCAACAAAGCAAACCAAGCAGGTATTAGATGTGATGTGTAAACATTGCAGATTGCTAATTGACCAGAGAGACTTGTTTACATGGTGAAATGCAGACCTCCAGCTCAAACTAGCCGCTTATAAATTCTGCAGCTACAGTAGAGATCACATTTGTTTTTACCCCACACATAACGGCAGCTCGTAAAATTACAACATGGTGTTTTGAATAGGTTCAAATGCTCCTTGGATCGGTGGCAGATGAATAACTCGAGCCGAACAGGCTGTGTTCAGTCCAAAAACCAAACTACGCACCCATGCATGATGACTCAAAACTAGCCGGGAATAGCATGCAGAATCTATGCTCTGCAGTGGCATAGTGGCATTTATACAATGGTTAGTTCTGGCCGTGCACTCTGATTGGTTGAGAAGCGTTCTTTATTTCGCAATAACAGCACAAGTTTTTCAAAACTTCTGAATCAGTCCGCTGAACACCGTCGCTAAAAACTCTTTTTGCTGGAGCTCAGCTGTCGTTATCTTATTTTTCACCACTAAATTAGCTTCAGTTCAGATTTTACATCAATAAACTGTATTCAGTTTACTTTGAGAATACTAATACCGACAAAAATCACGTAGTTTACTCAGCAGGTTAGTGATACTGTAGTGGTGAGCTGAGGCTGATCCAGCCTGTGCAGTCAGTGCAGTGCAGTAGAGTTTGTTACTGTGACGTAGCAAGAAGCTACTTGTTGAGGAACTATAATTTGGCAGAAGGATTTACTCATTTCATAAATATTTTTGACATCACATTCACAGCTCCGTTAAAGGCTAAACACCACTTAATGGACCTCCATGAATATTTCACATTAGTTTAGTTACTGACAGATATAAGTATGAATTAAAATGAAAATAGCAGCTTAATTTGCTTTAAAACTGACAATTTTATTAAATTGACGGAAAAACCCGAGCTCGCTACGGAAATTCTTAAACGCAACCGTGACGTCACTGGTGGACAACAGCTGAACAACGGCGCGGTAAAACACCGTTATGGCTGACTGTTATGACAGTATCTAGCTAAATAACCAACATTATTCATGACAATAGCCTAGCAATAAGCTAAACTCAAATTTAGAGGTACCGTTAATCTTGTAAATGTGATCCAAGTCGAACTCGAATTCATCCGACACTATAAACCTCCGTAATGCAGCTACGTAGCCGAGTATAATCTGAGCCACCGAGTTTAGCGAGTCAAGCTAACGTTAACTAACACCAACTAAAACAGGTGAAGTAAGTATCCTTACCCTGTTTACCTCCATGTTACAGAGGCTCTTGAACACCTTTCGTTGGTGTCCTTACATGCCCATATTGTTGGAAAAGCGCCAGTGAAATGAGCTACAGATAATGGAGTGAGCGGATGGTCCTTTCCAAAGTGCCCGTTTAAAGTTGACAAATTTAGTCCATTTTCTGGATATTTTGGGATCTTTGGGCCATTTGTGCACAGATGTCCCACTGTACATTGAATGATTGCAGCCAAAAACAACACACCTTTTCGTGATTTTGCATTAAATTAAGGGCAGCTTCTAGAGTTGTTGTCCACCATCTACGTCACAGGCAAGACGCCTATTAGAGTTTCCGAACACCGGTGGGGGGGGGGACCAACGGTCTTTTAAACCTTATTCCTTGAATTAGTAAGAAATAACGTGTTTTCTGACTATCAATAAACACAAGTTAGGAACTCAAACTCCACTGTATTTATTTGTTTGACACTTTCATATCGCTGGTGCTTAGCCTTTAATATATTTCACAATTTATTGCCTGAACGGTTGTATAAATGCAATAGAACACTCGAGGTCGTGTGTTAACATGAAATAACAGCACGGCTGAGATGGACTACAGCACTCACCTTCGGCTCGTTCTTTCGCCGCATCACCGCCGTGCATGATAACACACTCCCTCTCATGCTCTGTTGCTTAAATGTTATCTCTCTGTCTCTCTTGTTCTCTCTCTCTCACTCTCTCTCTCCCTCTCTCTCTCTCAATCACTCAGACACACACATGTTGAATTTATGACTTTCTTAATGTGTGAAAAGCCAAAGAGAAGCCAAAAGGTACCAAATGAGTACATGCATAAACTGATTTAATACCATTGTTATTATTATAATTATTATTTTATAATCGATTCTAACATCAAAGCAGTTCACCCTCACACTGAGGCACTGGCTGTAAGAGCTCACTGGATCATAACTGCTGGCTCATAGCATGAACACATTATATTTTCATGCTCAGAGTATTACGAATATTGTGTCCACGGGGCAGCGGTCTGTGGGAGGTTCTGAGTGAATGGGAGTGTTAATCATGCCGATGGTGGAGGTGTATGTGTGTGTCCTTCAGCTGTCCCACAGCTCTCTGGCGCACCACTCAGGGCTAAAGCCATCAGGCATGGTCTACAGTAGGAGGGCAGAAACCCGATTTACACACAAAGTCCATTTTACAGAGCCATGCTTGGAGATGCTCATCTCTCTCTCTCTCTCGCCCCTGTCTCTTGTTTTATGAGATATGTTGTTAGAAAATGTGCTGTGTGTGGCTCCTAGAGAAATAATGCTGAAGCACAGTTCAAAATGCTCCTTTCTGTCATTTTCTCTTGCTCCACTTCCTCTTGTTGGGCTCTTGTTGTTTGTCTTGAAGAAGCTTGTCATTCTTTGCTGCAGTAACATCTCCCACTCTATTGGCAAGGCTTAGATACTAGAACATTGCTGTGAGTATTTGATTAAATTCATCCACAAAACCTTTAGTGGTGTTGGATGATCCTGAAGGTAATTGAGGGAGCTCCCCGCCCCCACCCCTCCCCACCCCACCCCCTCCCAAATTGGGAGGCTTTAGACCTCTCTGGTGGACTTATGGCATTCAGTGTATTGCTCTTTGGCTTATTTCTGGCTGCAATAGTGTGTAATTAGCAGCACTTTTTCAATAGAAATTATACAAATGTCATTAACAGTTCTTTATGATTTAAAATAAACAGACGTTACTTTGTGTTAAAGAGACTGAAGTTGTAGAGTGTGTTGATCCTGCTTCTCCAGGACAGGAAGTGCAGTTTAAGGTTATTTTTAGAGATAAGACGTTTTGTACTGAGTTGTGGTGGTAATTCATGTTAAAAAATATAAGTTTACTTTATGCAAGGGAATATTTTAAGCAGCAATGGCTTAAGGAGGGTGTATTTAGTGTGTTGTAGTTTATTAGTGTTTTTGTCTCAGTCCTTAAGGAAGAAACTCTGCCTTTGTGCCCTGCTGATTTCACACGCTCAGATTAAGAGACAAAGCGAAGCAATTATTCAGCACAGAACCAGCCCTTCCCCCAAGACATGTGCCCGCACACACACACACACACATACACACATACACTCAGACACACGCACACAAAGACTTTATCCTTGCTTTAGGTGAGGTAGAGTTTTTCATTTTGCCGCAGAAAGACGCTGCATGTTGCAGATTGAGCTTGGGACTTTGTCCAGTTCCTTTGTAAAAGCCTGGCTCTGTAGAATTTTAGAGCTGTATTAATTTGAGAGCTGAATTTATGAGTAATTTGTTCTTAATTAGGTGCTGAATGGCACTTGAATGTCCTTCGTTTACAATAATCAGCCACAAAAATCAAAAATAAAACCATGACATTAATTCTCTTGTTACAGCTAATGTCCAGGGTGAGATATATTACGCAGCAAGGGAACGGCCAGTTCTTTAAGCTGATATTGGAAGCAGGAAATATGGTCAAGTGGATCATGGGCCACACTTTAATGGTCGTAATGTTTAAGTGATGTGTGCCAGTGGGGAGTGAAGGCTAGCCCGTCTGGTCTGATCCTGAAGAGGAGTACCACAAACTGATGAACACATTCATACTGGCTCTGATCTAACGAGGTGAGAACACAGTACATCACAGCTTTCATCACTGAGCCTTGGGTGCCCATGGACCTCTCACCAGTTCACTGCTTGTCCTCCCTTGGACCACTGCATACAGGGGACCCCCCAGAAGCCCGGCTGTTTGGAGATGCTATGTTCGCTTGCTGCCAAATATACCCCCCTCCCCCACCCTTTTTTTTACAGGTGCCATTGTATATACTTCAGCACACAGTGGTTTTAATCTAGTGGCTGATCAGTGTTATTGCATTACATTTTATCATGGGCAAGATGAATGGGTCTGCAACTTTTTTTTAACTACTACCATGGCAACAGGGCTCTGATTGGTCAGTGTGAAATTAAATGCCGTTAAATTACATTAAATTACTTCTTCTCCGCAGTTGCAGTCATTACGTTCCTGTGTGAGAGACAGTGTTAACATGGGTGAGAATCGGACCAATGTGACTAGGACTAGGTCCTGGTTCTGGTTCTGATTTTGGTTTCGGATTGTCCTCAGCTGAAAATGCAGAGTGTACTAGTGGTTCAGGCTTCTGGAAGATTCTGGCAATGATTCATTGATTCATTAATTCCCTGCTGCTATAGAGCTCCTGCATCCATTCACAAAGAGCTACATCTCCCACTATTAATATTACACACACACACACACACACACACAGCTCTCTTCCACACTCACTCGCACACAAGGGTCCCCATTCCACCCCTCACTTTTACTCAAACAGCATTTCCAAAGTAAGATATATAAAATATATATATTTTTGTTGCTCCTAGGGCTCCCCCTAGTGTAAATTATTTTTACAGCACTGCAATGAAATCAATGAGGAGGCGGGTGGGGGTGGTGGGAGAAGGGGTTGTTTCCTACCCTTCACCAGAAGTTACACAGTGCAGTTTCTGCAGTGCTGAGCCTGAAGTAGCAACGACACCCTGTTCTCCATTTAACAGCTCAGTGAAGCGTAACATTGGATTTTAAAGTAATTTTAAAGTAAAACTATTTTGTAGTGTTCAGGGGTTTGATGTGATTGCCCCAGAAGCTCTTCACAGCTCTGCCCAGTACCTGAGACATTATTCACTGCTGGGTGTGAGCAGTATATGACCTGGCTATGTATGTTTTATAGACACCTTGATGTTTGGGTTCTATTACTATATGTTTAGCTCTGCTTTCTTTTCAGTGTAGCCCAGATGCAGGGTTTTGGTGGCATCCCGGTCCCCTTGCCTCTTCCTCCAGCCCTTCCTGAGTGATCACTGGGCATTCCCAGGCCAGCCAGGAGATACAATACCTATAGCATGTGCTTGGTCTACCTCAGGGAGCTTACTCACAGTTGGCCGTACCTGGTATACCTCCAACTTCAGGTCAGCTGGCTCCTCTAAACATGAGAGTGGTAGGTTCACGATCCCAGGAGAGCAACAAGTTCATTTGTATCCACAGTTGTATTTATTGGTGTATACACACATCTCATGACACTAAAACTCTTAGTGTAGGTTCTCCTCACTTACAGGTTCCTCCCACATTGCAAGAAGAGTATACAGTCTGTCTGTTTACTGCAGGAACACTTCTGAGTTACACCATGTAGCCCCAATGTGTACAGTATATTAATGTGCACTGTGTTGTTACAGAACCTGCTGCTGTTGTACCACTGTCATTTGCTGTACCACTGTGATTACTGCAGCTCTTGAAAATACATAATTCATTTTCAGTTTACCACCTCATACACTTATTAGTGAAATACCTACTGATATGTGACTTATATATCACTTCATTCCTCTTGTATATAGACGTGTCTCGATTTAGTAACTTTAAGTTAAAATGTGTTCTTCAACCCCCACTCATTTCTTACTAGATCTCTTATTGTGCAATATGTATTTAACTTTGTTGCAGCGCTTTTGTTCAGAATCAATGAAGATCTACCTAACCTTATAAAGCTGATTGGTGTTTCAGCCCTAATCAATAGGTTATTCTGTAATGCACCGTCTCATATCTCATCTCTCTGAATGGAACTGTTTACATTTCATTGACAGGAATTTGATGGAATTCCTTTTCACCTTTAACTGAGTCTCTCTCTCTCTCTCTCTCTCTTGCTATCTGTCCCCTCCTTCCCCTTGCTCCTGTATGCTGGCAGGGTGTGTGTGTGTGTGTGTAGTAGTAGCCTCAGTGGTAGCGTTTGTGCTGGTTTCATTCATTCAGGTCACATGACTTACAAGCGACATTGAGGACACCTCATTCTCACCTGCCCTATTTTCTTCTCTCTCTCTCTCTCTCTCTCTCTCTCTCCCTCTCTCTTGCGCACTCTCTCTTTCTCTGGCTCTCTCAGGTCCTTGTTTTCGTCCTTTCCTCTGTGCAGTACTGAAACGGAGCTCCCTGCTCACTGCCCTCATCAGGTAGGCATCTCTCACTTTCCCCCTCCTTTATCTCCTCCCCACTCTCTCTTTGAGTCTCTCTCTCTCTCTCTCTCTCTCTCTCTCTCTCTCTCTCTCTCTCTCTCTCTCTCTCTCTCGCTGCAGAGATGCTGCGTCATTCTGTGTGAATGCACTGGCATTTTAAGGGTGTGAGACTGGACTCTCACTCTGTGTCGTTTACTCTCTTCCTCACTCGCTCTTGCTTTGTGTTGCTCTCTGAAGCTGATTGATTGACAGTGCTGCATCAATGATTTAGTGTGTGTGTGTGTGTGTGTGTGTGTACACGTAGACGTGTGATGATTTTTTAATGAGAACCTGTAGCTGGGATACGGTGGGTGTTACTACGCTCAGTAACCGTAATATATATATGTGTGTGTAGTGGGTGGATATAAAGTTATTGTAGCTGTCAGACTGAATTGTTTGTGTATAGACCACTGTCTCAAATAGTTGTTGCCTCTCACCACCACCAGAGGAACATATGAGAGAGGAAAAAAAAGGTATTTATAATATTCTGGCTGATCGGCCACACATTTAAGTGTGTTCTCTGTAGGGATTGTGTTAATTGTTCTATAAAAACCATGTCATTTGTTTAGGAGTCTTTATACTATTGCTCTGTCAGAGTCACTCAAATATCTCTGGATCCAGAGGGCGTTCCCATATGGATATATTTGGAGATAATATTTTGGGTCAAATATCATGTACTACCTCTGTACAGTACTGTGGAGTGTCTAAGCTGCACCCTCTCATTTTCATTTCCTTTTTTATTGCGTTGTTATGAAAGGCCTACAGCCCAAATTATG
Source organism: Hoplias malabaricus (assembly GCF_029633855.1). Classification (NCBI taxonomy): domain Eukaryota; kingdom Metazoa; phylum Chordata; class Actinopteri; order Characiformes; family Erythrinidae; genus Hoplias; species Hoplias malabaricus. The sequence continues at coordinate 347,384 of NW_027100972.1, forward strand.
CTTGTGTGTGGAACCTAGACCTCAGGTGATGCATCAGTGTGAACCCTAGGGTGTAGCCTGTCACACACCTCTCCAGAAATGTAACTATACATTGCATCAACACAGACATCAACCACCGAGATCAGCCCACAGTCTAGCGGACGTTTAAGTTGAACTGAAGAAGTCTATAAAAATGAATTCCTCTCCTCCACACTGCGGAGACTGCAGACAGCAGCAAATTCACTGGCAGAAGTGTGTACGTCATGGAGCAATAAAAGTGTGAACAATGGAAAAATATAGACATCTCAGAAAAAAGTTGGACCATGAAGGAAAACTAAAAATATTACGGTGGCACGGTGGTGCAGCAGGTGGAGTCACAGCCACACATCTCCAGGGAGGCTGTGGGTTTGAGTCCCGCTCCGGGTGACTGTCTGTGAGGACTTTGGTGTGTTCTCCCTGTGTCCGCGTGGGTTTCCTCCGGGTGACTGTCTGTGAGGACTTTGGTGTGTTCTCCCTGTGTCCGCGTGGGTTTCCTCCGGGTGACTGTCTGTGAGGAGTGTGGTGTGTTCTCCCTGTGTCCGCGTGGGTTTCCTCCGGGTGACTGTCTGTGAGGAGTGTGGTGTGTTCTCCCTGTGTCTGTGTGGGTTTCCTCCGGGTGACTGTCTGTGAGGAGTGTGGTGTGTTCTCCCTGTGTCTGTATGGGTTTCCTCCGGGTGACTGTCTGTGAGGAGTGTGGTGTGTTCTCCCTGTGTCCGCGTGGGTTTCCTCCGGGTGACTGTCTGTGAGGAGTGTGGTGTGTTCTCCCTGTGTCCGCGTGGGTTTCCTCCGGGTGACTGTCTGTGAGGAGTGTGGTGTGTTCTCTCTGTGTCTGTGTGGGTTTCCTCCGGGTGACTGTCTGTGAGGACACCACTACATTGTGTACTACATAGTGTAGAGGAAGATGACACTGAGATAAGTATGAGATTAAGCCCCAGTGGTGTGGCGGTGTAACTGCTAGGAACCTATAAGTGGGAGGAAAACAGTTGGTATGGGATGGAGCTCTGAAATACTCACTTCACGCTGAGCAAGCACAGTGTAGAGCTAAATACTGTTTGTTGGGTCTGGACTGAAATACTTACCTGTGGTGCAGAGGCTCAGGGAATGTTTTAACCTTCATTAGAGTTCCTTTTTTTATTTCATTATAAACTGCTTAAAACGTATCTGCTTGAGGCTTCCACTCAGTCATACCTGCCAGGTGACCTGCTTTCTCCAAACTCAGTAAATGCTGTGAATGGTTTAGAGACTGGTCTGAACTCACGTTTGAACTGGTGTTGGACCCAGGAGGAGTATCTTGCCCTTTTATGTCCTGGGTAAAGCTGAATTTGTGGCAAGGTGTGTGGCTCGGTCTCATGGCGCTGTAATTGGAGAGAAGTGGAGATGCGGTGGTGGGATGAGGACCATACAGAATTCAGAGCTTCATTACAGCAGCTGCTAATAACTAGTTTGTTGTACTGACACTACAGCAAATTAGAGCTATGTATCGCTGTGCTCCACAGTGCTGTCACTGTGTATGACACTGGGTGTGTGTGACTGTGTGTGTGTCTGTGTGTGTGTGCATGTGTTTGCTCTATGAGTTTCTTTCACTCATGAAGGAAAATACACTACTGACATTAATTAATTGAGTTAGGAGATTTAATGGCGAGCCTTCTAAATGTTCTCTGGAGACATAGCTTTGGGCAAAAAGTGTGAGACCCAGGAGAGACAAAAATTAAAGTGATAATTCATTCATTGTCTGTAACTCTTATCCAGTTCAGTGTCGCGGTCACTGAGTGCAAGGTAGGAACACACCCTGGAGGGGGTGTCAGTCCTTCACAGACTCACACACTCACACCTAGGGACACTATTGAGTCATCAATCCACCTACCAACGTGAAACCCACACAGACACAGGGAGAACACACCACACTCCTCACAGACATTCACCCGGAGGAAACCCACACAGACACAGGGAGAACACACCACACTCCTCACAGACATTCACCCGGAGGAAACCCACACAGACACAGGGAGAACACACCACACTCCGCACAGTCACCTGGAGGAAACCCACGCAGACACAGAGAGAACACACCACACTCCTCACAGACAGTCACCCGGAGGAAACCCACACAGACACAGGGAGAACACACCACACTCCTCACAGACAGTCACCCGGAGGAAACCCACACAGACAAAGGGAGAACACACCACACTCCTCACAGACAGTCACCCGGAGGAAACCCACGCAGACACAGAGAGAACACACCAAACTCCTCACAGACAGTCACCCGGAGGAAACCCACGCAGACACAGGGAGAACACACCACACTCCTCACAGACAGGCACCCGGAGGAAACCCACGCATATACAGGGAGAACACACCACACTCCTCACAGACAGTCACCTGGAGGAAACCCACGCAGACACAGAGAGAACACACCACACTCCTCACAGACAGTCACCCGGAGGAAACCCACACAGACACAGGGAGAACACACCACACTCCTCACAGACAGTCACCCGGAGGAATCCCACGCAGACACAGGGAGAACACACCACACTCCTCACAGACAGTCACCCAGAGGAAACCCACACAGACAAAGGGAGAACACACCACACTCCTCACAGACAGTCACCCGGAGGAAACCCACGCAGACACAGATAACATGTTTTATCCATGTTTTTACTAATTGAGTCAAAACAATCACTGGACGATTGATCCCAGATGTCTGGCTCTAAACACCAGTGGATTGTAGACACATCCCGTGCCTTCTTTCAGTTTGTGGTCATTTTTGTGCTGAGTCTTTTGTTGTGTATTGACTCAGCGAAGCTTAGCAAAAGCACTGAGTGTGTGTCTGTGTGTGTGCGATGGGACCATTTAGAGTGAAAGGCACTTGGGAATGTGTGTGTGTGTGTGTGTGTGTTTGTCAGGGTGTAACTGGTCCAGTGCCACTGCAGCAGTGAAGCAATGATGTAATGCTGCAAAAAGACCTCCCACCCACCCCTCACAGTGTATAACACAGAGGTGGACAGAAAGCCCACTAAACAGATAAATATACAATCTGCGCACAAGGATAGATCGAAAACAAAACAAGACATAGCAAGCAGAGAGACAGTGGATATACGAACCAGAGGTCAGGCCGAGATACATGACCCTACACATGGTTAAAGCAGACAGGGTGAAGATGTGAGTCGGAAAGACAATTAGAGAAGTACATAATACATACATACATAATGTATACTGAATGATGTAGACCCTGTACTGGTAGAATGAACGACAAAAAGGTTGTAGAATGTGTGCAGGCAGATAGACAGTTAGAAAGACAAAGCTGAAAGACATATACAGGCCAACAGACCGGCTGAAGACAGCCAGCCAGACAGACAGGGCTGACAGACATGTACAGAGACAGGCAGACAGGGAAACGCTGTGCCCTGAAGACTCAGACAGCGAGACAGAGACAGTGAAGCAGCCCAGTGGCTGTCAGATTTGTGCAGACGTGTCTCCGGTCAGTGGACTGGGGCGACGGTCTTGGCTGTTTGCTGTTTGCTGCCATCTCTCCTGATCAAATACATGCTGACACTAAAGGACGAGGTAATGGTGCTTTAAACCGTTCCCAAAAAGAGCACTTTACACTTATTTATTTGTTCTTATATCTGTTTGTATGCACTAAATAAATCTAATTTCCTACTAAGACGTCCCTGGCGCTGTTTAACCCATAAGAGCCCATGGTGATATGTGTGTCACAAACCCTTTGTAAGGGCTGGAAAGTTCCCTACACAGCTTTATCCTTCACTTTAAATCATGATGTCCCTACGTGACATTTACTGAACGCCCTGGATGCAGTCACATGACGGTTCGTGAGTTTCTGGATGTGTGACCTCATTTACGGTGTGATTTGTGAGGACGCGGAGACCAGAGAAATGCTTATGGTAAAAGAATATAATGAGTTCCACCTTTTTAACAATTCTAATGCTTTAGTAACCTGTCCCATGTCACATGACCCAATCTGACCCCATTTCAAAAACAAAATATTGAAATACTAGTTCCAAAATGTTTGTTGTGATGTTATGTTACAGTGGGATTTTAACACAAATATACTTTTGAAATGGTCTGTTTTATATTTCTAATAATTTGGCTTCATGTTGAACTGAGTCTGGGCTCTTATGGGTTAGCTGCAATTACTTACTTGCAATTAGTTTAATTTTACAGCCTCAGCTGCTCTTTCTGCGGAGGGTACATCTGCCATTTTAATGTATTTTTTTTATTATTATTCAAGATGGCCGCAGCTATTGGAATTTTGTTAGTTATACTCGAACTGGCAATCCTCCGTGTAGTTTGTGCACTATTAAGGCAGTCCAGACTGAAATCTTTGTAAACAGTGAGACTTTTGCAGGAAGATGTAGTCACATGATTGTGTTTAGACCTTTTTTGCTTTTGAAGCATTAAATAATAATAATCATAATAATAATAATACCCTGTGAAGGACTGGTGCCCCCTCCAGGGTGTGTTCCCGCCTTGCGCCCAATGATTCCAGGTAGGCTCTGGACCCACCGCAACCCTGAACTGGATAAGGGTTACAGATAATGAATGATAATGATAATAATAATACATTTAGTTTCATAGGCAACTGTCAGAAATTTAGTAGCTAGTTAATGATTTTGGTCGTTGCATACTGCTTTGTTTCATATGGGTGTGTGAAATTTTGTTGTAGCACTTGCGGTAAGCAGTTCATTGTTCACACCAAAAACAACAAACAAACAAAAACAAACTAACAAAACAGAACGACCTGCTGAAAGTCATATATGACGTTCAAACGTCTCTGGCCTCTTGGAGTAAATGACTGCCAGTGTGTGCGTGATATACTTAGGGCCAGGAAGTGGGCAGTAATTTTGATTCATTGTGATGATGTGTGGACTGAATGCTGCTGGTGATGGTGTGTGTGATCTAAATGTGGGCAGTGGTCAGGTGGGAATGATATCATGCAGAGCTCTGTGATGCTGTGACTTCCAGCACAGTCCTGTCAATGGCTATTAGTCATTCACATGTATAAGAACATGGGCATTGTGATAAGGCGTGGGTGATGGGGTAATGAAACTGGACATTACAGATTACTCAGAAGTAAACTAGTGACAATGCTGCAACGCAGTAATCACCAAATGTTGAAAGAATATTGATAAAGAAATACAGATAAATGTACTTTAAGAAACTTTCAAAATTCATGGTATTTTTGTATACTTTAAATGTCGTAAGTTATACGAAATCAACACAATTTTAAAGGCTAAGCACCACTTAATGGACCTCCATGAATATTTCACATTAGTTTAGTTACTGACAGATATAAGTATGAATTAAAATGAAAATAGCAGCTTAATTTGCTTTAAAACTGACAATTTTATTAAACTGATGGAAAAACCCGAGCTCGCTACGGAAATTCTTGAACGCAACCGTGACGTCACTGGTGGACAACAGCTGAACAACGCCGCGGTAAAACACCGTTATTACTGACTGTTATGACAGTATCTAGCAGCTAAATAACCAACATTATTCATGACAATAGCCTAGCAATAAGCTAAACTCAAATTTAGAGGTACCGTTATTCTTGTAAATGTGATCGAAGTCGAACTCGAATTCATCCGACACTATAAACCTCCGTAATGCAGCTACGTAGCCGAGTATAATCTGAGCACCGAGTTTAGCGAGTCAAGCTAACGTTAACTAACACCAACTAAAACAGGCGAAGTGAGTGTCCTTACCCTGTTTACCTCCATGTTACAGAGGCTCTTGAACACCTTTCGTTGGTGTCCTTACATGCCCATATTGTTGGAAAAGCGCCAGTGAAATGAGCTACAGATAATGGAGTGAGCGGATGGTCCTTTCCAAAGTGCCCGTTTAAAGTTGACAAATTTAGTCCATTTTCTGGATATTTTGGGATCTTTGGGCCATTTGTGCACAGATGTCCCACTGTACATTGAATGATTGCAGCCAAAAACAACACACCTTTTCATCATTTTGCGTTAAATTAAGTGCAACTTCTAGAGTTGTTGTCCACCATCTACGTCACAGGCAAGACGCCTATTAGAGTTTCTGAACACCGTTGGGGGAGGGGGGGGGCAACAACATTTTAAACCTTATTCCATGAATTAGTAAGAAATAACGTGTTTTCTGACTATCAATAAACACAAGTTAGGAACTCAAACTCCACTGTTTGACACTTTCATAGAGCTGGTGTGCTTAGCCTTTAAAATCTACAATTATAATTGAATAAGGTACTATTATGTTTACCTAATTAAAGGTACAGGATATGTAGCCTTCACAATACCACCACAGTCAAAGATCTTCTGACAGTGTAGCTTTAATATTGCAATAGTTAAAGCCATGGATTATAACTAATAATTTAAGTGTGTTAGAAAATAGCACATGGGCCACTGTTATAGTAGGAAGGGTCTTTTCATTTAAAGCTCCTGCTTCTTCCTGCAGCTTACAGTAAGAGGATATACATATCACCTACAAGGTTTATTAGGTCTGAGGTAAATGTTACATTTCAGATCAGCTACTTTTCCACTAATTATCCTCCGCTGAAATGTGTGAAGTTCACCCAATATAGGACAAGACTTTTGTTTTATTGACTTTATAAGTAATTTTTTATCCGATGAACTACTTATTTTTGTAGTGAAATTGTGGGACTGTTTAAAGGCTGATGGCGCCTTCAACTTGTGTCAGAACTGAAGATGCGAGTTTTTATTTCTGAAGTGATGAAATAGAAGATGTATGCACCACAGATTATGTCCCTGAAGGGTTAAAGCTGAACAGCTTGGCCTAATCATCGGAGTGAGTGCAGCTTAGATTAAGAGGATGCTTTTCCAGA